>NC_055997.1:104442610-104779939 GCF_018446385.1 Zingiber officinale
TGACTTCTTCACTCCAATCTTTACACTGAGATTTATTCACTTTCTTTGCGAGCCACTTGTTTCTTCTTCTTCTTTCCTTTCGGTTTAGAAGTAGAACCATTTTCAAAGAAAGTGAATTTGAGAATTGTGACGAAATAATCCTTCTGCTTCTTGAAGTCAGTAGTTCCGTTAATGAATATATCCTTTTATTCATATTATAATTTAGGCGGAACTGCTCAAAACTTCTAGGTAGCGTTTGGAGGATCATATCGATCTGGGTTTCCCCATCAATTTCTCCTCCAATGATCTGTATTTCGTTCAGATAAGCCATCATCTTTAGGATATGATCCCTCACAGGAGTACCCTCTTGCATGGTGGCCGTCATTATCTTTCTCATAGCTTCTTGTCTAGAAGCCCTATCCCGATGACCAAAGAGTTCCTTGAGATTGTTCATAATATCATAAGTTGTTGGTAAATCTTGATGCTGATGTTGCAATACATTTGACATTGAAGCCAAAATGTAACACCGCGCCATCTCATCTGCTTTTACCCATTTCTTATGATATTCAATCTCCTCTTGGGTAGATTCACCAGTAGGTGCATCAGGACAAGGTTCAGTCAATACAAATTTATAGCTTTCAGCAGTAAGAACAATGTCCAGGTTTCTTTTCCAATCTATGTAATTTGGTCCAGTAAGTCTATTTTGTTGAAGTATGATGGACAGTGGGTTGAAAGTCATCCTAAGAATCACAAATAACTTTTGGTCAGAACTCTAAATTTAGAATAATATTGATTCCTCAAACAATACTATTTTAAATTAACCAACACCTCATCACACCGTGAATTTTGTATGCCACGTTAGTGTGGACGTATACAAATTCAACATTTGTAAAAGGAGGGTTTTAACCCATTAATTTTATTATCTTGTCAACCTAACTTTTTGACAAATAAAATTAATAGTTGGTATTATTTGGTCACACAAATAATAATAGTGACTCCGTTGGGGAGGATACTATTAGATGTGTCTAAGTGTATACCATTACTTGACACTAAGTCCATTAATAAGATTATGCCCTTCCGTTGGGGAAGATCACACACTCTTAATTAATTTCCTATAGTCATCCAAAAATGGAAGTCTGTTCTAGTGATCCACAAACAAGCTCATCCGTTATGGAGGAAGGCACTCAGAGCCAACGCGCAAGCTTGTTTGCATCACTTACAAACCAGTAATGGAGACCATGGAATTTATTTAAACATACCTTTAACACATAGTTATTTATAAATGAGGAATTTTAACTATGCTAGCCTACTAAACTTGTAAACTAACATGCACACACAGCACAATATAAAAGCAATAAATAGAAAATTTAATTTTCAACTATTATGGCTTTTATCTCTTAATTGTCCTCCGTGTGTTGTCATCCCAAGCTGCTGCCATATTTGGCCACCGCCTCCGGGTCTAGCTGTCGCATCCATCTTGCTCCTAGTTCCGCTGCGCCTCTGGTCCTTAGAAGGTTCCACGCTTTGCAAGATTCGATCTGCGACATAAATAGAATTTTACATTTTTGATCCTATATTCCATAAAAGGAATGTACATGTATCTAGATCAAAAATAAAATCCTAATAAAACTAAATACAACTCCTGCTGTATTTTAATACAATCATGCACACACATATAAATTGCCCTTGACATGTCCAAGGGTCCAATTACACACATAATTAACTAAAAGCCATAATAGTTGGATCCTGCATCCACAAAGTTAGCACATCCTACTATTATCCTGCCTAAATTATGTATGACATGTGCATAATTAAACTAAATACCAAATACACAGAGGCAAAACCCTAGCTCGATACCAATTGTTGGTTGCTACTCGGAAAACCTAGAGGTTCCACACAAAAATTTTGTACAAAGGTCGAACCTTTCCTAGCTACCATGTGTTCTTTTAAATTAAATTTTGGATCGCTGCGGAACACGTTTGATCTAAAACTTAATCTATTTGTTCTTTTAGGTTTTGACTTGGATCTCCTGCGGAACTTAACACGTTCGACCCAAGTCTCCTTAAGTTATTAATTCCATTAAATATTAATTTCCATAAAAGGTTCCCAGTACTGACGTGGCGAGGCACATGACCTTCTTGGATATGGGAGCAACCACCACCGACTAGACAAAACCTTTAATAGAAAGCTAATATTTAATTTCCTAAAATAACTTTAGGTTAACCAAAGAGAACAATCAAATCACAAGGAAAAGAAAGAAAACAAAAGAACACAACATCGAAAAACATATTCGAAATACTAGAACGTAAGCCTCTTGTATTTGGTATTATTTCCATAAATAACTAGCATGATGCGGAAATAAAAATTACTAGTTATACCTTGTAGAAAAACCTCTTGATCTTCTACCGTATTCCTCTTCTAACCTCGAACGTTGTGTGGGCAACGATCTTCCGAGACGAGAAACCACCAATCACCTTCTTCTCCTCCTAGCTAGGTTCGGCCAACAAAGAGGAAGCTTCACCAAGGAAGAAAATCAAAATACTAACCAAGATCCAAGAGATGCTAGCTTTCTCTCCTTCTTCTTCTTCTTCTCCGAGTAGTATCCGGCCACCACAAGAGCTCCAATGGTCAAGAGGAAGAGAGGGAGAGGTTGGCCGGCCACACCAAGGAACAAAAGAGGGAGAGAAATAATAGATGTTGTTTTTCATGAAGGCACCCCTACCCCTTCTTTTATATTCCTTGGCCTAGGCAAATTAGGAAATTTAATTACCATAAAATTTCCTCAATTTCCTTGACATGATTTTATTGAGAAAAATAAAATAAAATTTTCCAAATTAAAACCAATGGCCGGCCACATCATTGGAGAACAAATTGGACAAGTTTTAATCAACAATTAAAACTTCCTAATTTGTTTCCGGAAATTTTAAAAAATAAAATTTCTTTTTAAAATCTCTTCATGGTTGATAAAAGGAAATTTCTATAATTTTAATTTTATCAACATGTGAATAATTTTTAAAGAGAAAATAAAATATCTCTCCAATCTACAAATAAGGAAAGAGATCTAATCTCTTTCTTTAATCTTTTGTAGATCTTTTACAAGAGAGATATTTTAATTTTAATTCTCTTTAATAAATTATTTCTTCCACATAATAAAAATTAAAATTAAAATCCCTTTTAAATCTAATTTGGCCGGCCCCCACTAGCTTGGGTTCAAGCTAGGGCCGGCCACCCAATATTATACCTAGGCCGGCCCTAGCTTGTTCCCAAGCTAGCTTGGCCGGCCCCTATTGGGTGGGTTTAGAAGGTGAATATAGGTGGGTATAGAACTCTATAAATAAGAGGCTACGATAGGGACCGAGAGGAGGAGTTGGTTTTGGTCTCCTGATAAAATTAAGCATCCCGTGTTCGCCCCGAACACACAACTTAATTTTATCAATGATAATTCATTCCACTAGAGAACTATCATTGAACTACCGCACCAATCCCAAATTACATTTTTTGGCTCCTTCTTATTATGAGTGTGTTAGTCTTCCTGTGTTTAAGATATCGAATGTCCACTAATTAAGTGAGTTACTGACAACTCATTTAATTAATATCTAAGTCCAAGAGTAGTACCACTCAACCTTATTGTCATGTCGGACAAAGTCCACCTGCAGAGTTTAACATGACAATCTTTATGAGCTCCTCTTGAGGACATTATCAACCTAGTATCTCTAGGACACAGTTTCCTTCTATAATCAACAACACACACTATAAGTGATATCATTTCCCAACTTATCGGGTTTATTGGTTCAACGAACTAAATCTCACCCATTGATAAATTAAAGAAATAAATATCAAATATATGTGCTTGTTATTATATTAGGATTAAGAGCACACACTTCCATAATAACTGAGGTCTTTGTTCCTTTATAAAGTCAGTATAAAAGAAACGACCTCAAATGGTCCTACTCAATACACTCTGAGTGTACTAGTGTAATTATATAGTCAAGATAAACTAATACCTAATTACACTACGACCTTCTAATGGTTTGTTCCTTTTCCATTTTGGTCGTGAGCTACTGTTTATAATTTATAAGGTACTGATAACATCATCTTCTGTATGTGACACCACATACTATGTTATCTACAATATAAATTAAATGAACAACTACAAACAAATATAGACAATTAGACCAAATGTGATTCTTTATTCATAATAAATGTTTACAAAGCTTAGGCTTTCAGTATACACTCCAACAATCTCCCACTTATACTAATGACTAAGCTGTCATATCTTCTACCATACATCTGATTCCCATTCCCTCCACATGCCGATCGAAAGCTTTCACCGGAAGTGAAAGGATCTGCCAGGTTATCCGCTGATGCAATCTTGGCGATGACAACTTCTCCTCGCTTCACAATATCTCGTATCAGGTGGTACTTGCGCTCTATGTGTTTACTTGCCTTATGAGCTCGTGGTTCCTTCGAGTTTACAATTGCACCACTATTATCACAATAAATTGTGATGATTTAGGGCAAACCAGGAATCACATCTAAGTCCATTAGAAAGTTCCTGAGCCATACTGCTTCTTTAGCTGCCTCAGAGGCTGCTTCCATGGTTGAGTCCGAAACGCATTTCGCTTAACACTCCTCCATGAAATGGCTCCACCTCCTAAAGTAAACGCATAGCCTGATGTAGACTTCCTGTTATCCCTATCTGATTGGAAATCAACTGTAACCCACAGGGAGCAGATCGTCTGCTTGGTAAACTAGCATAGTCCTTCTCGTGTACTTTAATATATGCTTTATCGCAGTCCAATGTCCTTGTCCAGAGTTACTCTGATATCTGCTGACCATGCCCACAGCAAAACAGATATCATGTCTCGTACATAGCATTGCATACATTAGGCTTCCTACACCTGAAGCATAAGAACTACTTTCATGTCCTCTATCTCTTTTGATGTCTTTGGAGACATCTCTTTAGATAGAGCTACTCCATGTCTAAAAGGTAAGAAACCTTTCTTGGAATCCTGCATGCTAAAACGAGCAAGGATTGTATCTATATTTGAAGCTTGGGATAGACACAACATTCTTTTCTTACGATCCCTTATAACTTGGATCCCAAGAATGTGCACATTCTCCTAAGTCCTTCATATCAAATTGTTTGGACAACCATACCCTTACTCGATAATACCTTGACATTGTTGCCAATTAACAAAATATCATCTACGATAGTACAAAAATACCACCACGCTTCCGTTACACTTTTATATACACAAGACTCATCCGACTTTGAATAAATCCATATGATGGATTACTTCATTAAACCGGATGTTCCAAGACCTTGAAGCTTGCTTCACCATAAATGGACCGATTGAGCTTGCACACTAGATGCTCTTTGCCTTTTCAATGAACCCTTCGGTTGCTTCATATGGATGTTCTCTTCAAGACTTCCATTAAGGAAAGCTGTCTTGACATCCATTTGCCAAATCTCATAATCCATATGAAAAGAATGGATAAGAGTATCCGGATAGACTTAAGCATGACTACTGGTGAAAAGGTCTCCTCATAATCGATTCCCTCTTTTGAGTGTACCCTTTGCAACAAGCCTAGCTTTGAAGGTTTCTACCTTCTCGTCCCTCTTTTCCTTTTGTAGATCCACTTGCATCGAACGACTTTTACACCATCAGGTGGTTCTACAAGCTCCCAGACCTTATTAGAGTACATAGACTCTATTTCAGAATTCATTGCCTTTTGCCAAGATGCTGCATCTATATCTTGGAGTGATTCGTCATATATTCGTGGATCAGGTTCATGTTTACCCCGGATCAAGTCCGAAGACTCTCCCAAAAACATGAATCTTTCAGGCTGCCTTACAACCCTCCCACTACGACGAGGCACTGTCTGTGGTTGTGTATCATGTGTGACACGTGTTGCAGTCTCTTGTGGTACTTCATCTTGTACTGTTGGTACTGAAGTAGACGTGTCCTCTCTAAGTTCTTCTAAAACAACTTTGCTACTGGGCTTGTGATCCATTATATAGTCTTCTTCTAAAAACTGGGCATTGGTGCTAACAATGACCTTCTGGTCTTTAGGACTATAAAATAAACCACCTTTCGTTCCTTTGGGATATCCTACAAACACGCGAACTTCTGTACGGGATTCTAACTTATCAGCATCTGGTTTCAGCACATGTGTTGGACTACCCCAAATCCGAATATGTCTTAGACTGGGTTTTCGCCCATTCCACAATTCTATAGGAGTAGAAGAAACTGATTTAGAAGGTACTAAGTTCAGAACGTATACTGCTGTTTCCAGAGCATATCCCCAAAATGAATTTGGTAATTCTGAATAACTCATCATCGATCTAACCATCTCCATAAGAGTCATGTTCCTTCGTTCTGCTACACCATTCTGTTGGGGTGTTCCAGGTGCAGACAATTGGGATTGAATCCCGGCCTCTGATAAGTAATTCCTAAACTCTCCTAAGAGGTATTCGCCACCACGATCAGATCGTAGTGTCTTAATACTTTTACCTAGTCGTTTTTCCACATCAGCCTTGTATTCTTTGAACTTATCAAAGCACTCGGACTTGCGGCGCATTAGGTAAATGTATCTGTATCTTGAATAATCGTCTATGAAAGAGACAAAATATTCAAAACCTCCTCTTGCCTGGACAGACATAGGACCACACAAATCAAAGTGAACCAACTCTAACACTTCTTTGGCTCTATACCCCTTGGCCTTGAACGGCCTCTTGGTCATTTTACCTTCTAAGCAAGATTCACAAGTTGGAAAATTTTCCAACTCTAATGAACTCAAAAGTCCATCGGCTATAAGCCTCTGAATCCTACTTAAATTAATATGACCAAGTCTTAGATGCCAAAGATATGCTTGGTTCATTTCTGAAGGTTCTTTTCTCTTATTAGAATTAGAAGATGAGTTATAAATTTCCATGTTTTGCTTTGTGGAAGAAATTGGATTTAAAATATACAAATTGCCAACTAATGCACCAGAACAGATAATCACTTTATTTCTTTTAACAACTACATCGTTACTGAAAGAAACTGAATATCCATCTATAAACAGTTTAGAAACTGAAATTAAATTCTTTCTAAAACTGGGTAAATAAAGACAATTTCTTAAAACCAAATTTCTATTTCTACTAAAAGACAAGTAGACGTCTCCCACTGCAACAGCTGTCACCTTAGTAGCATTGCCCATGTAGACGGTAATCTCCCCTTCAGATAGTCGTCGGGTTTCCTGGAACCCCTGCAAGGAATTACAGACATGATCAGTGGCTCCCGTATCTACACACCAGGTGCTGGTAGATAACACCGCTAAACATGTTTCAACAACCAGAGCATGAGATATACCTTTGTTTTGGTTCCTACGAGGACAGTCCGCCTTCCAATGTCCTGCCTGCAGATGAAGCACTTGCCCTTGGCTTCTTCACTCCGACTTTAAATCCCGTACACTGAGATTTATTCACTTTCTTTGCAGCGACTTGTTTCTTCTTCTTCTTTCCTTTCGGTTTAGAAGTAGAACCATTTTCAAAGAAAGTGAATTTGAGAATTGTGACGAAATAATCCTTCTGTCGTTTGCAGTAGTTTCCCTAATGAATAAATCCTTTTATTCATATTATAGTTCAGTTGCTCAAAACTTCTAGGTAGCGTTGGAGGATCATATCGATCCGGGTTTCCCATCAATTTCTCCTCCAAGGATCCGTATCTCGTTCGGATAAGCCATCATCTTTAGGATATGATCCTCACAGAGTACCCTCTTGCATGGTGGTCGTCATTATCTTTCTCATAGCTTCTTGTCTAGAAGCCCTATCCCGATGACCAAAGAGCTCCTTGAGATTGTTCATAATATCATAAGTCGTTGGTAAATCTTGATGCTGATGTTGCAATACATTTGACATTGAAGCCAAAATGTAACACCGCGCCATCTCATCTGCCTTTACCCATCTCTTATGATATTCAATCTCCTCTTGGGTAGATTCACCAGTGGGTGCATCAGGACAAGGTTCAGTCAGTACAAATTTATAGCAATGTCCAGGTTCCTTTTCCAATCTATGTAATTAGGTCCAGGAAGTCTATTTTGTTGAAGTATGATGGACGATGGGTTGAAAGTCATCCTAAGAATCACAAATAACTTTTGGTCAGAACTCTAAATTTAGAATAATATTGATTCCTCAAACAATACTATTTTAAATTAACCAACACCTCATCACACCGTGAATTTTGTATGCCACGTTAGTGTGGACGTATACAAATTCAACATTTGTAAAAGGAGGGTTTTAACCCATTAATTTTATTATCTTGTCAACCTAACTTTTGACAAATAAAATTAATAGTTGGTATTATTTGGTCACACAAATAATAGCAGTGACTCCGATGGGGAGGATACTATTAGATGTGTCTAAGTGTATACCATTACTTGACACTAAGTCCATTAATAAGATTATGCCCCTTCCGTTGGGGAAGATCACACGCTCTTAATTAATTTCCTATAGTCATCCAAAAATGGAAGTCTGTTCTAGTGATCCACAAACAAGCTCATCCATTATGGAGGAAGGCACTCAGAGCCAACGCGCAAGCTTGTTTGCATCACTTACAAACCAGTAATGGAGACCATGGGATTTACTTAAAAATCCCTCTCCCACTTAGTTATTTATAAATGAGGAATTTTAACTATGCTAGCCTACTAAACTTGTAAACTAACATGCACACACAGCACAATATAAAAGCAATAAATAGAAAATTTAATTTTCAACTATTATGGCTTTTATCTCTTAATTGTCCTCCGTGTGTTGTCATCCCAAGCTGCTGCCATATTTGGCCACCGCCTCCGGGTCTAGCTGTCGCATCCATCTTGCTCCTAGTTCCGCTGCGCCTCTGGTCCTTAGAAGGTTCCACGCTTTGCAAGATTCGATCCGCGACATAAATAGAATTTTACATTTTTGATCCTATATTCCATAAAAGGAATGTACATGTATCTAGATCAAAAATAAAATCCTAATAAAACTAAATACAACTCCTGCTGTATTTTAATACAATCATGCACACACATATAAATTGCCCTTGACATGTCCAAGGGTCCAATCACACACATAATTAACTAAAAGTCATAATAGTTGGATCCTGCATCCACAAAGTTAGCACATCCTACTATTATCCTGCCTAAATTATGTATGACATGTGCATAATTAAACTAAATACCAAATACACAGAGGCAAAACCCTAGCTCGATACCAATTGTTGGTTGCTACTCGAAAACCTAGAGGTTCCACTGTACAAAATTTTGTACAAGTGTCGAACCTTTCCTAGCTACCATGTGTTCTTTAAATTAAATTTTGGATCGCTTGCTTAACACGTTTGATCTAAAACTTAATCTATTTGTTCTTTTAGGTTTTGACTCGGATCTCTGCGGAACTTAACACGTTCGACCCAAGTCTCCTTAAGTTATTAATTCCATTAAATATTAATTTCCATAAAGGTTCCCAGATCGACGTGGCGAGGCACATGGCCTTCTTGGATATGGGAGCAACCACCACCGACTAGACAAAACCTTTAATAGAAAGCTAATATTTAATTTCCTAAAATAACTTTAGGTTAACCAAAGAGAACAATCAAATCACAAGGAAAAGAAAGAAAACAAAAGAACACAACATCGAAAAACATATTCGAAATACTAGAACGTAAGCCTCTTGTATTTGGTATTATTTCCATAAATAACTAGCATGATGCGGAAATAAAAATTACTAGTTATACCTTGTAGAAAAACCTCTTGATCTTCTACCGTATTCCTCTTCTAACCTCGAACGTTGTGTGGGCAACGATCTTCCGAGACGAGAAACCACCAATCACCTTCTTCTCCTCCTAGCTAGGTTCGGCCAACAAAGAGGAAGCTTCACCAAGGAAGAAAATCAAAATACTAACCAAGATCCAAGAGATGCTAGCTTTCTCTCCTTCTTCTTCTTCTTCTCCGAGTAGTATCCGGCCACCACAAGAGCTCCAATGGTCAAGAGGAAGAGAGGGAGAGGTTGGCCGGCCACACCAAGGAACAAAAGAGGGAGAGAAATAATAGATGTTGTTTTTCATGAAGGCACCCCTACCCCTTCTTTTATATTCCTTGGCCTAGGCAAATTAGGAAATTTAATTACCATAAAATTTCCTCAATTTCCTTGACATGATTTTATTGAGAAAAATAAAATAAAATTTCCCAAATTAAAACCAATGGCCGGCCACATCATTGGAGAACAAATTGGACAAGTTTTAATCAACAATTAAAACTTCCTAATTTGTTTCCGGAAATTTTAAAAAATAAAATTTCTTTTTAAAATCTCATCATGGTTGATAAAAGGAAATTTCTATAATTTTAATTTTATCAACATGTGAATAATTTTTAAAGAGAAAATAAAACATCTCTCCAATCTACTAATAAGGAAAGAGATCTAATCTCTTTCTTTAATCTTTTGTAGATCTTTTACAAGAGAGATATTTTAATTTTAATTCTCTTTAATAAATTATTTCTTCCACATAATAAAATTAAAATTAAAATCCCTTTTAAATCTAATTTGGCCGGCCCCCACTAGCTTGGGTTCAAGCTAGGGCCACCCAATATTATACCTAGGCCGGCCCTAGCTTGTTCCCAAGCTAGCTTGGCCGGCCCCTATTGGGTGGGTTTAGAAGGTGGGTATAGGTGGGTATAGAACTCTATAAATAAGAGGCTACGATAGGGACCGAGAGGAGGAGTTGGTTTTGGTCTCCTGATAAAATTAAGCATCCCGTGTTCGCCCCGAACACACAACTTAATTTTATCAATGATAATTCATTCCACTAGAGAACTATCATTGAACTATCGCACCAATCCCAAATTACATTTTTGGGCTCCTTCTTATTATGAGTGTGTTAGTCTCCCTGTGTTTAAGATATCGAATGTCCACTAATTAAGTGAGTTACTGACAACTCATTTAATTAATATCTAAGTCCAAGAGTAGTACCACTCAACCTTATTGTCATGTCGGACTAAGTCCACTTGCAGGGTTTAACATGACAATCTTTATGAGCTCCTCTTGAGGACATTATCAACCTAGTATCTCTAGGACACAGTTTCCTTCTATAATCAACAACACACACTATAAGTGATACCATTTCCCAACTTATCGGGTTTATTGATTCAACGAACTAAATCTCACCCATTGATAAATTAAAGAAATAAATATCAAATATATGTGCTTGTTATTATATTAGGATTAAGAGCACACACTTCCATAATAACTGAGGTCTTTGTTCCTTTATAAAGTCAGTATAAAAGAAACGACCTCAAATGGTCCTACTCAATACACTCTGAGTGTACTAGTGTAATTATATAGTCAAGATAAACTAATACCTAATTACACTACGACCTTCTAATGGTTTGTTCCTTTTACATTTTGGTCGTGAGCTACTGTTTATAATTTATAAGGTACTGATAACATCATCTTCTGTATGTGACACCACATACTATGTTATCTACAATATAAATTAAATGAACAACTACAAACAAATGTAGACAATTAGACCAAATGTGATTCTTTATTCATAATAAATGTTTACAAAGCTTAGGCTTTCAGTATACACTCCAACAACAACATGTCAAACATGATCGCATAATTAAAATTTTATAGGAAGTAAATTTACGCTAGCTATACCTTACGGATGACCTATAACGAGAAGGGCATCAATCGTAGCGACATTGTCGAACCTCACCTCTATTTGTATCCACGTCGAGCTCCTTAAGACAACTCCTTGAGTACAAGCCTCTCCTTCGAAAGTTACTAGCCACGAGCGAAGAAGAGGGATCAAGAGGAAGAAGAATAGAAGCACACAAGGGAGAGTTTTTCTCCCTTATGGTGGTCATGACAACAAGAGGGAGAGCCCTCTTGCTGGCGGCGGGAGAGAGAGGAGAAGGAGAGGAGGATTGGGTTTTCCAAAAGTCAATCAACCAAATAATGAAACTTGTATCTAATTCTCTCCTAATTGCATCTATATATAATTTTCTTTAATGAGTTGGATTAGAAAGCCCACATCTAACTCATTATCCCTTAACTAAAAATTAGCTCATTAACCCCTTGATTTGGTTCACAACTAAACCAAGTTGGTTCATAAATAATTCATAATTAAATCAAATATGGTTCAACTCTACCATAAGAGATGTAGTCCATCTGCACTTTCATTATGACAAATATTTCTATATTTGTCTTATGTATGGTCAAACCAAATATTTATCTCTTGATCTAAGTATCATATTCTTTAACTTGTTTTACGTCTTTTAGAGATTCGTTAGTGCGTGTAACCCAATAGGTTCCCGATTTATCTTGGTCATCCATAATTAACTACTTAATTATAGAACGATCATGAGTGTTACCTAGTAGTACATCATGATCCCCAATTAGCTGGAAAATCATAGTTGATCTTAGAACTAAATGTAAATCCTTCAACAACTACATGTTGGAGTGTATACTGAAAGCCTAAGCTTTATAAACATTCATTATGAATAAAGAATCACATTTGGTCAAATTGTCTACATTTAATTGTAGTTGTTCAATTAATTTATATTGTAAATAATATAGTATGTGGTGCCACATACAGAAGATGATATTATCAGTACCTTATAAATTATAAACAGTTGCTCACGACCAAAATGGAAAGGAACAAACCATTAGAAGGTCGTAGTGTAATTAGGTATCAGTTTATCTTGACTGTATAATTACCCTAGTACACTCAGAGTGTATTGAGTAGGACCATTTGAGGTCGTTTCTTTTATACTGACTTTATAAAGGAACAAAGACCTCAGTTATTATGGAAGTGTATGCTCTTAATCCTAATATAATAATAAGCACATATATTTGATATTTATTTCTTTAATTTATCAATGGGTGAGATTTAGTTCGATGAATCAATAAACCCGATAAGTTGGGAAATGATATCACTTATAGTGTGTGTTGTTGATTATAGAAGGAAACTGTGTCCTAGAGATACTAGGTTGATAATGTCCCCAAGAGGAGCTCATAAGGATTATCATGTTAAACCCTGCAGGTGGACTTAGTCCGACATGACAATAAGGTTGAGTGGTACTACTCTTGGACTAAGATATTAATTAAATGAGTTGTCAGTAACTTACTTAATTAGTGGACATTCGATATCTTAAACACAGGGAGACTAACACACTCATAATAAGAAGGAGCCCAAAAATGTAATTTGGGATTGGTGCGGTAGTTCAATAATAGTTCTCTAGTGGAATGAATTATTATTGATAAAATTAAGTTGTGTGTTCGGGGCGAACACGAGATGCTTAATTTTATCGAGAAACCAAAACCAATTCCTCCTCTCGGTCCCTATCGTAGCCTCTTATTTATAGAGTACTATACCCACCTATACCCACTTTCTATACCCACCTAAAAGGGGTCAGCCAAGCTAGCTTGGGAACCAAGCTAGGGCCGGCCTAAGCTTGAACCCAAGCTAGAGGGGCCGGCCATATTAAATTAAAAAGGATTTTAATTTTAATTTTTATGATATGGAAGATATAATTAAAGAGAATTAAAATTAAAATATCTCTCTTGTAAAAGATCTACAAAAGATTAAAGAAAGAGATTAGATCTCTTTCCTTATTTGTAGATTGGTGAGATATTTTATTTTCTCTTTAAAAATTATTCACATGTTGTAAAATTAAAATTATAGAAATTTCCTTTTATCAACCATGAAGAGATTTTTGAAGAGAAATTTTATTTTTAAAATTTCCAGAAACAAATTAGGAAGTTTTAATTTGTTAATTAAAACTTGTCTAATTTGTTTCCCCTTGATGTGGCCGGCCAATATTGATTTAATTGGAAAATTTTATTTTATTTCTCTCAATTAAATCATGTCAAAGAAATTAAGGAAATTTTATTGTAATTAAATTTCCTAATTTGCCAAAGCCAAGGAATATAAAAGAAGGGGTAAGGGTGCCTTCATGGTACAACCTCTATTATTTCTCTCCCTCTTTTATTCTTTGGTGTGGCCGACCATCATCTCTTCTCCTCTTCCTCTTTGTGGTGGCCGAAACTCTCTATTGCTTGGAGCTCTTGTGGAGGCCGGATACTACTTGGAGAAGAAGAAGAAGAAGGAGAGAAAGCTTGCATCTCTTGGAGCTTGGTTGGTGTTTTTCTTCTTCCTTGGTGAAGCTTTCTTGTTTTGGCCGAACCTAGCTAGGAGGAGAAGAAGGTGCTTGGTGGTTTCTCATCTCGGAAGATCGTTGCCCACACAACGTCCGAGGTTAGAAGAGGAATACGGTAGAAGATCAAGAGGTCTTTCTAGAAGGTATAACTAGTAATTTTTCCTTTCCGCATCATACTAGTTATTTATGGAAATAATACCAAATACAAGAGGCTTACGATTCTAGTATTTCGAATATGTTTTTCGATGTTGTGTTCTTTTGTTTTATTTTTCCTTGTTATTTGATTGTTCTTTTTGGTTAACCTAAAGTTATTTTAGGAAATTAAATATTATCTTTCCATAAAAGGTTTTGTCTAGTCGGTGGTGGTTGCTCCCATATCGAAGAAGGTCATGTGCCTTGCCACGTCAGTACTGGGAACCAAATATGAAAATTAATATTTAATGGAATTAATAACTTAAGGTGATTTGGGTCGAACGTGTTAAGTTCCGCAGGAGACCCAAGTCAAAACCTAAAAGAACGAATAGATTAAGTTTTGGATCAAACGTGTTAAGTTCCGCAGGCGATCCAAAATTTAATTTAAAAGAACACATGGTAGCTAGGAAAATGTTCAGACCTTTGTACAAAATTTTTGTACAGTGGAACCTCTAGGTTTTCCGAGTAGCAACCAACACTACAGTGAGTTGTGTCTTGTTCCTTTCACTCGTCTTATACCTATTTGGTTCAGGACATGTTCTATGTGTCTGTTCCCACTAGACTGACTATGTCACACCTAGCCCAAGTAATATTATTTTATGGATTCAAATTACTCGTACATGTGTACAAGAGTCTCGTACTCTTAATATGTGATGCTTTGGCTAAAGACTTTAAGTAATAATAATAACAAGTCGTCATAGGGTATATGTTTTCTCGCAAGGAATGATGAATCCTATGTGGGTTATCCAAACATCTTCAGGCATTTCGACTTATATCCAATCATCACGAGTCTACACCTCAATGAGGTACTTGCTTAAGATGTCAAAGTATAAGTCTCCATGACCAAGATGACTTGTATACCTCAAGTCGAAGGAAACTTGCACTCGAGCTGTAGTAAGAGTTTCACAGACATATATATATATATAGATAACTATATGAAGTCTTATAGTAAGTCACTCCAATGAACTAGTTACCATAACTAGCATCCATATTTAACTCTCGACATCCCAATGTATCCAGCCTGTGAAAAAGTAGTTGTTTGACAAACCAAGGAGTATAACCCATGCTAGTCTTACAGAATTGATGATATCTGAATGCATTAATTCGACGACTAGGGAAATTCTAATACGTTCATAATTTCATATGTAGAGATAATCACTAGTTGTGATCCAATCACAATTTCTCTCATGCTATGAATTGTACTGCGAACATTCAGTAAATGAGTTTAAGATAATTAAACATATAATATGCACTCAAATAGTGAATATATATTTAGTAAAAATCGTAAGACAATTGTCTTAGGACATCCCTCAAAATCTAACAGCTCCCAATACTCTCATTCATTTTTCCCATAAATTTTATCAGCTTGATAAAATTTCCATGATTATTAGAAGATGGAGACTCATCATGCTCTCTAAATGCACATACTTGTAAAGTAAGTCATCAAATGCTTTCAATAGTTGTTGTAAGTCATAATCTGTTCTTATGCTTTTCTTCTAAAGATTGTGCATTCGTTATTTTGTCAATATGATGAGGAATATTCATCAAATTATCAAGATATTTCACAGCAGTATTATGTGGTGAAGTGTTGCATCTTATATGCATCAAAAATGCATATTTATCTCTATCATTAACTGGCTTCCAATATTTGAATTCATTTGTCAGAAATGCAAGATTGTGAGGATGCTCATGTTCAAACAAGAAAAATGGAAAGCAAAATGTAACATCTTTCGAGGGAGAGTACTCTAACCAAGTAAATTTTTAAACCAATGACTTTGAAATTGCTGATTTTAACTTCCAAATTTGGTCGGTGGATACTCATGCTTAATAGGTTGATATGGTCCCATCTCAATATAAGTTCGTCTAATTTCATCCCTTTGATTAACAGGATATTTCCATAATAGATTACATAATTAATGTTGGTTCAGGTTCAAGAGAACTAACATCAACATGATCATTGGAATTTCATATATCAATATTAGAAGGAGAATTCCCCTAACTTGTCGATGTTTGCTCTTTTACTTTAAAAAATGAGTTGATAGTTTTTCTTTTCTTCACTCCTTAAAATTTTTGTATTAAAGTGAATAAATATAAAATTTATCATCATCCAATAATAAAGAAATGCTCCTTATTTGTAATGACCCACCTCCTACTGACTAGGCTGCGAGGCCGGACCGTTACGTTATGCTGTGCTGGACTATTAATGCGGAATGAAAACTGGCTAATTTAAAATTTTACTGAACTAAATGCTGTAAAGTTTAACTTAGTGTTCTGGGTGTACCTAGGAGTTGTACACATGCTAGGGGAGGTGTTTACAACTGATAATAAACTTCGGATCGATCCACAGACCGATCTACTGATACTGGCACGGTAGGAAACTCCGGATCGTTCAACCGACCGATCCATAAACTATGCTGCAATCCTGTACGCTGCTGGATCGGTCTGCCGACCGATCCAACTGGTCCCTGATCGGTCAATGAGACCGATCAGTGGCTTACTGATCGATCTGCTGACCGATCAGTGAGCCATTTTCTTTTTTCGTGACCCAGCTCCTGATCGATCCACGGATCGATCAGGGAACGAACATAAAGCTTCTGTTCACAGAAACCGGGTCCCTGATCGGTTTACCGACCGATCAGAGACTCCCTGATCGGTCTGCTGACCGATCAGGGGTTTCTGATTTCGTATCAGGCCCCTAATATCAGCACTGATGCGTGCCAAGGTCATTACACAACGCTATAAAAGCTAAGAGAAACATTCTACTAGGTAATGGCTAACATACTAAACATGATTAAGGCATAGAATACTAATTCATGGCATGTAAATATATGGAAACCAAAACTAACAAGGTTTTAAAATGTTCTCTTGCTAACTAACAGAAACATAAGATAACGTTTGCTATAAGTACTAATGTATACTGAACACGTTCTAATGCATAATAAAATAAAACTAGATCCCTAGGATCTTTATTCCAGTTCCTTCCACACACATCTTGATCTGCATTGACCTCCAGCCTCCACTGCTACTCCATTTTCCTTTTACCTGTATATGCAGTATAAGGAAAATAGTATCTGTAAGCTAAAAATCTTAGTAAGAAACCATCTACCTCACTAAAACATGCATACGATGCAAATATGATTTTAAATCATGCTGTTTGAAAGGATTTGCTAAGTATACTGAATAAACTAAACATGGCATGACATATAAGCATACAATCATGGCATATCTAAAGCTGAACATGATATCAATCACATGGTATCAATGAAGAACTAAGCTGATACAAAAAAAACTGAGCTAAACTAATACTGAGCTACTGCTAGGACTGTACTGAATTCACGAACTAAGTTGTGAAAGGTTGAAAACCATATACATATAGTAAGTAAAAATACTAAACATGCTGTTGATGGGCCCTTGCTGTGCGCGCATCCCTAACTAGACCCGGGATTGCAAGTTCCGAATCTAGTAGGGTTTACTAGGTTAGCTAAACCTAGGGACGACTATGGGAGCCCAACCCAATGGATATCTAATCCAGTACAGTGCCACTGAAAAGTAAAATACTGAAATAGCTAATACTATTTTGCTGAATCTAGGTTATCTGAACCTAGAACTAGGTTGTCTGAACCTAGAGGCGACTGTGGGAGCCCACCCATTTGGACATCTAGTCTCATAAAAGCTGAAATAAAAACTGATCATGCTAATTAACATGTTCTATGGCATTTAACTAAATGCCCACTGTATCATAAGGCTGTGCTAGGCATTTTGTCGAGCATTTGGCGCTCTCTAACTCTCCTCTCGATCAGGGAGACCACCTCTAGGCACCCAACAGCGTCTAAACCCCTATCTACAGAGGATACACGTGCTCGGCCCATCTAGAGATGCTCACTAATCCCTAAATCTGTGAGAAGAGTTAAAATACACACTATATGCTGACAAAAGTCAATAAAACTAATCTAATACATAAAAGAAAACACGCGAGAGCTACTTATACTGCAGGTGAGGGGTTTCTTACCTCGTACGCTAATTTTCTTACAACTCTATTCGCTAGAATTCCGGTGGAGACGATCCTTTCGATAATCTCCTCGCTCCAACGCGTTCTTCTCGCGGAGGGGAACGTTCTTGTGTTGGAATCGCTGCCGGAAGGTGCTCTTAGGGCCCTAGGGAGGGAACCCTAGGGTTGGCTTTGGCTTGTTTGGGCGCCGAGAGGAGGAAGAGGAGAAGGAGAGGGTGTTCGGCGGTGAGAGTTTTTGAGAAAGAGATGTTGCCGAACCAAACTAAAAATAACCCAAACCAACTTAAGTTTTTAATTTATATTAAGTGGGTAACTAGGCCCAACTCAAATATAAATATAAATGTTTCCCTTCTCTTTCAGCACGGCCCTGGTGGGTTCACCGGTTACTAAGGCTAACTAAAGGTTTAGCGGACCCGAGAGGTCCCGGGTTCGATTCCCGCTTAAACCATTTTACTTTTCTATTTATTTTTGCTACTTCCGATACTTCAAAAATTCCAGAAAAATATCTAATAATTCCAGAAAAATCATAGAATATTCCTAAAATAGTTTTGAGAATTTTCGGGCGTTACAATCCCCCATACCTTATAAAAAGTTCATCCTCGAACTTAGAATAATTCTGGGTACTTCTGTCTCATGCTGGCTTCTGTCTCCCAAGTTGCCTCTTCTGCTGTGTGACTATGCCAAATGACTTTGACTAATGATACTTCCTTGTTCCGCAATTTCTTAACTGCTCGGTCTATTATCTGAATAGGCCGACTATCATAGCTGAGGTCTTCGTGGATCTGTACCGACTGGGGCTCAATCACCTGGGTGGCATCTGGGGTATGCTTCTTCAGCATAGAGACATGAAATACGTTGTGGACAGCTGACATTTCCTGGGGTAGCTCTAGCTCATATGCTACCTTGCCCACTCTTCTGCTGATAAGGTATGGTCCCATATATCTGGGACTAAGCTTGCCCTTCTTCCCAAAACGCATCACTCCCTTCATGGGAGCTACCCTGAGGAACACTGTATCCCCGACTGAAAACTCTAAGGGTCTGTGCCGTGTATCAGTATAGCTTTTCTGGCAGCTCTGAGCTGTCTCAATCCTCTGGCAGATCTGCTGTATAGCTACTGTGGTATCTGCTACTAGATCTGTCTGAAGTTCTAATTCTTTCTGTTCACCACTCTCATACCAACATACTGGAGATCTACACCTCCGCCCATAGAGAGCCTCGTAAGGTGCCATGCCGATAGTGGCCTGATAGCTGTTGTTGTATGCAAATTCTGCTAAGCTCAGATATTTGCACCAACTTCCCTTGAAGTCTAGGGCACACGCTCGGAGCATATCTTCGAGTACCTGATTTACTCGCTCCGTCTGACCATCTGTCTGAGGATGGAATGCTGTGCTGAACTTTAACTTAGTGCCCAACGCTGACTGTACACACTCCCAGAAGTGTGATGTGAACCTGCTATCTCTGTCTGAAATGATGGTTCGTGGGACTCCATGTAGTCTGACGATCTCCTGGAGATACAACTGAGCTAGCTTCTCCATGGAGTAGGATATCTTGATAGCTAAGAAGTGGGCTGATTTAGTCAACCTATCGACTATTACCCAGATGGCGTCAAAACCATTCGTGGTTCTGAGTCCCACTATGAAATCCATAGAGATATCCTCCCACTTCCATTCTGGAATCTGTATAGGCTGCAAAACTCCTCCGGTCTCTGATGTTCTCCTTGACCCTCGACAGTGAGGCAGATGCTAACATATCTGGCGATGTCTCGCTTCATCCCGGCCACCAAAATGGTTCTTCGTGTCTTGATACATTTTGGTGGAACTGGATGCATCGCATAGGAGTCTTGTGAGCCTCATCTAAAATCTGCCCGTAGCTCCTCCCGATCCGGAACATGAGTCTGTCACCAAAATACAACACCCGCTATCGGACACTCTGAATTCTCTACTTTCGATTCGCTAGCCCTTGCTTGATTTTCTGAATTTCGGGGTCCTGCCCCGAGCTGTCATATCACCAAGCAAGGTAGACTCTAAGGCCATAGTAGAGAGCTGTCCAACGATGAGTTCAAGACCGAAATCTACGATCTCGTTCTGTAGAGGCGGTGACATGGCTGTAAGAGATAATAAGGTAGCACTGGATTTTCTGCTAAGTGCGTCGGCTACCTTATTGGCTTTCCCTGGATGTAGAGGATGTCTATATCGTAGTCTTTGACCAGCTCAAGCCATCTGCACTGTCGCATGTTCAGATCCTTCTGAGTGAAGAAGTACTTCAGACTCTGATGATCTGTATACACTCTGCACTGAGCTCCATATAAGTAATGTCTCCAAATTTTGAGAGCGAACACTACTGCTGCGAGCTCAAGGTCATGAGTTGGGTAATTCTTCTCATAATCCTTGAGTTGTCTGGAGGCATAGGCGATCACCTTGCCATTTTGTATCAGTACTGCTCCTAGTCCTAACTTAGAGGCATCACTATAGATGTCAAAGCTGCTGGTGTTGTCTGGTAGAGCCAAAATGGGAGCACTGGTCAATCTCCTTTTTAGCTCGCTGAAGCTGTTCTCATAGTCCTCTGTCCACTGAAATTTCCTGTTCTTTCTGGTAAGAGCTGTCAGTGGGGAGGCTATCCTGGAGAAGTCCTCTACAAACTTTCTGTAATATCCTGCTAATCCCAGAAAGCTCCTGATTTCGCTGGCGTTCTTAGGTCTCTTCCAGTTACTTATTGCTTCTATCTTGCTGGGATTTACCATAATACCATCCTTTGAGATGATGTGACCCAGGAAGGACACCTGATCTAGCCAAAATTCACATTTCGTAAACTTGGCGTATAGCTGGTTCTGCTGAAGGGTCTACAATACTAGTTTCAGGTGCTCTGAGTGTTCTTCCTGAGTTCCTAAGTAGATAAGGATGTCATCAATAAAAACAATAACAAACTTATCTAAATACTCCCTGAATACTCTGTTCATGAGATCCATGAATGTAGCTGGAGCATTGGTCACGCCAAAGGGCATGACTACGAACTCGTAGTGTCCGTATCTAGTTCTGAATGCTGTCTTGGGTATATCCCCTTCTTTAACCTTCACCTGATGATAACCTGATCTGAGATCTATCTTAGAGAACACTGCTCCTCCCTTCAGCTGGTCGAACAAGTCATCGATTCTGGGAAGGGGATACCTGTTCTTGATCGTGACTTGGTTCAGTGATCTGTAGTCTATGCACAGTCGCATGCTTCCATCTTTCTTCTTCACGAACAATACAGGCGCTCCCCATGGTGAGTGACTCGGGCGTATGAAACCCTTGTCAAGCAGCTCCTGTAGTTGCTCCTGAAGTTCCTTCAGTTCTGCTGGAGCCATGCGATAAGGCGCTTTGGAGATAGGATTTGTACCGGGAATGAGCTCTATCTCAAAGTCAATCTCCCTGTCTGGTGCTAAGGCTGGTAACTCTTCAGGGAAGACTGCTGGGTGGTCACATACGACTCGAACCTCTGCTAGCTGTTGGTTCTTGTCCTGGCTGGCATTGACTACGTGTGCTAGGAATCCTGTACATCCTGAATCCATTAGTTTCTGTGCTTTCATAGCTGAGAGAAACTTCTTGGCCTTGCTCTTTGGTTCTCCACTGTATTCAAACTGCAATGCCACTTCAAGTTGGAAGATGACTTTCTGTTTACGGCACTCTATGGTAGCACCGTATCTGATTAGAAAGTCCATTCCAAAGATAACGTCATAGTCGGTCATCTCTAGCACTATCAGATCACAAAAGAGCTCTCTGTCTGCTATAATGACCGGCACTGCTCTGAGCCAGTGCGTGGATGCCATGATCTCTCCTGAAGGTAGTGCCGTCAAAAACTGACCACTGAGTACCTCTGAGGGTCTTTCTAATTTTTCGGAGAACATCCTGGCTATATATGAATGGGTTGCCCCAGTATCAAATAGAACAGTAGCACTATACTGTAAAATGCTAATCTGACCTGTGACAACTGTCGAGGCATTAGCTACGTCATCTCTGGTGAGTGAGTAGATCCTCACATTCGCCATAGCTGGAGGAGCTTCTAATCTGCCCTGGCTGATAAGTGGACCTTCTAGAGTGGCCTGCATCTGATATAACTGAGCTGGCTGGCCTGCATACTGAATCTGCTGTGGCTGCGGAAGACCAGTCTTGTTCGGGCACTGCTTGGCCATGTGCCCTTCTTGTCCACATTCAAAGCATCCTCGTGTGCCCTTGCGACAAACCCCTGGGTGGAATTTTCCACAAGTAGCACACTTTGGATAACTGGGTCGCTTGCTAGATGACCCTCCTTTTGGGCCACTCCCTGATTTGCGCTTGCTGTTGGAGTTCCCTTTCCAGTTAGAGATGTGGCCTTGCTGTTTTTGAGTGTGAGACTTTCCTTGGCCTTTGGACTCTGAGGAGACTTGCTTCTACTGCTTTATGCTGTTCTGGTAATGCTATGTGGTCAAGGCACTGCTCACTAACTCCTCTGTGGTTTGTGGCCTATGTATGCCACCAGCCACGTTCACTGCTATCTCTGGCCTCAGTATCTTGAGCATCAACCGGATTCGTTCCTTCTCTGTGCTGATTAGCTCTGGGCATAGACGAGCCAACCTGTTGAATTTCTTCACGGCTTCCTCAACTGAAAGGTTGCCCTGACGAAACTCAGTGAACTCGTCGTAGTGGCGGTTTGTAACCCGTATGTGAAAGAACTCCTCGAAGAATTCTTTCTCGAAGTCAGCCCATGACATCTGGTTCACTGGGCGCTTCGTTCTGATTCTTTCCCACCACATGCGTGCGTCTCCTGTCAGGCAGAAGGAGGCACACTTCACCTTCTCGTGTTCTGGCCAGTCCAGAAGCTCCATCGTGCTCTCCAGTGTTTTGAACCAGGCTTGTGCATCCCATGGTTCACTAGTGCCTGAGAAGTTCTCTGGCTTGACTCGCTGCCACTGGATCAGATAGGCTTCCTTTCTTGGCTCAGCTGCTGGGACTGCTGGTGCTGGTACTGGTGCTGGCGCTGGCGCTGTAGGCTGAGCTGGTGTCTGCTGATTAGCCCTGAGGGTGGCTATCTCCTGTTGCTGTTCAGCTAGCTGCTGCTGTAACTGAGCCACTAACGCTATAAGGTCTGGGGGAGGCACTGAACTGCCTGCCTCATGCTGGGGCTCAGTAGCTGGTGTCCTTCTAGCTGGGCGTCCTCGTGCCATTGCTAAAGACATAGAGGATAGAACATGAATAACTATTACAATCATAATTGTATAACTATCGTTATCATGTTATATACTATCACATACTATCATGCAACAGTTTATCTATAAACATGAACTATAACAAAAAAGCAAGATACATAAATAAAGTAGAGGTATTCTTACTTGGAAGCTGCAGGTTCAATGCTGATGTGTGTGTAGGAATTATGGAATACTGCTCTGATACCACTCTGTAACGACCCACCTCCTATTGACTAGGCTGCGAGGCCGGACCGTTACGTTATGCTGTGCTGGACTATTAATGCGGAATGAAAACTGGCTAATTTAAAATTTTACTGAACTAAATGCTGTAAAGTTTAACTTAGTGTTCTGGGTGTACCTAGGAGTTGTACACATGCTAGGGGAGGTGTTTACAACTGATAATAAACTTCGGATCGATCCACAGACCGATCTACTGATACTGGCACGGTAGGAAACTCCGGATCGTTCAACCGACCGATCCATAAACTACGCTGCAATCCTGTACGCTGCTGGATCGGTCTGCCGACCGATCCAGCTGGTCCCTGATCGGTCAATGAGACCGATCAGTGACTTACTGATCGGTCTGCTAATCGATCAGTGAGCCATTTTCTTTTTTCGCGACCCAGCTCCTGATCGATCCACGAATCGATCAGGGAACGAACTGAAAGCTTCTGTTCACAGAAACCGGGTCCCTGATCGGTCTACCGACCGATCAGAGACTCCATGATCGGTCTGCCGACCGATCAGAGACTCCCTGCTCGGTCTGCTGACCGATCAGGGTTTCTGATTTCGTATCAGGCCCCTGATATCAGCACTGATGCGTGCCAAGGTCATTACACAACGCTATAAAAGCTAAGAGAAACATTCTACTAGGTAATGGCTAACATACTAAACATGATTAAGGCATAGAATACTAATTCATGACATGTAAACATATGGAAACCAAAACTAACAAGGTTTTAAACTGTTCTCTTGCTAAGTAACAGAAACATAAGATAACGTTTGCTATAAGTACTAATGCATACTGAACACGTTCTAATGCATAATAAAATAAAACTAGATCCCTAGGATCTTTATTCCAGTTCATTCCACACACATCTTGATCTACATTGACCTCCAGCCTCCACTGCTAGTCCATTTTCCTTTTACCTGTATCTGCAGTATAAGGAAAATAGTATCTGTAAGCTAAAAAGCTTAGTAAGAAACCATCTACCTCACTAAAACATGCATACGATGCAAATATGATTTTAAATCATGCTGTTTGAAAGGATTTGCTAAGTATACTGAATAAACTAAACATGGCATGGCATATAAGCATACAATCATGGCATATCTAAAGCTGAACATGATATCAATCACATGGTATCAATGAAGAACTAAGCTGATACAAAAAAAACTGAGCTAAGCTAATACTGAGCTACTGCTAGGACTGTACTGAATTCACGAACTAAGTTGTGAAAGGTTGAAAACCATATACATATAGTAAGTAAAAATACTAAACATGCTGCTGATGGGCCCTGACAACTGTACTTGCTGTGCGCGCATCCCTAACTAGACCCGGGATTGCAAGTTCCGAATCTAGTAGGGTTTACTAGGTTAGCTAAACCTAGGGACGACTATGGGAGCCCAACCCAATGGATATCTAATCCAGTACAGTGTCACTGAAAAGTAAAATACTGAAATAGCTAATACTATTTTGCTGAATCTAGGTTATCTGAACCTAGAACTAGGTTGTCTGAACCTAGAGACGACTGTGGGAGTCCACCCATTTGGACATCTAGTCTCATAAAAGCTGAAATAAAAACTGATCATGCTAATTAACATGTTCTATGGCATTTAACTAAATGCCCACTGTATCATAAGGCTGTGCTAGGCATTTTGTCGAGCATTTAGCGCTCTCTAACTCTCCTCTCGATCAGGGAGACCACCTCTAGGCACCCAGCAGCGTCTAAACCCCTATCTATAGAGGATACACGTGCTCGACCCATCTAGAGATGCTCACTAATCCCTAAATCTGTGAGAAGAGTTAAAATACACACTATATGCTGACAAAAGTCAATAAAACTAATCTAATGCATAAAATAAAACACGCGAGAGCTACTTATACTGCAGGTGAGGGGTTTCTTACCTCGTACGCTAATTTTCTTACAACTCTATTCGCTAGAATTCCGGTGGAGACGATCCTTTCGATAATCTCCTCGCTCCAACGCGTTCTTCTCGCGGAGGGGAACGTTCTTGTGTTGGAATCGCTGCCGGAAGGTGTTCTTAGGGCCCTAGGGAGGGAACCCTAGGGTTGGCTTTGGCTTGTTTGGGCACCGAGAGGAGGAAGAGGAGAAGGAGAGGGTGTTCGGCGGTGAGGGTTTTTGAGAAAGAGATGTTGCCGAACCAAACTAAAAATAACCCAAACCAACTTAAGTTTTTAATTTATATTAAGTGGGTAACTAGGCCCAACTCAAATATAAATATAAATGTTTCCCTTCTCTTTTAGCACGGCCCTGCTGGGTTCACCGGTTACTAAGGCTAACTAAAGGTTTAGCGGACCCGAGAGGTCCCGGGTTCGATTCCCGCTTAAACCATTTTACTTTTCTATTTATTTTTGCTACTTCCGATACTCCAAAAATTCCAGAAAAATATCTAATAATTCCAGAAAAATCATAGAATATTCCTAAAATAGTTTTGAGAATTTTCGGGCGTTACATTATTGATCAATTTAATACAACATGATATAAAGCCATACTTTTACTATCAAGCAAACAATAAAGAAAAGTAACCAAATTGATTAATAAATCTATTATTCTATTAATAAATTTAATCAATATATCAAAAGAAAATAATACTAGTTAACTTGTAGAGATAATTAAAAAAAATAAATCTACGGTGATCGTCATATAGATATCGCGTGCTATTTGAGAGAAGGGATGTCGCGATTGTACTCATCGAGTTGCTGTCCAACGCCTATATAGGATATGAATATGAAATATCAAGTGAAAGATAATGTAAATATCTTTAAGAAATAGAGAGATTACATAGTTGAGAAAGGAGGTTGAAGGAAATTTATTCTAAAGATGAACGGATCTGCTCAAACCCAGTGAAGGAAAAGGACAAAGAGGATCGAAATCAAAATCTTTCGCACCTGCGACTTTGTAGCTGTGAGGAGGAACAAACAATGCAACGACGTCGATTGCTCTTGCGACGTGCAGCAGAAACGACGTGTGATGGGTAAAGCGTTGTAAAATTTTTGGTTTAATTAAAGTTTCAAACATGCAACTTTAATTAAACCAAATCTAATTAAAAACAGTTTTTAATAGGTAAAAAAATTTTAAAAAAATTAATATTATGGTGGGGTTGATTTTTTTTTGTTTTTTTTATGGGTGGGGATGGAGCCCACCTTGGCCTAAGGGTGGCTTCGCCCTTGCCTGCGTCCACTCGCCCGCGGCCCTCCTGGTAGTGGCCAACACCCACCCCAAGGGCCAAGCCTGAAGAGCAGAAGTGGTGAAGCACCCAACCTTGCCTCGTCGCCCGCCCCCAAGCTACTGTGTAGCCGCCAACGGCCAGCCTATGCTCTACTGACTAGCGACTACTACTGTAGCTTATTTTGCCACTGTAACGACCCGGCCCCTCGGGCCCTTAGGCGACCCAACTGGCGGCCCATTTGGCGACCCCTTGGTGGTCCCTTGGGCGGCCCAACTGGTGGCCCATTTGGTGACCCCTTATGTCGTCGATCGACGACCCTCGGCCGTGTCGTTACTCACTAGGTCTTCCCTCCCTTGGCTAGTGGATTTTTGCCTTCCCCAGGATTCGAACTCTAGACCTCCATGCTAAGTACTAGAGTTTATGAATCCTGGTAGCCAAGTGAGTGCCAGGATTCATAAACTCTAGTACTTAGCCTGGAGGTCTAGAGTTCGAATCCTGGAGAAGGCAAAAATCCACTGGCCAGGGGTGGGAAGACCTAGTGAGTAACGACACGACCGAGGGTGTCACGCCCCGGGGAAGTCCTTGTCCGAAGAAATTTCGACAGCACCTCCCCTGTACGGGTGACAATCTGAAACATTTCTATAGATACAATATACATCAGCCACAGACGGCTGGAATATACACACAACTACGCTGTTATATATGCAGCCTAGTCGGCTGATACAATAAAAACACAACCACGCAGTTATATATAGATCTAACAGCCCACTCGGCTGTACCAAACCAAAGACAATGGAATACAGTAGAAAACCAAATACAAACCAACATACAAGACTTCTAGCCGGCTAGGCTTACACAACCAACAAACAATACAAAATACCACGTAACAACTACAACATTCCGGAAACAAAATTGGAGCACAAAACTAAATACACTGACACATAAATCAAATAAAACATAAATAGAAAACTGTACGTCTTCTGATGTGACGTGGGGACTGGTAGGCTGGATACTCCAAGCGACTCCATAAACAACTTGGTACCTGAAAAAGATAGTGTCCACGGGGGTGAGTTCAACAACTCAGCAGATACCAGTTGACATGTATAGTAAACTATAACAAATAGTAATAACTATGGAGTACAGTCTCCTGGACAAAAGCTATAAATGCATAATAGAAAAGGCTGAAGAAAACTGTACTCACCAGGGCCTCCTATCAGAATAGTCAGGTCGTCAGACCGAGAGTATCATAAATCCTGTATGCATGTCAAACATATGCATCCATCCAAATGCAGCATATAAATGCAGCAAACACAATCAGTAAATGCATAAATGCATATGATGCCAATGACATGGTCACCCCTGACGCCAGTAAGCCATCTCACACACAATAGTGAGACCGAGTGGGTAGGGCTGTGACAACCGTGCACTCTGCCATCACTGCTCCTGATGAGTGATCGAGTGGACGGGATGCTGTCGAACTACACCTATCCTCCTACCCCAAATCATAAATGGGGGAGCACAATGCTCTCATCTCCCGGTACACGATGACGGGGAGTAATCTCTGCCGGCTACCACGCTGCGTTACACTACCCATGAGCGGACCAACGGAGCCAAACGGAGTCTAACTGCCTGCCGGCTACCACGCTGCTACACTAAACCAGCGGAGCCAAATAGAGCAGAACTGTCTGCCGGTTACCACGCTGAGTCACCAGACCAACGTAGCCAAATAGCAGATCTGTCACACACCTGTCTGATATACCACTAAAGTGGTGGTGTGTACAGATACATGTAACTGGCGATGTGCTCGACAATAATGAAACAGACTATCGCACAGCATGCAATCATGCGAGATGATGCATGACACTAAGCATGGTAAAAACCTGATCAGCATAACAATATCCATATATATAAAATATGTACCGTAGTATCGATGGTCAAATCTGAAGACCTAAGGTACACAGGTCAGATAGGGTATAAAAACCTAGGTCCTGAGCATAATGAGGCATGGTATGTCACTACCATATGAGCATATATATAATCATGTGGGTACTAACATAAAATGCATAACAGGTGAGCAAACAAGCATGTAACAGGTATCTGGTAGTGACCTATCGAAATAAGAACGAACATAATTATTACTAAAGGCTATAACCTACTAAACATATCAACATGACATTATCAAAGATAAGTCAAGGTACCCACCTCAAATAGCAGGTTCAATCCAGTCAAGTTCAACGTTGAGATGCTCGTCTCGAATCAACGTCCTGTAACAACATGATATATATAGATTTAGCTAATTACGTATAAATTAATTAGCCAAATCAAATCCCCCAATCACTGTCCTACATCACATAGGTAACTTATAAATTACATATGTTATACATAACTAAATCACATTCTGCAAGAATCCTACAAGAACAGGATACGAAACAAAATTTAAGAATCTACCACCAATGTATCCTCCTAATAACCAATTCAAATCCTCGTTCCAATGAAGATTTCCAATTGGATCAACTTAGATGTAATCTAATAACCTATACAGAATCTGTACATAACAGATCATCCTCAATAGGAATCTAAAGAAAATCACTGAACATGCTCACCTAAGTGTATGAATAATGATCAAATTCCTCATCTCCACAACAGTTTAATCCTGTTGATACCAAACATATCCATGAGTTGCTTATACATCCAACCAGTAGGCAATTAGGGTTTTGAAATATTAGAGATCAAGAGCATAACTTACCCAAATTCGCAAGTGGTGGATGGTGGTACAAGCTGGCCACATAGGTTTACAATTTCTTCCTCCCTGCCTTCACTTCCTACCCTTATTCCGATTCTCATCAGTGTAAAGAACAGAAAGGCGTGCAGTGCCGAAGATAGGCCCATGTCTGCCGGTGATAGATTTGAGACCACAACGCTCGCAAGGACGAAGGAAGGTGATCGAGTGGCTTGAGATGGATCTGCATCCCCTAGTGCTCGCGTGGCCGGAGGATGAAGGGAATCAAATCTAGGGCTAGGGCACAGAAGGACTGCGAGCAGGCATATGAGATGTTGGCCGTCAGTGATCGGGTCATGGCAGTTAGCTTCGGCTAGGGCGCGGCGTCGACGATCGGCTGAGAAGAGGAGAGGAAGAGGGCGTCGGCAGGGGCGCTAGGGCACAGGCTACGACGCTGGCTTCCTGTGGCTGGTGATCGGCGCACGACTCGACATGGATGAGGAGGAGAGGAGATCGACTCTGGCTTTCTCTCAGCCAACGACTTAAAATCGCAAGGAGACTGCAATCGCCGCATGAGAGGAGAAGAAGAAGAGTGTCAGCGCGAGGAGGTTAGGGCACGAGTCGTGGCAGAGAAGAAAACTCAGCGCGAGAGAAAAATAAAAGAAAAATAGAAAACAAAAACAAAAGAAAATAAATATAAATATAAACATTTTCTCGCTTAAATGGGTAACCTAAACAAGCTTTCCCGGGGCCCAATCTTATCCCCGTAAACTCGTCCATACGAGCTCTGAAAAATTCTCAGAAAATTTCTAAAAATTTCAAAAAATTTCCTTATCGCTATTCGCCCTTTTTCGGTATTTTACAGAGGGTCGTCGGTCGACAACATAAGGGGTCGCCAAATGGGCCGCTAGTTGGGCCGCCTAAGGGGCCGCCAGTTGGGTCGCCCAAGGGTCCGAGGAGCACCTTTTTATTGTAACAACCCGACCCCTCGGCCCCTTGGGCGGCCCATTTGGCGACCCCTTGGGCGGCCCAACTGGCGACGCATTTGGCGACCCCTTATGTCGTCCACCGACGACCCTCGGTCGTGTCGTTACTCACTAGGTCTTCCCACCCCTGGCCAATGGATTTTTGCCTTCCCCAGGATTCGAACTCTAGACCTTCAGGCTAAGTACTAGAGTTTATGAATCTTGGTAGACTCTAGTACTTAGCCTGGAGGTCTAGAGTTCGAATCCTGGGGAAGGCAAAAATCCACTGGCCAAGGGTGAGAAGACCTAGTGAGTAACGGCATGGTCGAGGGTTGTCGGTCGACGACATAAGGGGTCACCAAATGTGCCGCTAGTTGGGCCGCCCAAGGGACCGTCAAGGGGCCGCCAAATGGGCCGCCCAAGGGGCCGAGGGGTCGGGTCGTTACAGCCACCACCAGCCAGCTTGTTGCCATAGCACGTTAGCACACCGCCACCACCCGCCGGGCCTCCAGCCTTGGCCCTTGCCCATTGGAGTTGGAAGATATTGATTTATCACTAATTTTATTTTATTGTGAGTTTGTGACTTTTTTTACACATAATACACATTATGTTTATTTATTTTACACATTATTCTTATTTAATAATTCAATAATTTTGATGAATTGGTATAGGTTATGGAGAAATTTTTAAAATGAAATATTGAGTCTTCCAAGAAAAAATATTCTCGCGTTGAATTCAACCTGGATGATGTTGTTAGTGACCCAAGGCTATGCAAACCAATTAATAAATTTGGTATTTCAATTAGAGATCATATTAGAAGAGAATATTTGATTAGAGGACCTTGTCAACCATTTGGTCATAGTTATCCCCAAAGATAATTTGGTAAAGAGCATAAAAGTTTTCAAGTTACTTGGTTTAAAAAAATTTCATGGTTAGAGTGCATATAAAAAGATGCAGCTTTTCATTTTTTGTGCTATCTCTTTAAAAAATCTCATAGAGGATGTCGAGCTGGAAATGAGACATTTACTAATTCAGGGATGAATAAATGGAGAAAAATAATTGAAGTATTTAATACGCATGTTGGTGGTGTAGCTAATGCTCACAATGATGCAAGAATACAACTTGAGGTTTTTCAAAATCAACGATAAAGTGTGTCACATTTCCTACAAGCGTAAGGGCTTGAATGGAGGTTGCATATCACACTCGATTAACAGTAACTTTGGATGTTACACGCTTTCTTTTGAAATAAGGTTTGTCTTTTCATGGATATGACGAGTCATCGAGTTTCTCAAATAAAGATAACTTTCTTGAATTGATTGAGTGGTATACCCAAAGAAATGACGAGGTTGCCAAGACAATGAATGAAAATGCACTTGAAAACAATCAAATGAAGTCTCCAACAGTTCAAAAGGATTTAACATGGGCTCGTGCTGCTGAAGTCACAAATGCCATTCTTAATGATATAAAAGACAATATATTTTGTCTTATGGTTGATGAGTGTCGAGACATTCAGTTAAAGATCAAATGAGAGTTGTTTTAAGATACGTGAATAAACATGGATGTGTTATTGAAAGATTTCTTTCTATTGTGCATATGTCTGACACTTCTGTTATTTCTTTGAAGAAGACTATTGATTAATTGTTTGTAAAACATAAGTTGTCATCAAGATTGAGAGGTCAAGGATATGACGGGGCTTCAAATATACAAGTTGAGTATAATGGATTGAAAATTCTCATATTGAAGGAAAATTCATCTACAATGTATGTTCATTATTTTGTCCCAACTTCAACTAGTTGGTGTTGTAGTTGCTAAAAACAATTGAATTGTGGGTGATTTCTTCCAATATGTTACCATGATTATGAATATTACTAGTGCTTCATGTAAAAGAAAAGATAAGTTTATACAACTTAAACATGACATATTTGTAGAATGTTTGGAGAAAGGAGATATTGTTAGTGGTAAAGAAAAAAAAATCAAGAAATTAGTTTAAAACGAACAGGGGATACTCATTGGGGTTTACATTACATTACTATTATCTGTTTGATGTTTACGTGGACTTCTGTTTTATAAGAACTTGAAAACGTGCATGATGATGGTACTAATGATAATAATAGTGGTATCACCACCGGTTTGATTGATAAGATTGAGAGTTATGAATTTGTGTTTGTGATGCATTTGATGAAATCTTTATTGGGAATCATAAATGAAATATCGCTTGCTTTACAACGAAAAGATCAAAATATTATATTGGCTGTCAGTTTGATTAAGACGATGAAAGTTCGATTACAAAAATTAAGAGAGGAAGGATGGGAGAATTTTTTGGATATCGTCAACAAATTTTGTAGTAACCATATAATCTCAGTACTGAATATGGAAGAAAATATGAGAACTAGTGGTCATAGCAGACGTAATGACCAAATGATTACTAATTTTCATCACTATCGTGTTGAAATTTTTTATGAGGTATTATTTTTAAATATTTTATTAAATTTTAATTTTTTAATAGTATTTTTATTCACTTTTTATTGTTACAATATTAGATTCTTGATATGATGGTTCAAGAGATGAATAATCATTTTTAGAATCAAATACAAGGGTACTTACTTGCATTGTTTGCTTAGATCTAAAGAACTCTTTTTCTCAATTTGACATTAGTAAGCTACTCTACCTTACTGAACTTTATCCGGAGGATTTTTCATTGACTAATCATATAATACTTGAGGATCAACTTGAGACTTACATTCAAAATGTACAAGGTGAATTTTCTATGATTAAAGATTTAGAAAGTCTTGCTAAAAATATAGTTTAAACTGGCAAGAATACAATTTTTTTTCATTGGTATATTGTTTGTTCGAGTTAGCATTAGTTTTACCAGTTGCAACTGCTTCTGTTGAAAGGATTTTTCTTGCGATGAAAATTATCAAAACTAATTTGCGTAATAGGATGGGTGATGAGTGGATGAATGATAGTTTGATAGTATACATTGAGAAGGATATTTTTATCACAATTGAAAATTAACAAATTTTAGAACATTTTCAACAGATGAACACTCGTAGGATACATTTGTCTCCTCTTGCTTGCATGTCTAGACCTAGTACTAGTAGCTCAAATGTCAAGAAATAATTACTTTATTAGTATGCATATATTTTTATATATTTATTTGATAGTAAGATAAATTTTTAATTCCTTCTTTAAGCATCTCATTAAATTTTTGTTTGGATTCGCCACTGGTCGCGGGGAGCTTCATTGCAGGGAGCTTCGTCGCACTAAGGGAAGGCGGGGAGAGAGAGCTCGTCTCACTGAGGGAGAGCGCCTCAAAGAGGGCTTGTTGAGTCATCATGGTGAGAGAGGAAAGGCACTGTGAGGGAGGGAAGGCACAGTGAGGGAGGGCTTCAGCCAGGAGAATCACGAGGGCGAGAGAGCCAAGGAGGGCTAGGGCTTCGGCGACAGTGAGGATAATCGCGAATGACTGGATGAGAAGATATATATATATATATATATATATATATATATATATAATCCAGACCTTACAATTAAGGCCCAAGACTTAAAATATACAAATTGGGAAACTGAAGAATACAAAATGCATATTAACCAACTCTTAACTTTAGGAGCCATTCAAAGGTCTACATCTAGGCATCGAAGTCCAGATTTTATAGTTAATAAAGGATCAGAACAAAAACGTGGCCAATCTAGAATGATATTTAATTACAAGAGACTAAATGATAATTGTCAAGAAGACGGTTATAAAATCCCTGACAAAGACCAACTCTTAAATAAAATCCAAAACTCAAAATGGTACTCAAAATTTGATATGAAATCAGGATTTTGGCAAGTTAAAATGCATCCTGAGTCCATTGAATGGACAACCTTTTCCTGTCCCGAAGGACATTTTGAGTGGCTTGTTATGCCTTTTGGCCTCAAGGTCGCTCCGCAAATATTCCAAAGGAAAATGGATGACATTTTTCGAGATTTTTCTCTCTTCACTTGTGTGTATATAGATGATATTTTAGTTTTCTCTAAGACTAAACAAGAACATTATGCTCATCTTCATATTATATTTAACTTATTTGAGAAACATGGTCTGATTATTTCTTGAAAGAAAATGACAATAGCTACTACTCATATTGATTTCTTAGGAGCAGAAATAGGACAGGGACAAATAGCCCTTCAACCTCATATCTCTACTAAAATCCTTGCTTTTCCAGATAAGATGGAAGACACTAAAACTCTAAGAGCCTTTTTATGACTCCTAAATTATGCTAGACCTTATTTAAAAAATATAAGAAAAATCAGCGACCCCTTATACAACAAAACCTATTTTTTTTGTCAACGGAAAACCTAGTTTGCAGTATACTTTATCTCTGTCCCAATATTTAGTAGGATTTTCTCCAATTATTTCTAATTTTTCTAATCTAGAAATGAGAGAGTCTAAATCAGGTTTATGTGTGTTTATTAATTGAAGTAACTGTTGTGGGAGTATAAGATCATGTGGGATACAGGTGTCATCAGTTATAGGGCTTGACCAGCCAAGTGAGGCTAGTTTTCCGAGTTTTGATAGTCAGAAAAAGCTAGGGCACAGCTCTAGTTATCCGGTTGTGTCTTCTTACTGGGTTGTTTACAGGCATTTTTAGGAGAACATTGACAAGATGTGTTGTCTGAAGGTAGGAGTTCTATGTGGGATTTTGTAGTTAAGGGATGGACAATAGAGGGATAGTCTGATACTATTGGGGATATTATGGGTGAGGAAAAGAAAAGAGCATAATCCTTAGTTAGAAGACAAGCTCTATCTGATGCTACCAGAAAATTTAAACCTAGGATTAAATGAATATTAGGATGTAATAGTGGTTTAATCCATAGCTTAGGAAGTGAGAGTGGTGTGCCGTATTTACCACAGTTGTCATAAAACCTTAGATGGGTGTTAGTAACAAATTGCGTGCAAGCTAACTGTTGGCCATCAAATTGTGTACTTAGTAATGGTTGTGATGCTGTTTTTATAAAAGTTTTTGGTAAGACAGAAAGAAGTGTATTTTCATCTATGGTGGAGTTGGTAGCTCCACTATCTAAAAAGGCATGTAGTGTGAATTCATGGCCATGGATATTTACCAGACATTTGACTCTAATGTCTAGAGTTTTTCCTGTATTACATATACTAGAGGCTTTTATAAAGACTAGATCTCGATCTATTACATCTGTTGGTGTAAGTTGTAAACCTTTTCCTTTATCAAGGGTAGCCTGAGAAGAAGAATGTGGAGGAAGGTTTTCTTTTATTTGTTTATCTAGAATCTCAATTTCTGTTTCTAATTTATTAATATATGTTTCTAATACAGAAACTCTTGTTTCTAATAAAAAATTTCTAGTGCCTCCTTTAGAGAGTTGGCTTATAGGTATCGTAATAGAGAGCAGTTGTTGAAGACAAAGATTACAGGCTTATTTTTTTACATATTTTGCAGGTTCCTCTTTTATCTAAAGATGGATAATAACTACAAAAGAAACAAGGAATGTTATCAGTTCCTGTTTTGAGTATCCACTCATGTAGGCAGTTAAGTTCTTCTGTAGTCTTATTGTTAAGTTGTTTAAACATTAGATTTGTATCTGGAAATGGAGATGTTGGTTGCTACTCGGAAAACCTAGAGGTTCCACTGTACAAAATTTTTGTACAAAGGTCTGAACCTTTTCCTAGCTACCATGTGTTCTTTTAAATTAAATTTTGGATCGCCTGCGGAACTTAACACGTTTGATCCAAAACTTAATCTATTCGTTCTTTTAGGTTTTGACTTGGGTCTCCTGCGGAACTTAACACGTTCGACCCAAATCACCTTAAGTTATTAATTCCATTAAATATTAATTTCCATAATCGGTTCCCAGTACTGACGTGGCGAGGCACATGACCTTCTTGGATATGGGAGCAACCACCACCGACTAGACAAAACCTTTTATAGAAAGCTAATATTTAATTTCCTAAAATAACTTTAGGTTAACCAAAGAGAACAATCAAATCACAAGGAAAAGAAAGAAAACAAAAGAACACAACATCGAAAAACATATTCGAAATACTAGAACATAAGCCTCTTGTATTTGGTATTATTTCCATAAATAACTAGCATGATGCGGAAATAAAAATTACTAGTTATACCTTGTAGAAAAACCTCTTGATCTTCTACCGTATTCCTCTTCTAACCTCGGACGTTGTGTGGGCAACGATCTTCCGAGACGAGAAACCACCAATCACCTTCTTCTCCTCCTAGCTAGGTTCGGCCAACAAAGAGGAAGCTTCACCAAGGAAGAAAATCAAAATACTAACCAAGCTCCAAGAGATGCTAGCTTTCGCTCGTCGCGTTCGCTTATCCAATTTTATACCTAGGCCGGCCCTAGCTTGGGGGTGAATAGCTCATCGCGTTCGCTCGTTGCTCGTTCCTTCAAAGATGTGCAGCGGAAAATACAGAAACAAACACACAACGCTAACACGGTTGGTTTTACTTGGTATCCACCTCACAAGAGGTGACTAATCCAAGGATCCACACCAACACACACACCCTCCACTAAATAAAACTCTCCTTTATGGTAACTACCAAGGGCGGAGAAGCCCTACAAAACTCAATACAAGAAGAGAGGGAAAGGATACAAGAAATACAAGCTTACAAGCTTACAATGAGTATAAACCCTAATCCTAGCTTCTCTTCTTGGCTTTGATCCGCCTCTTGACTTGGAAAACTTCCAAGATCCTTCAAGAACTGGCGATCTGAGCTTTGTGAGGGCTGTGGAGGGAGAAAACTGGAGTGAATCGAGAAGAGATCGAAGGAATCGAATGGCCTTTATCGACGCCAACGGTCGGATCCCGATCGATTCGAATGTTCCCAATCGATCGGGAGGCTTTGGATCGATCCACGGATCGATCCGCAGCGCCTCTGGGATGCTCGATCGATCCACGGATCGATCCAGCTTATCGGACGCCAGGCCCCAATCGATCCACCGATCGATTGGGACCTCTGATCGATCCACGGATCGATCCGCAGGCTCTCGTCGACAGTCTCGGATCGATCCACGATCGATCAGAGCCTGGATCGATCCATCGACGATCCAGACTTGATTTTGTCCAAAACCAAGTCCCAAACCTCCCAAACCAACATCCGGTCAACCTTGACCTGGTATGTCATGCCTAGCATCTAGTCACCCTTGACCGCTAGGACTCCTTACCAAGTGTCCGGTCAATCCTTGACCCACTTGGACTTTTCTCTCAATGTCGGCCAATCCTTTGACCTACTTGGACTTTTCTTTCATGCCAAGTATCCAATCAATCCTTTGACCTACTTGGACTTCCCATCACCATGTCCGATCATCTTGATCCATCTGGATTTTCCTTCGCTGCCAAGTATCACTTTCACCTGCTCACTCACTAGGGTTTTCCATCTGCCTAGCTTCACTCACTAGGACTTTCACCTAGCTTCACTCACCAGGATTTCCACCTGCCTAGCTTCACTCACTAGGACTTTCACCTGACTTCACTCACCAGGATTTCCATCTGCCTGGCTTCACTCACCAGGACTTTTCTTCTGCCTGGCTTCACTTACCAGGACTTTCACCTGGCTTCACTCACCAGGATTTCCATCTGCCTGGCTTCACTTACCAGGACTTTCCTTCTGCCTGGCTTCACTCACCAGGACTTTTCTTCTGCCTGGCTTCACTCACCAGGACTTTCATACTGCCTAGCTTCACTCACTAGGTCTTTCATTTTGCCTAACATCCCAGTTAGGACTTCCCAGTCAAGTATCCAGTCAATCCTTGACCTACTTGACTCTTCTTCAATCAATATCTTATTGTCAAACATCTAAACTCAAATCAAGACTCAGCTTGGTTACCCAGGTCAACCTTGACCTAAGGGATATTGCACCAACAATCTCCCCCTTTTTGATGTTTGACAATACCACAATAACACTTACAATCCCATATGTAAGTTAGGCTAATCCCATAGTCTCCTTCTTCATGCCACTAGGTAATGAAAGCATAAATTAAGCTCTTCATTCTCCCCCTAAGAGGGCAAACTCCCTCTAGGTAATGAAAGCCTAACTTACTCCCTTTCATGAGTCCTTTCATTCTCCCCCTATGACCTTCCCATAGGTAATGAAGGCCTAAGCTTAATCATACATTCTCCCCCTATTGGCACACATCAACCCATCGTTGGACACACATCAACCTATGCTCCAATTCTGGGCACACTTCAACAAATCCATTTGTTGAAGACTCTCCCAAGAGTTGCTCATCGTTGTTCACAACATCACTCAGATCAACACGATAATGAAGGTCCCATACCTTTCATTTATCCTTAACTTCTCCCTCAATGTAGACAACTACCCAACCTTGAGCATTATCTACCACTTGAGTGTCCACTTGAAATAATGAGGATATCCACTCCCCATTTCTCCCCATTTCAAGTTTAAATGCTCAACCTTGAGCAAGTTCACAACAGAATGTTAACCACCTTCCAAGGTTCATGAAAAAAATAATTTTCATGTCTTTAAAGAGTCCCTCCCCCTAAAGACATGGTGGTAACTTCTGTCATTACACCAACAATGACTTGGAATCCCTAAAACATTAGGAAACCCAAATTTAGAAGTTTTGAGGTTCAAATATTCAAAATTTGAAACACACCTCAACCTAAACTTCAACTTAGCCTTCCTTAACCAACCCATCCTTGTTTTCATATGAAAACACCCTTTTTATGAATACAAATGTATTTTAGGAGTTTGGAATGGTTACCTAGACTAAAATAGGTTCAAAGATGCTGAAATCAGGCCTTCCCAGCCAAAACCAGCAACTTGGATCGATTGAAGTTGGGTTCCAATCGATTGAACCTTTCTGAATCGATCCACTGGATCGATCGGCTGATCGATCCAGCGAGCTTCTGCTCGCGGGAATTGTCGTTTGAATCGATCCATGGATCGATTCAGGTACTCCAATCGATCCATGGATCGATCGGAGCTCTGATAGTTGCTGAAATTCCATTTCAGTTAACTTCAGAAACCCCTAGAAAATTCTACAAAAATCCAAAAATTATGAAATTTCGTGTAGACATTATTTAGGGCGTTTACTATCACGGAAAAATAGTTTTCTATGAAAATACATCATATTTTCAAAGATTGACACAAACTTGAAAACTTGCAAAACTTTAGTGTTTTTCTTCAAGTTTGTGTCTAACTATTCAATGGTGATTACTATCAAAAGATAGCCTTCACCAAGGTTTTCCAAAAACATTTTAAAAACATTTTCAAAACCAATATCCCATCATGTTCCTTGGGCATAATGCACATGACTTGTACATTAGCTTTCCCAATGATGGGAAAACACATAACTATGTGTTTTGATGAACCTAAAAACTCAAAAGAATGCACTAAATCAACATGTTGAGTTTTGTTCATCATCCTAACATCTCACTTGTATCTATTGTGGACAAAACACATACAAGTCACCTTATAGTCTTTGTGAGATGTAGATTTTGGTTTTTGCCCTAATCTAGGGATCATGCATATTTATCTAGGCATTTTAGAAATGTTAGACATCCACCTAGAATGTCACTTGTCAATAAGTGTCGTTAAATGCCATTTGTCCTTAATTACAAGGAATTAAACTTAATGCATGATTATGTTATGGCATACATCAAAAGAAAATAATTTTCAAAAGAAAATATCCTATTACTACATGATGTATGAATGTCATGACATGGTATTTTTGGATTTTTCATAATAAAACATGAATGCAAAACTAGACATGATGTCATGGCATATTATGGGCAAACAATCATGGCAAGATTTAGCATAAATAAAATATACCTAGATTAACTATCTAAGTATCCTTAAAGTCTTAGCTAAACTTACAACTTAAACCTAGATTGCCCTAAAGTGCTACAAGAGAATGCCAAAGCCTAAATTTGGCATTTCTAATTTCCTTGATTTAATGTCTGCCAATTGAAAATAAACATGTCCTCAAATGTTGGCATATTCCATTTTTCCTCAAGAGTAGCACTTTTAAATTTAAGGCCCGGATTGCCTTAAATTGCTTAAGAACATACCAAAATCCCAACTTGATAGTTCTTATGAATTTCCCAATATGTGCCATTTAAGATTAAAATCAATTCTTCCACCATTAGGCACATTTTACTCTTTCAAGGAGTAATCAATAGGTCCATTTCATTTTCAAAGGTTAACTAAAACCTTGAAAATGCTCCTTGAGTGTCAATTTCCTCAAAGTTGGGTTAACTACCCTTCTAATCGGAGTTGACACTCTCTAACCCATCTATGGGGTAGAGAAGATGCTCCTAGGAACCCAACACCTATTGGTGCTCCTTGGATGCTCTAGGTACTCACTAGGGATAACTTCCCTAGATACCTTCCTAGTGACCTTGTTGGGCTTCTTAGAAGCCTTGGTCACATTTTCTAGGTCAACTCTAGGGATAGCCTCTCTTGTGACCTTGTTTGTAACTTTCTTAGACTTCTTAGAAGCCTTAGTCACATTTATTGCAAAAATACTCTTAGGGATGACTTCCTTAGTATTTTTGGCTTGACCACTAGACGTAGGGTTTGTTCCATAACTATATGGAACTCTATGGTAAGAGGGCACATCCTTCTTAGCCTTTGGCTTGTATCCCAAACCTCTATGGCCATTGGATGACTTTTGTACCCCTAGACCTAGGTTATGCTCATTTTGCCCTAATAGGATATTTTCCATCCTTTTTAGGGTCTTTTCAATTTTATCAAGTCTTGACCTCAAGACTTGATTTTCCATCACTAAGTCCTTAGTTTTTGGTTTTCCATTAAGTTCATGAGCATTTTTGTTTCTAGGCTTGTAGCTGCAATCCTTAGAGTTTTTACCTAGACTTTTACCTACATTCCTAGTCTTAGGTGTAGTAGTTTTAGCATGAAAAGCTATATGTTTTTCTTTAACGCTATCATGCTTTCTATTTTCATGGTAAATAGCATTAAAATGATAGAAATTTGACCTAGCATGCTTTTTACCATTTTGTAAGGGAATAGGCTCAATGAAAGTTACCTTCCTTTTTACCTTAGAGGCTCCCCCTTGACTAGTGCCTCCTTGAGCCGTGACCACCTTCTTCCCTTTGGGGCATTGACTTCGGTAATGCCCCTTTTGATTGCAAGAGAAGCATATGATATGCTCCTTGCTCTTCTTCGTTCCGGGGATGGTCTCCTTGGGCTTCACCTTGCCCTTTTGTGCCACTTGGCCCTTCTTCTTGGTCAATTTAGGGCACTTGCTCTTGTAGTGCCCATGTTCCCTACACTCAAAACATATTATATGATTTTTATTATTAATTGAAATATTCATACCTTTGCTTGTAGGGGTGGCATCTTTTTCTTTGGATCCAGAGGTAGAAACTTCCTTTTGATAGGACCTTGATTCTCCTCCATTTGATTTTTCTTGACTTGTGGAGGTAGAAGCTTCTTCCTCCTCTTCTTCTCTTGACCCGGATGTAGAAGCTTCTCCTTCTTCTTGATCCGGTGTCACCAAGGATTGCTCCCCCTCAATCCTAGAGGTGGAGGCTTCATCATCTTGAATATGAAACAAGGAGTATGCTCCCTCCTTGTTCCCTTCGTTGCATTCCCTTGAGGATGAAGCATCTTGGATTTCCTCTTCTTCGGAGGTTGAGCATCTATCAACCTCGGAATCCTCCTTTTGGTCTTGCTCCAAAGAGTCACCCTCTTTGGATTCTTCATGATCTTGTACAGTGGAGGGGATCTCTTCATGAAGCTTGGCCAATTTGCTCCAAAGCTCCTTGGCATCTTCGAATTCTCCAACCGAGCCAAGATGTGGCTAGGCAATAAGTTGACCAAGCTTGGTCACTTTGTCATTTGCCTCGCCCTTTGAATTTGCTCTGAGCTCCACTCGCTTTTCTTTAGAAGCTTGCTCTTTGAGTTTCTTGGAGCCTTGAAGCCTTCCATTAGAGCAAACCATTGCTCTATCTCCATCATAAGAAAGTTTTCGATTCTTGATCTCCAAGAATCGAAGCTTGCCGATGTGTATGGTGGAGCCACCCTTGTGTCAAATCCAAGTCCATCTTGGAATTGCATCTTGAAGTTGAGCTTGATAAAGTCTTGAACTTGAAGAATTTGCTTCAACTTCTTCACCCTCTAGCTTTTCTTGTTATGCTTGACCCTTCCGGCGATGATTCCGGTGAAGAGCGACCTCGCTCTGATACCACTTGTTAGGACCAAAAGTAGCTAGAGGGGGGGTGAATAGCTCGTCGCGTTCGCTCGTTGCTCGGCGTTGCTTGTTCCTTCAAAGATGTGCAGCGGAAAATACAGAAACAAACACACAACGCTAACACGGTTGGTTTTACTTGGTATCCACCTCACAAGAGGTGACTAATCCAAGGATCCACACCAACACACACACCCTCCACTAAATAAAACTCTCCTTTATGGTAACTACCAAGGGCGGAGAAGCCCTACAAGACTCAATACAAGAAGAGAGGGAAAGGATACAAGAAATACAAGCTTACAAGCTTACAATGAGTATAAACCCTAACCCTAGCTTCTCTTCTTGGCTTTGATCCGCCTCTTGACTTGGAAAACTTCCAAGATCCTTCAAGAACTGGCGATCTGAGCTTTGTGAGTGCTGTGGAGGAGCTGGCGAGAAATCTGGAGTGAATCGGAGAAGAGATGCCGAAGGAAATGAACGGCCTTTATCGACGCCAACGGTCGGATCCCAATCGATTCGAATGTTCCCAATCGATCGGGAGGCTTTGGATCGATCCACGGATCGATCCGAGCGCCTCGTGCTCGGAAAACGCCTGGATCGATCCAGCGCTTATCGCGCGAAGCAGCCGCGTCCCAATCGATCCATCGATCGATTGGGACCTCTGGATCGATCCAGAGGCTCTCTGTTCGCTGGGACAGGTCTGGATCGATCCACTGATCGATCCAGGACTTGATTTTTGTCCAAAACCAAGTCCCAAACCTCCCAAACCAACATCCGGTCAACCTCGACTGTTGGTATGTCATGCCCAGCATCTAGTCACTCCCTTGACTGCTAGGACTCCTTACCAAGTGTCCGGTCAATCCTTTGACCCACTTGGACTTTTCTCTGCAAGTATCCGGTCAATCCCTTTGACCTACTTGGACTTTTCTTTCATGCCAAGTATCTAGTCAATCCTTTGACCTACTTGGACTTCCCAGCACCAGATGTCCGATCATCCTTGATCCATCTGGATTTTCCTTTGCCTGGCTTCACTCACCAGGACTTTCACCTAGCTTCACTCACTAGGGTTTTCCATCTGCCTAGCTTCACTCACTAGGACTTTCACCTGGCTTCACTCACCAGGATTTCCACCTGCCTAGCTTCACTCACTAGGACTTTCACCTGGCTTCACTCACCAGGATTTCCATCTGCCTGGCTTCACTCACCAGGACTTTTCTTCTGCCTGGCTTCACTTACCAGGACTTTCACCTGGCTTCACTCACCAGGATTTCCATCTGCCTGGCTTCACTTACCAGGACTTTCCTTCTGCCTGACTTCACTCACCAGGACTTTTCTTCTGCCTGGCTTCACTCACCAGGACTTTCATACTTCCTAGCTTCACTCACTAGGTCTTTCATTTTGCCTAACATCCCAGTTAGGACTTCCCAGTCAAGTATCCAGTCAATCCTTGACCTACTTGACTCTTCTTCAATCAATATCTTATTGTCAAACATCTAAACTCAAACCAAGACTCAGCTTGGTTACCCAGGTCAACCTTGACTTGAGGGATATTGCACCAACAAACATGACAATCCTTATGAGCTCCTCTTGGGGACATTATCAACCTAGTATCTCTAGGACACAGTTTCCTTCTATAATCAACAACACACACTATAAGTGATACTATTTCCCAACTTATCGGGCTTATTGATTCATCGAACTAAATCTCACCCATTGATAAATTAAAGAAATAAATATCAAATATATGTGCTTGTTATTATATCAGGATTAAGAGCACACACTTCCATAATAACCGAGGTCTTTGTTTCTTTATAAAATCAGTATAAAAGAAACGACCTCAAATGGTCCTACTCAATACACTCTAAGTGTACTAGTGTAATTATACAGTCAAGATAAACTGATACCTAATTACACTACAACCTTCTAATGGTTTGTTCCTTTCCATTTTGGTCGTGAGCTACTGTTTATAATTTATAAGGTACTGATAACATCATCTTCTGCATGTGGCACCACATACTATGTTATCTACAGTATAAATTAATTGAACAACTACAACTAAATGTAGACAATTTGACCAAATGTGATTCTTTATTCATAATGAATGTTTACAAAGCTTAGGCTTTCAGTATGCACTCCAACAATTTCCCACTTATACTAAAAGACTAAGCTGTCATATCTGCTGCCATACATCTGATTCCCAACCCTTCAACATGCCCATCAAAAGCTCTTGCCTTAAGGACTTTAGTGAAAGGATCTATAGGTCATCACCTGATGCAATCTAGGCAGCAACAACTTCTCCTCGTTTATACGATTTCTCGTATTGGGTGGTACTTGCGCTCTATTGTGTTTACTTGCCTTATAGACTTATGGTTTCTTCGAGTTTGCTACTGCACCAATATTATTACAATAAATTATAACAATCTTTGGACAAACCAGAAATCATATATAAGTCTATCTTGAGGTTATTGAGTCATTCAGCTTTTATTGCTACCTCAGAGGCTTGCCATATACTAAACTTCTATGGTGAGTCCAGAAAAACACCTATGTTTATCACTCTTCCATAGTTATGACTTTACCTCCTAAAGTAAACACAAAACCCCGAGGTTGACTTATTATTATCCCTATCCGATTGGAAGCCAAAATCCATGCAACCTACTAGGACCAAATTAACTGCCTTGTAAACTAGCATATAATCTCTAGCGCCTCTAAGGTACTTTAATATATGCTTTACTGCAGTCCAATGTCCTTGTCTAGGGTTACTTTGATATCTGTTAACTATGCCCTTGGCAAAACAGATTTCAGATCTCGTGCATAGCATACATTAGGTTGTCTAACTGCCGAAGCATAAAGAACTGCCTACATGTCCTCAATCTCCTTTAATGTCATCGGAGACATCTCTTTAGATAAAGACACTCCATGCTTAAAAGGTAAAAAACCTTTTGAGGAGTTTTGCATGCTTAAAACGAGCAAGGATTTTCCGATGTATCAAGCTTGGGATAAGTAAAATATATTTTTTCTTTCGATCCCTTATTACTTTGATCTCAAAAATATATACATTCTCCCAAGTCCTTTATATCGAATTATTTGGACAACCATACCCTTACTTCTGACAACATTTTGATATTGTTTCCAACTACCAAAAATGTTATCTACGTATAGTACAAGAAATACCACCACGTTTCCATCACACCTTTTGTATACACAAGACTTATTCGTTTACTCAATAAATCCATAGGTCTGGATTACTTTGATAAACCGGATGTTCCAAGACCTTGAAGCTTTGCCTCAGTCCATAGACTGATTGAGCTTGCACACGAGATGCTCTTAGCCCTTTGCAATGAACCCTTCTTGTTGCTTTATATGGATGCTTTCATCAAGACTTCCATTAAGGAATGCTGTCTTGACATCCACTTGCCAAATAGATAAAAGAATCCGGATAGACTTAAGCATGACTACCAGTGAAAAAGTTTCCTTTTTCATCAAGCCTTGCTTTGAAAGTTACTACCTTCCTTTCTATCCCTCTTTTCCTATTATTGACCTTTTTACACCCAAAGGTTTTTACACCATTTGGTGGTTCTACAAGCTTCCAGATTTTATTAGAATACATATATTCTAATTCTGTTATTCATTACTCTTTGCCAAGATGCTTGCATCTTTATCTTGGAGTACTTTATCATATGACCGGAGATCAGGTTCATGTCCTCCAGGGATCGAACATGAACCTATTTAGGTTGCCTAACAACCCTCCCACTACGACAAGACACTTTTTGCAATTGTGTATCATTTGTGATACGTGTTACAATTTTCTTATGGTATCTCATCTTGTACAGTTGGTACTAGGTTAGACATGTCCTTTATTATTTCCTTAAGAACAAATTTACTTATGAGCACGTGGTTCATTATATAGTCCTTTTCTAAAAATCAGTCATTGATGCTAACAATGACCTTCTGATTTTTAAGACTATAAACCTACTTTTGTTTATCTAGGATAACTTACAAACAAGTGAACTCCTATCCAACTTATCATTGTCTCTCTATCACATATGTGCTGGATTTCCCGAATCCGAATATGCTTCAAAATAGGTTTTCACCTATTCAGTAATTCTATATGAGTAGAGAGTTCTAACTTGGAAGGTACTATGTTCACTTTCGTTTTCAGAGTTTATCCTTAAAACAAATTTGGTAATTTTCTGAATAACTCATCATCTATCTAATTATTCCATAAGAGTCCTTTACCTTCTTTCTACTACACCATTCTGTTGGGGTGTACCAGATGCAGTTAGTTGGGATTGAAATCCAACTACTGATAAGTGACTCCTAAAATCTCTCAAGAGGTACTTGCTACTACGATCTTCCATAGTGACTTTTTACTTTAACATTTCTCCGCATCAACCTTGTACTCTTTGAACTAATCAAAGTACTTAGTCTTGCGGTACATTAAGTAAATTTATTTTTATCTTGAATAGTTGTCTATAAAATAGATAAAATATTCAATACTACCTCTTGTCTGGATAGTCATAGGATCACACAAATCAGAATGAACCGTTTTCAACATATCTTTGACTCCATACCCCTTGGACTTAAAAGCTTCTTGGTTATTTTCCTTCCAAGTAAGACTCGCAGGTTGGAAAGATTTCCACTACTAATGAACCCAAAAGTTCATCAGCTACCAATGAATCCTACTCAAGTATAACCTAGCTTTAGATGCCAAAGATATAATTGGTTCATTTCTAAAGGTTGCTTTCTCTTAAAATTAGAAGATGTGTTACTAATTTCCATTTATTGCATCGTGGGAGTTATTGGATTATAAATTGTCAACCATCATACCAGAATAGATAACTTCCCTATTTTTCTTGATAACAACTTTGTTATCAAAATAGACACAATATCTATAATAGTTTAGAAACTGAAATCAGGTTCTTTCTAAACTTGGTACGTAAAGACAATTACTTAAAATCCATATTTTATTCTTATCAAAAGATAAACATCTCCCACTGCAACAGCTACCACTTTTACAGTAGTGCCCATGTGGACGGTGATTTACCTTTCATTTAGTTGTCAGGTTTCCTGGAACCCTGCAATGAATTGCAGACATGATTAATGGCATCTTGTATCTACACTCCAGGTTCTGGTAGATAACACCACTAGACATGTTTCAACTAATGAATTAAATACACCTAAATTGTTCTTAGTTCTAAGAAGACAGTCTATCTTAATGTCCAAGTCCTATTTCCAATCATTACAATTGGGACTACTAAGTCTTTTTCCATAGTATGACTACTAAGGATTGACAAACATCCTAAGAATCACAAAAATATTTGGTCAAGATCAACTCCTTAAAATCTCCATGAATTTTGTGTATACAAAATCGAAGAGGAGATTTTATTCATTAATTTTATTATCTCGTCAACTTTACTTTATGACGAATAAAATTAATAGTTGATCTGACTTTGATCAAATATTTGGTCAAAACTCTTTGAATTTAAAATAACATTGATTCCTCAAACAATATTATTTAAATTCACCAACACCTCAAACACCGTGAATTTTGCATGCCACGTTAGTGTGGACGTATACAAATTCATCATTTGTAAGAGGAGGGTTTTACCCATTGACTATCTTGTCAATATAACTTTTTGACAAATAAAATTACCTCAAACACCATGAATCTTGTATGCCACGTTAGTGTGGACATATACAAATTCAAACATTTGTAAGAGGGGTTTATTAATTTTATTATATTGCCAATCTAGTTTTATTACAAATCAATAGTTGGTTTCCCTTTGGTCACACAAGTGATAGTAGTGACTCCGTTGGGGAGGATACTATTAAATGTGTCTAAGTGTATACCATTACTTGACACTAAGTCCATTAATAAGATTATGCCCCTTCCGTTGGGGGAGATCACACGCTCTTAATTAACTTCCTATAGTCATCCAAAAATGGAAGTCTGTTCTAGTGATCCACAAACAAGCTCATCCGTTATGGAGGAAGGCACTCAGAGACAACGCGCAAGCTTGTTTGCATCACTTACAAACCAGTAATGGAGACCATGGGATTTACTTAAAAATCCCTCTCCCACTTAGTTATTTATAAATGAGGAATTTTAACTATGCTAGCCTACTAAATATGTAAACCAACATGCACACACAGCACAATATAAAAGCAATAAATAGAAAATCTAATTTTCAACTATTATGGTTTTTATCTCTAGTTGTCCTCCGTGTGTTGTCATCCCAAGCTGCTGCCATATTTAGCCACCGCTACCGGGTCTAGCTGTCGCATCTATCTTGCTCCTAGTTTCGCTGCGCCTCTGGTCCTTAGAAGGTTCCACGCTTTGCAAGATTCGATCCGCGACATAAATAGAATTTTACATTTTTGATCCTATATTCCATAAAAGGAATGTACATGTATCTAGATCAAAAATAAAATCCTAATAAAACTAAATACAGCTCCTGCTGTATTTTATAATACAATCATGCACACACATATAAATGCCCTTGACATGTCCAAGGGTCCAATCACACACACAATAACTAAAAGCCATAATAGTTGGATCCTGCATACACAAAGTTAGCACATCCTACTATTATCCTGCCTAAATTATGTATGACATGTGCATAATTAAACTAATACCAAATACACAGAGGCAAAACCCTAGCTCTGATACCAATTGTTGGTTGCTACTCGGAAAACCTAGAGGTTCCACTATACAAAATTTTTGTACAAAGGTCTGAACCTTTTCCTAGCTACCATGTGTTCTTTTAAATTAAATTTTGGATCGCCTGCGGAACTTAACACGTTTGATCCAAAACTTAATCTATTCGTTCTTTTAGGTTTTGACTTGGGTCTCCTGCGGAACTTAACACGTTCGACCCAAATCACCTTAAGTTATTAATTCTATTAAATATTAATTTCCATAATCGGTTCCCAGTACTGACGTGGCGAGGCACATGACCTTCTTGGATATGGGAGCAACCACCACCGACTAGACAAAACCTTTTATAGAAAGCTAATATTTAATTTCCTAAAATAACTTTAGGTTAACCAAAGAGAACAATCAAATCACAAGGAAAAGAAAGAAAACAAAAGAACACAACATCGAAAAACATATTCGAAATACTAGAACGTAAGCCTCTTGTATTTGGTATTATTTCCATAAATAACTAGTATGATGCGGAAAAGGAAAAACTACTAGTTATACATTCTAGAAAGACCTCTTGATCTTCTATCGTATTCCTCTTCTAACCTCGGACGTTGTGTGGGAAACGATCTTTCGAGATGAGAAACTACCAACCACCTTCTTCTCCTCCTAGCTAGGTTCGGCCACAAAGAAAGAAGCTTCACCAAGGAAGAAAATCAAAACACTAACCAAGCTCCAAGAGACGCTAGCTTCCTCTCCTTCTTCTTCTTCTTCTCCAAGTAGTATTCGGCCACCACGAAAGCTCCAAGGGAAGAGAGAGGTTCGGCCACCACAAGAGGAAGAGAGGGAAAGGATGGCCGGCCACACCAAGGAACAAAAGAGGGAGAGAAAATAATAGAGGTTCTTCAATGAAGGCACCCTCACCCCTTCTTTTATATTCCTTGGCCTAGGCAAATTAGGAAATTTAATTACAATAAAATTTCCTCAATTTCCTTGACATGATTTAATTGAGAAAAATAAAATAAAATTTCCCCAATTGAAATCTTATGGCCAGCCACATTAATGAAATCAAATTGGACAAGTTTCAATCAACAATTAAAACTTTCCTAATTTATTTCCGGAAATTTTAAAAAATAAAATTTCTCTTCAAAATCTCTTCATGGTTGATAAAAAGGAAATTTCTATAATTTTAATTTTACAACATGTGAATAATTTTTAAAGAGAAAATAAAATATCTCACCAATCTACAAATAAGGAAAGAGATCTAATCTCTTTCTTTAATCTTTTGTAGATCTTTTACAAGAGAGATATTTTAATTTTAATTCTCTTTAATAAATTATATCTTCCACATAATAAAAATTAAAATTAAATTTCTTTTTTAATTTAATTTGGCCGGCCCCCACTAGCTTGGGTTCAAGCCACCCCAATTTATACCTAGGCCGGCCCTAGCTTGGTTCCCAAGCTAGCTTGGCCGGCCCCCTATTGGTGGGTATAGAAGGTGGGTATAGTACTCTATAAATAAGAGGCTACGATAGGGACCGAGAGGAGGAATTGGTTTTGGTCTCCCGATAAAATTAAGCATCCCGTGTTCGCCCCGAACACACAACTTAATTTTATCAATAATAATTCATTCCACTAGAGAACTATTATTGAACTACCGCACCAATCCCAAATTACATTTTTGGGCTCCTTCTTATTATGAGTGTGTTAGTCTCCCTGTGTTTAAGATATCGAATGTCCACTAATTAAGTGAGTTACTGACAACTCATTTAATTAATATCTTAGTCCAAGAGTAGTACCACTCAACCTTATCGTCATGTCGGACTAAGTCCACCTGCAGGGTTTAACATGACAATCCTTATGAGCTCCTCTTAGGGACATTATCAACCTAGTATCTCTAGGACACAGTTTCCTTCTATAATCAACAACACACACTATAAGTGATACCATTTCCCAACTTATCGGGCTTATTGATTCATCGAACTAAATCTCACCCATTGATAAATTAAAGAAATAAATATCAAATATATGTGCTTGTTATTATATCAGGATTAAGAGCACACACTTCCATAATAACTGAGGTCTTTGTTCCTTTATAAAATCAGTATAAAAGAAACGACCTCAAATGGTCCTACTCAATACACTCTAAGTGTACTAGTGTAATTATACAGTCAAGATAAACTGATACCTAATTACACTACGACCTTCTAATGGTTTGTTCCTTTCCATTTTGGTCGTGAGCTACTGTTTATAATTTATAAGGTACTGATAACATCATCTTCTGCATGTGGCACCACATACTATGTTATCTACAGTATAAATTAATTGAACAACTACAACTAAATGTAGACAATTTGACCAAATGTGATTCTTTATTCATAATGAATGTTTACAAAGCTTAGGCTTTCAGTATACACTCCAACAGGAGAGTCTTCCCATAATTCATCTAGATTGTCTAATGTATCATAGGGTATATAATTTTCAGGATATAGGTTATACTGCTGATGCGAGGGTTGCAAGAAAGAGTTTACAAGACTGTAATCAGAAGAAGGAACAACTTCTTCTATGTCATCTACAGAAACAATAGAGTAGATGGAGGATGTATCAGAAACATCTGATTGTACTTCTATTAAATCTAGATTTGTACAGGTAACTAGTTTTGCTTCTCGAGTATATAAATTCTTTTTATTTGGGCAGGCAGAGGATAAATGACCTGGTTCATTACAGGCAAAACATGTGATAGTATTGACATATGTCTTCTTTGGTTTGAACTTCCGTACATGTTTTTCTTTATTTAAGTAAGGTTTCTTTTCTCTACTTTTTCTAAGATAATAAGTCTTTTTAAGTTTTATTGCCTTTGGCCTTGTTACCAATTTTCTGGGTGTTCTTGATGAATGATTTAGTCTTGATCTAGGTTGGGTGAGGGCATATTGTTGAGGGGTATATATCTGGCTACAAAATCCATATTGTTGATTTTATAATTGCTTTTGTATATGGATATAGGTACATTTTTCTTTAAGTATGGAAATAATGTGTTGAATTCTTACTCCAATGTTATCGTATTGTGGTGCTACATTCATGTCTGTCCAGATTTTATGTATTTCCTTTCCTAAGTCTCCTGAAAGTTTGCTAAAAAGTTTTTCCCCTAGTTCCGGGTTACAATAGTTTCCCGAGACTGCTGTTAATGCTAGAAAGTCATTACAAAAAGGTTTAATCTAGTTCCAACTAAAGAGTTGTAATTGTTCTAAGTCTCTCATAGCTTCTCTTTGTCTTATATCTAATCTAGTATTAGCATCTCTGGCAGTAAACAACCTATGAATTGTATAGCAAAAATTGAGTATGTTATTTCCTTGTGACGCCATCCTGGCTACTTCCTCGGGATATGTAGTTTTATAGGTTTCCCATGCTGCTCTGGCAACATCACCTAGGTAATTTTCTCCTACTCTTATCATGGCTTCTCCTGTTTCTATGTCTAGTTCATGTTTAGCTTGATAATCTCTTTTAACAGAGACTATCCATTGTTCTAGATAAGTATCATAAAGTTGAGGATCATCGCATTCTCCAATATTTAACAAGACCAAATTCTTGCCAAAGTAAGTATTTCAGGTGGTCTTCTTTTTCCTATTGTTCTTAATAAAGGATTATTATTAGTATATGGGGTAATCTTTGTTCTTGGGGGATGTCCTTCCCCATAATCCATAATTCTCATAGAGCTTTCAGGGTATCTTACTTGTAGCGGTTGTTGTCTGAATTACTAGTGCTACTAGATTTGGCTGGATTCATTAGATTTACTGTTGAGAAGTAATCTTGTTTTTTAGCAATTATGTTATGCTCTTCGTTGAAATATAACATCCAGTCAGGCTCTAATTTATAGTGTAAAAGGTCAAAAGTTTCTAATTCTTTTAAATCTTCTTTAGTGAAATAGATGGTTATTTCAAATGGAATGTAAACATATTCATATAGATCGTCATAAAATAAATAATTACTTTCCGCATTATTGGTTATAGGAGTGTCCAGTATGTTATATTCAATGTTCATTAAATTCATATTAGTTTGAGTTTCTTCATTATCTTCTTCTTGTGATGTTGAAGGTTTATAATTATGAAATCTTACTATAGAGCTTCCATGTCTATCTTTATAAATAATGGATTCTGTTGGTTGTAAGGTTTGTGGTTTATTGTTTAATTCTAAATTAAGAGTCCAATCCAATCCTGCAAGTAATGTTGATGAGAAGTCCTTAGGTTTGAGGAATAAATGTCTTTTATCGTAAGGGTTTCAATAACATTAGTAATTTGAACTTTAAAATTATTGTTAATATTTGTCATAGTTTTTCCTAGAAAGATTATGTCTATTTGAATATTATGTCTTAGAAAGTCTCCATACCCTCTGGCTTGTACTGAAATTTTAATATGTTCTATAAAGTCCGGGATTGTCATATTGAAGTTTGGACAGAAATAGGTAATTCCTAAATTGCTATTCATATCTACTTCAATGAGTCCAATAATTGTCTTATCATTGTCAGAAAATCTTGAGTCATAAAAGACCAAAAATACTTTAGCTCCTATACTTTTTCTAGTAAGTCCTCTTAGTCCAAACACTATTAATCCTAGATGTATGTAGTGATGTTTTCTTTGTAAAAGTGTTCTTGCTGATTCTTCTGTCATGAGTGTAAATCTTTCTTCACCTCCATCTGGTAGATGAAGTGGTTGTGTTCTGTGATGTCTATAAAGTGATGTAGAGAAGGATAATAGTCCTTGATTATATATTCTTTTTGGGTTTAAGGTATTTAATTGTTCGTTAGAAAAAGTGTCTAAATTATGTTCTATGTCTATAAGTTCTTCTAATTGATAAGTGACAATATTTGTTGAGGACCTCCTGGGTATTATGGATAAATTTTTATTTGGTTGTCTTAAAGTTTGTGATAATTCAGAAAAACTTTCAGTTTGTTTCTTTGTTCGTAGATCCATTTGAAATGATATCTATATATAAAAGATGGCTCTGATGCAAGGGTTAGAGCCCTAGTAGTAAATTACTGTAATGAACTCTCCTTTATAAAAGAAAATTTAATTTAATTTTTTATATCAAATTGATAAAAATAGATATTATACTTGATCTTAGTGAAAAGATCGAGAAAAATATATTTTCTAACATCGTCGGCTCAAGGTATTTATAGAAATTTTTTTGCTCACTACGTTGGTGTTGTCAATCTTAAGATGTGGGACTAAAGAGAATCGTAATAATATATATTTTTTATATAAAAAACAACTCAACTTAAATTTATTTTTAGTGTAAACAAATAATATTAATATAATTTAATTTTAAATTTCATCAAAATTAATTATTAAATGTTCTGGATCCTTAATTAAATAAGAAGATGATTATATATATATATATATATATATATATATATATATATATATATATATATATATATAAAAGTTAAGACAATCACCATATTAATGTTATTTTAAGAAAATCTTTTTTTAAACATTTTTAAAATTTCCTATTTGGGGCGTACAATTTTATAGGATGGGGTGTTAGATTTCTGAATCATTTGACGGTGGACGATTTTTTTTTTTTTTTTTTTTTTTTTTGAACGGAACGAATCAATGTTATCTAATTGATAATTTTTTTTTAATTGAGGTAGGAAAAATTTTTATGGGCCGGATTCACGGATTGATTATTCTGTCGGAGTAACAACTTGTAAAAAAGAAAATTATTTAAGATCATTTCGAAGGCAGTACGTGTCTGGATCTGATTCTTACGTGGCATTTAGCCATTAAAAGCGGATAAATCAAAGACACCGATGATTTCCAACTGACTAAAAGTACCCAAGTTTCTACCCATTCCCAAAACGACGCACCTGTCACTAGGCCGAACGTCCTATCATCTTGACTCCGTCTCGCAAAGCGGGTGCCGAACTTTTCTAACAGCAAGAAATTCGAGTCCCCGCATCGGTGTCATCGAAGCTAATCGAATAATAATTAGACGATTAAAATTCTTGTGCTTCGATATTACCTCTAATACACATTATAATAACGATCATACCCACAACTCCTGACTGTCCAACGACAATCAAACGTCTCCAAATACTTCACTCATGACACGAGTAAGGGTATGTTAGTAATTACAGGAATGAAGAGGAGCACCGGCATCCTTTTTTAATACAACCGACGAGGGCTCTTCCCTTGGAAGCTCCGCTCGATACTCTTCCATTCCACTCCTCCTTGCTCATGGCGACGGCGACCTCCTTCGCTACTCCGGCCGTCATATGTGAGTCCCGATTCGTTTCTTGATGAATCCAACTGGTAGCCACTCATCCTCTTTGGTTCTTCTCGGTAGATTTTAGGGTTTATGGGACCGGACCCGATCCCAATCCATGATTCCGTTGTATAATCATGTTTATCTATTCGTGTGTAGAGAGTAGGTGAGGAATCGGAATCTTTTTCGGCTGTGCTATTTCTAGAGATACTTCGGTTCCACGTTCTGGAATGGGGCTGAATTTTCCTTGAAGGATTTTAGATTAGATTTGGATTCTTAATTTGACTTGATTTGATATCTTAAGTGCAATTTGAGTACTTTATTATAGTTACTTTAATGACTTGTGTTTCTGAACACCTTTTACTTCTGAACGAATTATATTGAAGGATAGCAATTATTTGCGAACCTATTTTCTTACTCTCTTTGGTGTAATTTTCTCGATCGTGTGTCATATGCTTAAATGTAGTCATTCCTGCATAATCTGTAACACTGCTTTCTTTGCGATTTAATGAAGTAGTCAGGATTAATTTGTAAACTTATTTTTTAATTTGAAGATTATTTGAAGTTATGCACCTATCTTAAAAACTTGATAGTTAGGGATGATGATGATGTAAAATAGAGTTAATGTGGAACTTACAGATGATTTGGTAGTACTACAGAACTAGTAGATGATTTGGAACTAGTTCAAAAATTCCATAAATTCTCCTGAGTGATTTTTAGATATGATTGGAGTACAAACTTATGTGAAATACTAGATGACTTGGAAATGACTGAATTTGCTGGAAACCTTGAAATTTTCTTTCGCAAAAGTTTAATCAATATAAAAATTTTGATCTACAAGTGAGTTTGTCTGATGGTCTGTCTAACTTACTTCATAAGCCCTTATGAGCAATAATCTCCACCAAGTTTTATCTTATATGTGTACCAATGTGTACTGGGATCAAGGACGCCATCATTTGCGAGTTCAATATGCTGAGTAATCTTATGAACAGAATTCATGTTTTCTTTTATTGGAATTTCAAGTAAAACTTTGTTAAGTTGGTTTGAATATAATAATTTGCAATTAGAATCAGGATTCTTGACTTCTTATGTTCAGAAGCAGCATTGATAACTACAAATGATGTTAAAATGTTCTTCCTTAATTGTTAATCAATGCTTTCCTATGTTTTTTATCACGAGCATTCATTTATCCTCACTAGATGCAATAGAATGTTTCTCACTAAATAAACGCATTAGCTAAATTGACTTATGTTCATGTTAGCACTTCTATACATCAAAAATTTCCACTGTCCCATGCTATCCTTCAATTTTTCTACTTAGCTAAGCCATTGTCATTTAATTGCTTTAAAAAAGGTTCCTCTTATGATTAGTTCTATTTTTTTTTTCTCATGTGAGACTTTCTTTAAGTTTTAGTACACCATTATTGAATAAATGATATATAGATCATTTTTTGCTTATGTACGAAGTATTGCTTGGGCATCTAACATTTAACCTCTTTGAACCTACTAATGTGAAAAAATGTGAGATAGTTGTGTTTTGTATGCATCCAAAGAACTGAACTCTTGTTTACATTGTTTATTATAGATATAGTTTATTTAATTCTGCAGTCTTCTTTTAGCTGATTTTTGTTGTTTCTTCACTTTCTTTATATCAAAATCCTCCATATTCATAACTTGCAATATACATCTCTTCAAAAGTACAAAATAAACATCTATTAAATCCATAACCCAGATAACCTGTGGAAGCACATTTACATTGCAGTTGCTTTACATTAAATTTCATCTATTATATAGAACACATATCATGCCCATTTTTTGGTTATCATTAGGGATGTAAACGAGCAGAACCGAGCCGAACAGTATTAAGCTGGAGTTCGGCTCATTTAAGTTATATTTTGGCTTGAGCTTGGCTCGAGCTCAAATCGAACTTTTATCACAAGGTTCGAGCTCAGCTCATTTTGGAATTACCAAGCTCGCGAATAGTTCGAGCTCGGCTCGTTATTAGCTCGATTATCATAGTTAACGAGCCTAATTCGTTAAACGAGCTCGGGCTCATTTTAGAGCTCGTTTTTTTGGCTCGTTTTAAAGTTCGTTTTGCAATTTTGTTAAGCGAGTTCAAAAACTTATTTGAATATATATTCAACAAACCTAACAACTAAAATAATATAAACTTAACACATCATTGAACATCCGAAACTACTACATTAAACTTCCAAATTCAACACATCATGAACATGTTTGCGAGCCCTTTAATCGAGCCTAGCTCGAGCCCGAGTTCACGAGCCTATAAACGAACATGTTCTCGAGCCTTTTAAACGAGCCGAGCTCGAGCCCGAGCTCGCTAGCCGATAAACGAACATGTTCGCGAGCTCACGAGCTGAATGTCCTTAAGCTCAAGCTCGGCTCGATAAAATTGTCGAGCTCGAAATCGAGCTCAAGCTCGGCTCGATAAGATAAATGAACGAACTCGAACAAGTTTTTTACCAAATCGAGCTCCGAATAGCTCGCGAACTGTTTAGTTCATTTACATCCCTAGTTATCATCTAATTGGTTAAGCATGTGTGCCAATTGGGTATGACAACTAATCATGCCAATAGTTACATCTTCAGAACCAATTTTTTTTTCCTTTATGTGATGCTAAATACTTTGATAAATAGAGTGTGAAAATGATGAGAGGAAAGAAATCGAAGGCATCCTGAAAATAAAATAATCTTCATTAACTTTTATGTGCATTAACAGAATTGGTGATTCAATGCTATCAACTTTTTAAATTGTTAATATAAACTTAGGATTCATGATGCTTGCTAAATATGCTTCTCTTTTTCCAATTCATCTATAGGTGGTTTACAGAATGGGAAGCTCAAACCTTTAAGTGGTTATCCAACTAAGTTGGTTGTTCCTCAAAAGTCAAAGGTGTTAAAATCCAGCCCGAGATTATCTGTCTGTGCTAAGTACAGGTAAGTATCACATGCTTATGATATATTTTCTTACAGGTCTTTAGGACCTAAAAGATTTAAATCAAGTTAGCACTGTTATTGACAGATTTTTGGTCTTTAGCTAGACCTTGTTTGGGTTGCTAGATTTTTCGTATTGGCTACTTATGATATATTACCAAAAGGCATGGTTTTCTTGGTTTTTAAAGAAAGCCCGTGTTTCCTAGTTTGACTTTGCTTGATGGCAACATCTGTATAATCTTTCACTTAAGTTGTCATTTCTGTGTACCGATGATTCATACTTAGACTTAGCTATTCTAACTGATTTGAATCTAAGATTTTGGCTGGCACAACTCCCATTAAGTGTTATATGACTTCTTATTTTCCATCTCTAGATTTTTTTTCTCATTATTACAGATTGCAGACACAGATATTTTGTGATCAGCTTCAAACTTAGTGAATCTACTAATGAATGTTTATTATCATCCATTACTCAATAACTTTTGCTCATTGTTTCTCGTATTCTCCATTGTCATCAACTGATCAACCTCTTCTAATTGTAAGATAACTTGCTTCAATTACATTTTCACAATGCTATTTTGCTATTTTATTTTGTTTTAAGTTTCGTGGACTTGTTTCATTATATGCAGTGATGATTCTGGAAGTGGTGGTGGCGATTTTGTTGCTGGGTTTGTTATAGGAGGAGCAGTTTTTGGAACTCTGGCTTATGTATTTGCTCCGCAGGTGGACAGTCTGCAGTTTTCATTCCATGAATTTCTCTGATAACTCACCGAATTCAATCTCCATTATCATGACCATACCTCACTTCTGCATTGACATGCTTTGCTGGTTGCATTTGTTACGCATTTCACTGACAGGAAATGTGAAGGGATGGTTTTGCATTTCCTGATATTTACTCATTTCATTGTTAATCTCCCTGAAATATATCTTCGCTTTTACTGTCCAGATAAGGAGATCACTACTCAACGAAGATGAACATGGATTTCGGAAGGCCAGACGACCATTGTATTACGAGGAAGGATTAGGGCTAGAGGTCACAATTCACTCAACTATCCTTTATTGCTTTTTGTCAATATTTTGATATCAAACGAATACTCATACCAGGAAACTCGTCAAACACTCAATGCAAAGATAAGGCAACTGAATAGCGCCATTGACAAGGTTGCAACTCGGTTAAAAGGCGGTGCTAAGAAGGTGGCGATAGAGCCTGCCCAAGCTGACTCTGAGTTTGAAGCAGCCTTGTAAGTTTACTCATCTCTATTTCTCCTTAAAAGCCTGTTGACTCAAGGACGTATTCCATCATAAAATCTGTCTGTTTTCTCTTCAGTATGATTATCAGTTTTCATTTCTGCAAAGTGTTGTCTTTTGCTAATTCATATTATTGTAATCTTTGAGCAATGGAGCTACTATTGTGATAGCAATTTTGAAGTATAAACTTGACCCGATGCGTCAGTTTAATTTTGTTTTTTTATCGATAGCATTAAAGGTTTAAGAGTAAATAAAAGTAAAAGAAAAAAAAATGGCAAAAAAGTAAGTTCTCCTGAATATCAGAATGAATTGAAAGTGGATCAAAGTTTAGTATGGTTGATATTCGAAATAATTGATTGTGTTTTAGGATTTGTTCGATCCTCACAGTTCTGGATTAGAGTTTGATTGTTGGATTCGTGATTTAGGAGCGTTTGAACTGATTCTGGAGCCATTTTTATAACAAAATAGCATTTTAGGGTTCATAACTATAAAAAGAATGCTAAGAATTAAAAGAGAAAAATTAATAAATGTTTAAGAAAGATAAAAATAACTTTCTTTGAGAGAACGGGTTACTTTAATTTGATTAAGAGATAGTGATAAAATGAAATTAGAGAATAGGTCAATAGTTTATTCAATTTCTAGGATATATAGAACACCAAGATAACTTAAGTTTTAAATAATTCAATTGGTCTCCTACTTTATTTAAAGCTTCGTTTTAATTGACAAGAATTCTTCTTTTTAAATTTTTAACTGATTATAAATTTTTAGTTGCTGTTTTGAATTTTTCAGAAAGAAGGAAAGAATTAATTTATTATATTTACTCTTTAAATACAAATGCTTGTTAACCAATAATGAACATTTTAAAACTTAAGAATATCTCTAGTGAGAATTTGAATCTTTGTTTCCACTTAGTAGAACTTTTTAAGGAATATAAGATTATATTCTCTCAAATCTCTAAGTGGAATAGAATATCCATTTCAAGCATAATGATTACATGTCTATAATACATTATATGTTCATTATTCTCAAATGATAAAAAAAATAACGAATATTTATATATTTACTTCCTCTCCCCTCACCCAAATTCATTTTCTTCTAATTTTTATGTTCATATGTTATGGTATGAATGTCATACCAATTCATGATGAGATTTTACTTATATATTATGTAATTCCTGGCAGGAATAAATTGAATTGTGCTAAAAGTAATTAATGATAATTATTTTTATTATATTTAAAAAAAATATTATCACTAATCTATTTTCATAGTCTTTTTTTTTCTGTGCTTTAGGAATATGGAAAAATAATTTTTCATACAACTATGCTTTATAGATTTATAGCTCATATATCACTTCAAAGTTCAAAGATTAATAATACATAATTTTTAGTATACATATAAATCTTTTTTTAATATATATATATATAGTTGTTTAAGTATTTATAATATTTTGAAATTGTGTACATGGTGGGATTAAACTTTTTAACATATTTGAATGCATTTCAATGTGAATATAATTCTGTGACATTTATATGTATTTTGAAACATACTTAGTTATAAATATTTACATTATAATGTTAATGATTACAATATTGATGTTAAATATTATTCAAATTTAGTATAAATATTATAAATGTTGCAAATTCAATAAACTGTATTGGATTAAAAGTTAGACGGATATAATTAACTTCTCAAATTTAACAAACTTATGATCAAATTAAAATTGACAAACTTAAGAACAAATTTCATAGTTCAATTTATGAATTTAAAGATCCAATTAAAATTTGTTACTAAAATAGTAACTGATATGGTGGTAAGATAGGGCCCTCATCCGGCAAAGGGTCTAAGGCCACGTGTGAGGGCAAAGTCAACAGTCAAGGTAAAAGTTAACGGTCATCACCTCAGCTCGGCTCAGGTCCGACCTCTCGACGCCCGGCAGGTGACTAGCACGGCTTAACAGCAGGGGACGTGAGCTGAGCGATTTTCGTCTCAGACGAGCGGGAACCATAGCCATCGAGGTTCTCCCATTTCGTCCGAGCAGCGCCGGGGCCGCCGTATGATTGGCTAAGCAGATGTCCCGCTCGGCCGACCACGACGTTAGCCGAACGGTTCTTCTGTCCGGCTTGGTACAAGACAAAAGGAGCATGTAACTCTATCTTCCTCGAGACAAGCGTCGCCGACAAGCAGCATGGTCGGCGGTCGGATCAGATAGAGAATCGTACGACGAAAGTTTCCACTGTCACGTCAGGGATATGCTCGTACTATTGAGGTATGACGTCAGACACGCTTTTCTGACACACTCATTACAGATATGCTTTAAGAAGCGTGTACATCTCGGTAAGCGTGCACGCGCCTTCAGGGAGCCCCTATATAAGGACCCCCAGACTTCAACGGAGATAGGCGCGCTTCATCACTGTAGCTATAGTTCTCGTCACTCTTTCGATTTCTTGCCGCCGGGAGCTGACCTGAGCGTCGGAGGGTCGTCGTCGGGAACCCCTTCCTGGCTCAATTTTGTGCTTGTAGGTTCTCGCCGGAGGTCTACGTCACTCAGAGGGCCACGCGGAGTCAACGAGAGTGCTACGTCCTTAGCGACCATTGACTCGGCACTCGGACAGGATCAATTTGGCGTCGTCTGTGGGAACGCACCTGAATCCAAGTCTAGTGGAAGATGGAGGAAGCTGGAAGACCTCACACTGTGACGCTCTCTCAAGAGAAGCTCGATGCGCTCATCTAGGCGCAGGCGGCAAAAATCGTGGAGCAGCAGCAGCAAAAGGCATTAGCCGAATAAATGGCGCAGCAAGCGACTTCGGCATCGGGAGGCCGAGCGACGCACGAGGACCGGCCAGAGCAACTCTCCATATGGGGACAAAACAAAGGCCCGATCGACACTCATGCGGAAGCGCCGTCCGCCCCGATACCGTTTCATAGAGCTCTGTTCCAGACGCCCTCATAAATTGCACAAGCTCATCAAGACCAAGGATCTTCGTCAGATGAAGCTCCGGCTCAGGATGCAAGGAAGGGGATAGCTCCTCGAGCTGATTTGTCGCCTGAGCGGATCAACCGCCAATTCTTTGAGGCAATTTTACAGGATCCGCTACCCAGACATTATGCTCCTCTGGCGATAGGGAAGTATAATGGATCAACAAACCCGGACGACCACTTGAACAAGTTCAATAATACTGTAACTCTTCATCAATATCGTTTCTGTGCTTTAGGAATATGGAAAAATATTTTTTCATACAACTATGCTTTATACATTTATAGCTCATATATCACTTCAAAATTCAAAGATTAATAATACATCATTTTTAGTATACATATAAATCTTTTTTTAGCATATATATATATATATATATATATATATATATATATATATATATATATATATATATATATATATATATATATAGTTGTTTAAGTATTTATAAGATTTTGAAATTGTGTGGTGGGATTAAATTTTTGACATATTTGAATACATTTCGATGTGATTATAATTCCATATGTATTTTGGAACATTATAAATATTTTTGGATAAATAGTTACGTTGTAATATTAATGATTATAATATTGATGTTAGATATTATTCAAATTTAGTATAAATATTATAAATGTTACAAATTCAACAAAACTGTATTGGATTATAAATTAGACAGATATAATTAACATCTCAAATTTAACAATTGATGTAAAAAATTTCGATTTATTTTGTAACTAATATTTTAAAAAACAACGCTAATTTAAAATTTAAATATTAAATTTGTATTGCTAATTTAATACTCCATATATTAAAATTGACAAACTTAAGATCAAATTTCATACTTCAGTATAAATATTATAAATGATACAAATTCAATAAACTGTATTGGATTATAAGTTAGACAGATATAATTAACATCTCAAATTTAACAACTGATGTAAAAAATTTCGATTTATTTTGTAACTAATATATTTTTAAAAAAACGCTAATTTAAAAATTAAATATTAAATTTGTATTGCTAATTTAATACTCCATATATTAAAATTGACAAACTTAAGATCAAATTTCATACTTCAATTTATGAATTTAAAGATCCAATTAAAATTTGTTACTAAAATAGTAACTGAGTTATTATATATAAGAAGGAAATAAAGAGTGACTAATTCCATCATTAAAATCATCAAAATTTTAATCTTCTCTCATCTCTCCTAAAGCATTTAAATTAAGAAAATAATTTAGATTTTTTTTCTATTTCTATTGGTCAATATTAAGTTAATTTAGAGGTCATTCTCCTGAGTTCCTTTTATTTTTGCATAAAGTAATATTGGAAAAGTATTAATAAGTTTTTTTTTGAGTTTTAGTTGATTCAAGATGATTTGACTCAACTAAAATAAAATAAAATTTATTCATTATTGGAAGGCAAGTTTGCAGGTATAAATATGTTTTGTAAAGTAATTTTAAAATGTTGTTCTTCAATATTCAAATCTATACTTTTAATACAAGTCCTCACAATATTTTTTTTAGTAAATAAACATTTAAATCATTAACTAATAGATAGATCTCTAACATTGTTAAAAAAAATCGGTTAATTATTTTTAACTAAATTAATTGGTATTTTATCAATTGATTCAGTTTATTCAATTTTTATTTTAAAATTCAATCAGTTCTATTAATTTAAAAAAAAAATTATTTGATTTTGATTAATTCAATTTAATTAGATTCAATTAGATTCAGTTCTATTTTATGAAAAGTATTATAACGCTAAATGTGGAACGACTTTTAAAATTTAAAAGACTTATCTATAAAAACTATATATGACAATTTTAAATTACTTTAGACATCTAAACTTTTTAAAATTAAAAATACAATGTAATTGTTGGTTGCTACTCGGAAAATCTAGAGGTTCCACTGTACAAAAATTTTGTATAAAGGTCTAAACCTTTTCCTAGCTATCATGTGTTCTTTTAAATTAAATTTTGGATCGCCTGCGGAACTTAACACGTTTGATCCAAAACTTAATCTATTCGTTCTTTTAGGTTTTGACTTGGGTCTCCTGCGGAACTTAACACGTTCGACCCAAATCACCTTAAGTTATTAATTCCAATAAATATTAATTTCCATAATCGGTTCCCAGTACTGACGTGGCGAGGCACATGACCTTCTTGGATATGGGAGCAACCACCACCGACTAGACAAAACCTTTTATAGAAAGCTAATATTTAATTTCCTAAAATAACTTTAGGTTAACCGAAAAGAACAATCAAATCACAAGGAAAATAAAAAACAAAAGAACACAACATCGAAAAACATATTCGAAATTCTAGAATCATAAGCCTCTTGTATTTGGTATTTTTCCAAAAATAACTAGTATGATGCGGAAAGAAAAAATACTAGTTATACCTTTTAGAAAGACCTCTTGATCTTCTACCGTATTCCTCTTCTAACCTCGGACGTTGTGTGGGCAACGATCTTCCGAGATGAGAAACCACCAACCACCTTCTTCTCCTCCTAGCTAGGTTCGGCCACAAAGAAGCTTTACCAAGAATGAAGAACAAAACACCAACCAAGCTCCAAGAGATGCAAGCTTTCTCTCCTTCTTCTTCTTCTTCTCCAAGTAGTATCCGGCCTCCACAAGAGCTCCAAGCAATAGAGAGTTTCGGCCACCACAAAGAGGAAGAGGAGAAGAGATGATGGCCGGCCACAACACCAAGGAAAAGAGGGAGAGAAAATAATAGAGGTTGTGTCTTGTGAAGGCACCCTCACCCCTTCTTTTATATTCCTTGGCCTAGGCAAATTAGGAAATTTAATTACAATAAAATTTCCTTAATTTCCTTGACATGATTTAATTGAGAAAAATAAAATTTCCCCAATTGAAATCTTATGGCCGGCCACATCAATGAAATCAAATTGGACAAGTTTCAATCAACAATTAAAACTTCCTAATTTGTTTCCGGAAATTTTTAAAAAATAAAATTTCTCTTCAAAATCTCTTCATGGTTGATAAAAGGAAATTTCTATAATTTTAATTTTTCAACATGTGAATAATTTTTAAAAAGAAAATAAAATATCTCACCAATCTACAAATAAGGAAAGAGATCTAATCTCTTTCTTTAATCTTTTGTAAATCTTTTACAAGAGAGATATTTTAATTTTGATTCTCTTTAATAAATTATATCTCCCACATAATAAAAATTAAATTAAAATCCCTTTTTAAATTAATTTGGCCGGCCCCCACTAGCTTGGGTTCAAGCTAGGGCCGACCACCCAATTTTATACCTAGGCCGGCCCTAGCTTGGTCCCCAAGCTAGCTTGGCCGGCCCCTTATTGGTGGGTATAGAAGGTGGGTATAGGTGGGTATAGTACTCTATAAATAAGAGGCTACGATAGGGACCGAGAGGAGGAATTGATTTTGGTCTCCCGATAAAATTAAGCATCCCGTGCTCGCCCCGAACACACAACTTAATTTTATCAATAATAATTCATTCCACTAGAGAACTATTATTGAACTACCGCACCAATCCCAAATTACATTTTGGGCTCCTTCTTATTATGAGTGTGTCAGTCTCCCTGTGTTTAAGATAACAAATGTCCACTAATTAAGTAAGTTACTGACAACTCACTTAATTAATATCTAGTTCCAAGAGTAGTACCACTCAACCTTATTGTCATGTCGGACTAAGTCCACCTGCAGGGTTTAACATGACAATCCTTATGAGCTCCTCTTGGGAACATTCTCAACCTAGATTACTAGGACACAGTTTCCTTCTATAATCAACAACACACACTATAAGTGATACCATTTCCCAATTTATCGGGCTTATTGATTCATCAAACTAAATCTCACACATTGATAAATTAAATAAATAAATATCAAACATATGTGCTTGTTATTATATTAGGATTAAGAGCACACACTTCCATAATAACCAAGGTCTTTGTTTCTTTATAAAGTCAGTATAAAAGAAACGACCTCAAATGGTCCTACTCAATACACTCTGAGTGTACTAGTGTAATTATACAGTCAAGATAAACTGATACCTAATTACACTACGACCTTCTAATGGTTTGTTCCTTTCCATTTTGGTCGCGAGCTACTGTTTATAATTTATAAGGTACTGATAACATTATCTTCTGCATGTGACACCACATGCTATGTTATCTACAATATAAATTAATTGAACAACTACAACTAAATGTAGACAATTTGACCAAATATGATTCTTTATTCATAATGAATGTTTATAAAGCTTAGGCTTTCAGTATACACTCCAACAATCTCCCACTTATACTAATGACTAAGCTGTCATATCTTCTACCATACATCTGATTCTCATTCCCTCCACATGCCGATCAAAAGCTTTCGCCGGAAGGGCCTTAGTGAAAGGATCTGCTAGGTTATCTGCTGATGCAATCTTGGCGATGACAACTTCTCCTCGCTTCACGATATCTCGTATCAGGTGGTACTTGCGCTCTATATGTTTACTTGCCTTATGAGCTCGTGGTTCCTTCGAGTTTGCAACTGCACCACTATTATCACAATAAATTGTGATAATTTTGGGCAAAGCAGGAATCACATCTAAGTCCATTAGAAAGTTCCTGAGCCATACTGCTTCTTTAGCTGCCTCAAAGGCTACTACATACTCAGCTTCCATGGTTGAGTCCGATACGCATTTCTGCTTAACACTCCTCCATGAAATGGCTCCACCTCCTAAAGTAAACACATAGCCTGATGTAGACTTACTATTGTCCCTATCTGATTGGAAATCTGAATCCGTGTAACCCACAGGGAGCAAATCGTCTGCTTGGTAAATTATCATATAATCTCTAGTCATTCTCAGGTACTTTAATATATGCTTTACCGCAGTCCAATGTCCTTGTCCAGGGTTACTCTGATATCTGCTGACCATGCCCACGGCAAAACAAATATCAGGTCTCGTACATAGCATTGCATACATAAGGCTTCCTACAGCCGAAGCATAAGGAACTGCTTTCATGTCTTCTATCTCCTTTGATGTCTTCGGAGACATCTCTTTAGATAGAGTTATTCCATGCCTAAAATGTAAGAAACCTTTCTTGGAATACTGCATACTAAAACGAGCAAGGATTGTATCTATATATGAAGCTTGGGACAGACACAACATTCTTTTCTTGCGATCCCTTATCACTTTGATCCCAAGAATGTGTGCACACTCTCCTAAGTCCTTCATATCAAATTGTTTGGACAACCATACCCTTACGTCTGATAATACCTTGACATTGTTGCCAATTAACAAAATATCATCTACGTATAGTACAAGAAATACCACCACGTTTCCGTTACACTTCTTGTATACACAAGACTCATCCGGACACTGAATAAATCCATACGACTGGATTACTTCACTAAACCGGATGTTCCATACACTGAATAAATCCATATGAGCAGCAATGGATAAGAGTATCCGGATAGACTTAAGCATGGCTACCGGTGAAAAGGTTTCCTCATAATCGATTCCCTCTTTCTGAGTGTACCCTTTCGCAACAAGCCTAGCTTTGAAGGTTTCTACCTTCCCGTCTGTCCCTCTTTTCCTTTTGTAGATCCACTTGCATCCAACGGCTTTTACACCATCAGGTGGTTCTACAAGCTCCCAGACCTTATTAGAGTACATAGACTCTATTTCAGAATTCATTGCCTTTTGCCAAGATGCTGCATCTATATCTTGGAGTGCTTCGTCATATGTTCGTGGATCAGGTTCATGTTTACCCGGGATCAAGTCCGAAGACTCTCCCAAAAACATGAATCTTTCAGGTTGCCTTACAACCCTCCCACTACGACGAGGCACTGTCTGTGGTTGTGTATCATGTGTGACACGTGTTGCAGTCTCTTGTGGTACTTCATCTTGTATCAAGTAGACGTGTCCTCTCTAAGTTCTTCTAAAACAACTTTGCTACTGGGCTTGTGATCCATTATATAGTCTTCTTCTAAAAACTGGACATTGGTGCTAACAATGACCTTCTGGTCTTTAGGACTATAAAATAAACCACCTTTCGTTCCTTTGGGATATCCTACAAACACGCGAACTTCTGTACGTGATTCTAACTTATCAGCATCTGGTTTCAGCACATGTGTTGGACTACCCCAAATCCGAATATGTCTTAGACTGGGTTTTCGCCCATTCCACAATTCTATAGGAGTAGAAGAAACTGATTTAGAAGGTACTAAGTTCAGAACGTATACTGCTGTTTCCAGAGCATATCCCCAAAATGAATTTGGTAATTCTGAATAACTCATCATCGATCTAACCATCTCCATAAGAGTCATGTTCCTTCGTTCTGCTACACCATTCTGTTGGGGTGTTCCAGGTGCAGACAATTGGGATTGAATCCCGGCCTCTGATAAGTAATTCCTAAACTCTCCTAAGAGGTATTCGCCACCACGATCAGATCGTAGTGTCTTAATACTTTTACCTAGTCGTTTCTCCACATCAGCCTTGTATTCTTTGAACTTATCAAAGCACTCGGACTTGCGGCGCATTAGGTAAATGTATCCATCGTCTATGAAAGAGACAAAATATTCAAAACCTCCTCTTGCCTGGACAGACATAGGACCACACAAATCAGAGTGAATCAACTCTAACACTTCTTTGGCTCTATACCCCTTGGCCTTAAACGGCCTCTTGGTCATTTTACCTTCCAAGCAGGATTCACAAGTTGGAAAATTTTCCAACTCTAATGAACCCAAAAGTCCATCGGCTATAAGCCTCTGAATCCTACTTAAGTTAATATGACCAAGCCTTAGATGCCAAAGATATGTTTGGTTCATTTCCGAAGGTTCTTTTCTTTTATTTGAGTTAGAAGATGAGTTATAAATTTCCATGTTTTGCTTTGTGGAAGAAATTGGATTTAAAGTATACAAATTGCCAACTAATGTACCAGAACAGATAATCACTTTATTTCTCTTAATAACTACATCGTTACTGAAAGAAACTGAATATCCATCCAAAAACAGTTTAGAAACTGAAATTAAATTCTTTCTAAAACTGGGTACATAAAGACAATTTCTTAAAACCAAATTCCTATTTCTACTAAAAGATAAGTAGACGTCTCCCACTGCAATAGCTGCCACCTTAGTAGCATTGCCCATGTAGACGGTAATTTCTCCTTCAGATAGTCGTCGGGTTTCCTGGAACCCCTGCAAGGAATTGCAGACATGATCAGTGGCTCCCGTATCTACACACCAGGTGCTGGTAGATAACACCGCTAAACATGTTTCAACAACTAGAGCATGAGATATACCTTTGTTTTGGTTCCTACGAGGACAGTCCGCCTTCCAATGTCCTGCCTGCTTGCAGATGAAGCACTTGCCCTTCGGCTTCTTCACTCCAGCTTTAAATCCCGTACTCTGAGACTTATTCACTTTCTTTGCTGAACCGACTTGTTTCTTCTTCTTCTTTCCTCTCGGCTTAGAAGTAGAACCATTTTCAGCATAGTGAATTTGAGCATTGTGACGAAATAATCCTTCTGCTGCCTGAAGTTCTGTCAGTAGTTCCGCCAATGAATATACCCTTTTATTCATATTGTAATTCAGGCGGAATTGCTCAAAACTTCTAGGTAGTGTTTGGAGGATCATATCGATCTGGGTTTCCCCATCAATTTCTCCTCCAAGGATCTGTATTTTGTTTAGATAAGCCATCATTTTTAGGATATGATCCCTCACAGGAGTACCCTCTTGCATGGTGGCTGTCATTATCTTTCTCATGGCTTCTTGCCTAGAAGCCCTATCCTGATGACCAAAGAATTCCTTGAGATTATATCATAAGTCGTTGGTAAGTCTTGATGCCGATGTTGCAATACATTTGACATTGAAGCCAAAATGTAACACCGCGCCATCTCATCTGTTTTACCCATTTCCTATGATATTCAATCTCCTCTTGGGTAGATTCACCAAGAGGTGGTGATGGGCAGATAAATTTATAGCTTTCAGCAGTAAGAACAATGTCCAGGTTCCTTTTCCAATCTATGTAATTAGGTCCAGTAAGTCTATTCTGTTGAAGTATGATGGACAGTGGATTGAAAGTCATCCTAAGAATCACAAATAACTTTTGGTCAGAACTCTAAATTTAGAATAATATTGATTCCTCAAACAATACTATTTTAAATTAACCAACATCTCAAAACACCGTGAATTTTGTATGCCACGTTAGTGTGGACGTATACAAATTCAACATTTGTAAAAGGAGAGTTTTATCCCATTAATTTTATTATCTTGTCAACCTAACTTTTTGACAAATAAAATTAATAGTTGGTGTCTTTTGGTCACACAAATAATAGCAGTGACTCCGATGGGGAGGATACTATTAGATGTGTCTAAGTGTATACCATTACTTGACACTAAGTCCATTAATAAGATTATGCCCCTTCCGTTGGGGAAGATCACACGCTCTTAATTAACTTCCTATAGTCATCCAAAAATGGAAGTCTGTTCTAGTGATCCACAAACAAGCTCATCCGTTATGGAGGAAGGCACTCAGAGCCAACGCACAAACTTGTTTGCATCACTTACAAACCAGTAATGAAGACCATGGGATTTATTTAAAAATCCCTCTCCCACTTAGTTATTTATAAATGAGGAATTTTAACTATGCTAGCCTACTAAACATGTAAACTAACATATACACACAGCACAATATAAAAGCAATAAATAGAAAATCTAATTTTCAACTATTATGACTTTTATCTCTAGTTGTCCTCCGTGTGTTGTCATCCCAAGCTGCTGTCATATTTGGCCACCGCCACCGGGTCTAGCTATCGCATCCATTTTGCTCCTAGTTCCGCTGCGCCTCTGGTCCTTAGAAGGTTCCACGCTTTGCAAGATTCGATCCGCAACATAAATAGAATTTTACATTTTTGATCCTATATTCCATAAAAGGAATGTACATGTATCTAGATCAAAAATAAAATCCTAATAAAACTAAATACAGCTCCTGCTGTATTTTCATACAATCATGCACACACATATAAATGCCCTTGACATGTTCAAGGGTCCAATCACACACATAATAACTAAAAGCCATAATAGTTGAATCCTGCATCCACAAAGTTAGCACATCCTACTATTAACCTGCCTAAATTATGTATGACATGTGCATAATTAAACTAATACCAAATACACAGAGGCAAAACCCTAGCTCTGATACCAATTGTTGGTTGCTACTCGGAAAACCTAGAGGTTCCACTGTACAAAAATTTTGTACAAAGGTCTAAACCTTTTCCTAGCTACCATGTGTTCTTTTAAATTAAATTTTGGATCGCCTGCGGAACTTAACACGTTTGATCCAAAACTTAATATATTCGTTCTTTTAGGTTTTGACTTGGGTCTCCTGCGGAACTTAACACGTTCGACCCAAATCACCTTAAGTTATTAATTCCATTAAATATTAATTTCCATAATCGGTTCCCAGTACTGACGTGGCGAGGCACATGGCCTTCTTGGATATGGGAGCAACCACCACCGACTGGACAAAACCTTTTATAGAAAGCTAATATTTAATTTCCTAAAATAACTTTAGGTTAACCGAAAAGAACAATCAAATCACAAGGAAAAGAAAAAATAAAAGAACACAACATCGAAAAACATATTCGAAATTCTAGAATCATAAGCCTCTTGTATTTGGTATTTTTCCAAAAATAACTAGTATGATGCGGAAAGAAAAATTACTAGTTATACCTTTTAGAAAGACCTCTTGATCTTCTACCATATTCCTCTTATAACCTCGGACGTTGTGTGGGCAACGATCTTCCGAGATGAGAAACCACCAACCACCTTCTTCTCCTCCTAGCTAGGTTCGGCCACAAAGAAGCTTTACCAAGGATGAAGAACCAAACACCAACCAAGCTCCAAGAGATGCAAGCTTTCTCTCCTTCTTCTTCTTCTTCTCCAAGTAGTATCCGGCCTCCACAAGAGCTCCAAGCAATAGAGAGTTTCGGCCACCACAAAGAGGAAGAGGAGAAGAGATGATGGCCGGCCACAACACCAAGGAAAAGAGGGAGAGAAAATAATAGAGGTTGTGTCTTGTGAAGGCACCCTCACCCCTTCTTTTATATTCCTTGGCCTAGGCAAATTAGGAAATTTAATTACAATAAAATTTCCTTAATTTCCTTGACATGATTTAATTGAGAAAAATAAAATAAAATTTCCCCAATTGAAATCTTATGGCCGGCCACATCAATGAAATCAAATTGGACAAGTTTCAATCAACAATTAAAACTTCCTAATTTGTTTCCGGAAATTTTAAAAAAATAAAATTTCTCTTCAAAATCTCTTCATGGTTGATAAAAGGAAATTTCTATAATTTTAATTTTTCAACATGTGAATAATTTGTAAAGAGAAAATAAAATATCTCACCAATCTACAAATAAGGAAAGAGATCTAATCTCTTTCTTTAATCTTTTGTAGATCTTTTACAAGAGAGATATTTTAATTTTGATTCTCTTTAATAAATTATATCTCCCACATAATAAAAATTAAAATTAAAATCCCTTTTTAAATTAATTCGGCCGGCCCCCACTAGCTTGGGTTCAAGCTAGGGCCGGCCACCCAATTTTATACCTAGGCCGGCCCTAGCTTGGTTTCCAAGCTAGCTTGGCCGGCCCCTTATTGGTGGGTATAGAAGGTGAGTATAGGTGGGTATAGTACTCTATAAATAAGAGGCTACGATAGGGACCGAGAGGAGGAATTGGTTTTGGTCTCCCGATAAAATTAAGCATCCCGTGTTCGCCCCGAACACACAACTTAATTTTATCAATAATAATTCATTCCAGAGAACTATTATTGAACTACCGCACCAATCCCAAATTACATTTTTGGGCTCCTTCTTATTATAAGTGTGTTAGTCTCCCTGTGTTTAAGATATCGAATGTCTACTAATTAAGTGAGTTACTGACAACTCATTTAATTAATATCTTAGTCCAAGAGTAGTACCACTCAACTTTATCGTCATGTCGGACTAAGTCCACCTGCAGGGTTTAACATGACAATCCTTATGAGCTCCTCTTGAGGACATTATCAACCTAGTATCTCTAGGACACAGTTTCCTTCTATAATCAACAACACACACTATAAGTGATACCATTTCCCAATTTATCGGGCTTATTGATTCATCGAACTAAATCTCACCCATTGATAAATTAAAGAAATAAATATCAAACATATGTGCTTGTTATTATATTAGGATTAAGAGCGCACACTTCCATAATAACCGAGGTCTTTGTTTCTTTATAAAGTCAGTATAAAAGAAACGACCTCAAATGGTCCTACTCAATACACTCTAAGTGTACTAGTGTAATTATACAGTCAAGATAAACTGATACCTAATTACACTACGACCTTTTAATGGTTTGTTCCTTTCCATTTTGGTCGCGAGCTACTGTTTATAATTTATAAGGTACTGATAACATTATCTTCTGCATGTGACACCACATACTATGTTATCTACAATATAAATTAATTGAACAACTACAACTAAATGTAGACAATTTGACCAAATATGATTCTTTATTCATAATGAATGTTTATAAAGCTTAGGCTTTCAGTATACACTCCAACAGTAATAGAATACAACAATTTGATATTTTTCAATTAGGACAAAAGAGTATTTATTTATGAAATTAATTAGAATAAGTTAAAATAACAGTTATATCAAAATTACTATATTGACTTAAAAGCTTAAAAAATATAAATTTTAATAAAATCAAAAAGTCTAAAATTATTATTTATTTAGAATTATATGGTTATAGGGCATTGACAATGACATGATTAAATGTTCTTTAAAAAAAACTTCCAATTATAAACTCTCGTGACAAAGTAAAATATAAAACTAAAAACCGTATCCCAAGTATTTTATTCTATTCTTTGATGGATTAAAGGTTTCTTAACTCATACAATTCATGTTTGAAAAAATTTATTTGATCATTAATTTAACTATTAATTTTAAAATTTATCATTAATTTTTAATTGAAAATATAATGATCGATTTTAACATCAGTCATTAATTTGTAAACGAAAATTTAATCGGTCATTCAATTAAGTATAATGATCAATTTTTAATACTAATCATTAATTTATGATAAAAAAATTTCTTAATTACTAATTTAATAAATAATTTTAAAATCAATTGTTAATTTACAGTCAAAATTTTAATTGTTCGTTAATTTAATAATCAATTTTAAAATTCATTATTAATTTACGATCAAAAACTTAATCAATATCTAATTTAACGATTAATTTTAAAATCTGTTATTAATCTATGATCAAAATTTATATGAGAGCTAATTTAACGATTGAAATTAGTTGTATCGGTAATTATTCATAATTGCAACAATATGAACACTTCATCGGTCAACAGTAGTCAACATGATATAATCAAGGCAATGTCGTTGTTCCACATTTCTTCAAGGCTCCTTATTCTATGAAACGTTTGCCTAAATTGCTCAAAAATTCTGGAAAAGGTTTAAAGATTTCACATAGGTTAGGTTGTTTATAAAGGCATAGGCTCTTATCAGATCCAAATGATCGAAGACCCGTAATGGTTGTGGTGCTCAGTAATCATATATTACTATAGATGGAATGGAGATGATTGCAAAAAATAAATCTAATGAGCAAGAACAACTTCGAGATCATGCTGAAAGAAAAATGATCCTTTGGGTAAAAGAGACACATCTTTTAAGATACATAGTTCCTCGTTGCTATAAAATTATAATTACTACAACTATGTATCTTTAAAAAGTACCTCTTTCGCAAAGGATTATTTTTCTTTCATCAAGTTCTCAAAGTTGTTCTTGCTCATCAGATTTCTTTCTTTTTTTCAATTATCTTCATTCCATCTATGGTAATATATGGTTATTGAGCACCACAACCATTACAAGTCTTCCCGGTTGATTTAGATCTTGTTGAACCTGCACAAATATAGAATATCAAAAAATAGAGCATGTATCTTTATAAACAACCTAACCTATGTGAAATCTTTATACCTTCTTCAGAATTTTTGAACAATTTAGGCGGACGCTTCTTAGAATCAAGAGCACTGCCTTGAAGAAATGTGGAACATTGGCTTTGCTAGCTCAAGAACAAACAAATCAGGAGAAACTCATTTGAGGAAGAAAATAAGGAAAATCGAAAATATTGTGACCTCATCGGGGCTTGATAATTGATATGTCAAACTGCAGTGATTCAACCTTGGCGAACTCTAAGGTGGAGTAAGAGAACTGACTTTGTCAGTAATGAGTTAAAAATGAAGAAATCGAGGGTTAGTACAGTTAGATGCTGAAAAAAGGAAGAAGGTCTAATCCCACCTTCCTCACCTCATGCCAAAGACCTTTTCTTCCAAGTGAGACTTGTAAGTTAGATGCCGAAAAAAGGAAGATGGTCTAATCCCATCTTTCTCACCTCATGCCGAAGGCCTTTACTTCTAAGTGAGAATTCTAAGTTAGAACCATAGTTACTTGCACTTATCTATCCATGACAGTAAGAACGAACGCAGCAACGAATAATCTTGGGTTATAATTCTCATGGGAGGGAACCATTATTGAGTTCGGACCACTGTTGAGTTCATCAAAGAGCTTTCGATCCACCAGAGCAAAAAAAATAAAGAAATTGAGAGCTAGTGCAGCTAACTCCTAGGCCTGATAAAATATTAAAATTTTTGATATATCGATATATATCGAATATATGGATATTAATGATATATAAATAGTATTATATTATATCAAACTTTTTATATCAATATAAGATTTTTTTAATTTCAGTATTTCAATATATATCGAAATACTAAATAAATTCTCTTATATATTATCTATTTTTTTAATTAGAATATTGGATTTTATTTATGGCACATGTGTCAAAGCTTCGGTTTGATCCGAATGTTAATATTAGTTTATTTAATTTAATCAAATTAAGAGTTTTAATCTGAATCTAACTAAATTATCTAAAATAATTCATATTTTTTATATAAAATTTTTTTAAAATAATCAAACTGAACTTTTAAATTAAATCGTTAGTTCAATTTAATTAAATTTTTACTCACCCTTATTAATTAGTGGATAATTGGGCAAATGTAATTTTTTTTTCTTTTATAATTTCTGAATAGACTGTATTATATCTATACCATATTAAACTTTTAATATATCAAAATTTTAGATATAAATAATTTTATCTTAAAATTTTGATATATTAATTTTTTAATACAGTATCATTGTAGATTTTTTTTTATATCAAAATTTTAAGCTAAGTACGGTATATGATTCACATGAAAAATCTATTATACCATACTAACAACCTTAGTCGCTCCTATGCTCTTTTGTTCCAACCATTACGCTTCATTTGTCGATCACTCGTCTGAATTAATGCCTGTCCAGATGCTCACCTCAAGTCTCTAGATCAACATCGAAGTAGAGCGGGTGGAGGGAGGAGAATTAGATGGAGATCACTATAAGTTTTTACAGGCTTCTATATCATGCATTTCAATTATCAATGGCAGCAGAGCTGATGTATGATAAATCCCTAAAACTTACCTAGCTATTGACAAATCTCTTAATAAAATGATATGCCCCTTTGCTCATGTTCACTAGCAAGAAAAGAAAAATTGTCGATGGAGTTGCTCCATTTGCGATTTTGCCATTGCCCCTGGCGAAATCACAATTGTGTCGTGATATGTTAACAATCTACAGTTGTCACCAGGAGAAATCTAAACTGTGTCAAAATTGGCCGTTGTCGCTAGGCAAGATTGCGAATGTGTCACCATCTGTCATCGTTGTCGAGCCCCGAAAAAGTTGCCACTTCCACGAGTTTGTCTCCGTTTATAGCGCACGACAAAATAGAGGGGCGCATGGTGTTGTTGGTGGCGCAGGTTTGGCAGTGAAGGAGAAACTATTGTTGGACAGTTTAGGTTTCACGGAAAAATTGAAAAGTTTTTTTTCCTCTTTATTTGATGCATGCTTTTGAAGAATGACATGGACTGGATGTTTAAAAAAAATGTTTCATATTTTTTTTTTATTTTGATGTTGTTAGGATAAGCATCAGTATTTTTAATTAATTTAATGCATGCATGTTAAATTAATTGAAAGGGGCTTAATGACTAAGTGTTTAGTTGAAGTTTTAGTAATTGGGTTGTACTAAATTTGATTTATTTAGTTAAAATTGATAAAATAGATTAAATTTATTTTAATGGTCAGACTTAATTTAATGAGTATTGATTTGATCGAATGGATCTAAGTTTGATTAATAAATTTAAGATTGACTTAAATGTGCTTAAATTAAATAATAACAAAATATATGTATAGAAGATTCATGTCGGATTAGATTAGTTCTAACAAGGATAATGAACCAAGCTTAAGATTTGAATTCCCAATTGACTGATCCAATGGATCAGTTGACTTAGATTTCTGAAAATCAAGAAGATTTATTTTTTCTTGATTAATAATGTTAGTCATACGCCTATATAAATTAAATTAATTCAGTTTTGTATTTGTTAGTTGGTTTTGTATTGACTTATTTAATTCCAATTTACAGATGACACGAATGATTACCACCTTGACTAGTCGCAAAGTGCGATGGAACCAGCTGAGGGAGGAAATTTAGGAGATAGAATATAACAATGTTTATGGAGTCGGAGGACACATTGAATGGATAGATTATTCTGAAAACTAGAGCGGGAAGAGTTTCTACTCCTAGATAATTACAGGATATTGACTTTGATATGTTTATTGCTGATATATCCCAAGGTGGTAGCAGACTATGTATGGGGGAGTCATGAAGGATGCGTCACATATTTATAGTTATGTGAAGAACTACTTCACCATATATATGAAGAGGATATTGAAGAGTCAGAAGAGGATCCTAAAAAGTTTGAAGAAGTTCCTAAAGAGAATCCGATTATGGATCCAATGGAGAATCTTGAAACTGTACTATCTGAGATTGCCCCAAATGAGTTTAGGTTGAAAGGAATTATTTTGGCCACTACACTAATGTCTGTCCTAGTGGGAGTCGTGTTAGTTTATCTATTTTGTTAGAGTTCCATTATTGTTACCGTCGTTGTGTATGAAGAGTATTAGTCCGTTTAGGTTACATGAGTTTGTTATATGTTAACAATATGCAGCATGTTTGTGTTAATGATATGTTTATTCATATGTTTATTTATGCTAATTACTCTACATGATGCATGATAAATGATCAATGCAAATACTCTTTGATTAGTTCATTATTGTTAGGGTCGATTTATAGCTAGAGGGGGGGTGAATCTTTCTTTGATGATGATGATATGCAGCGGAAATACACACAAAACACACTCACAATGCTAACGCTAGGATTTTCTTGGTATCCACCTCAAGAAGAGATGATTAATCCAAGAATCCGGCCCTCACTCACTCATCCACTATGAAAACACTCCTTTACAGTAACTACCGAAGGCAGAGAAGTCTTATACAAACTCACAATACAAGGAGAAAGAAAAACAAGCTTATACAATACAAATCTTACAAGATTTACAAAACCCTAGCTTACTTTTTCTTCCTTGAATACACCTCTTGACTTGCTTGGAAGTGCACCAACACTCCTTTCTAAGCCTCCAAGATCTGGTGTGTGTATGTGAGAATGATCACAAGAAGTGGAAGGGGGGGGGGGGGTTGAATAGCTCAGCGTGATCTCGTGCTCGTCGTTGCTTGTTTCTTCAAGATGATAGCAGCGGAAAATACAAGAAACAACACAACAACGCTAACTCTAGGGATTTACTTGGTATCCACCTCAAGAAGAGGTGACTAGTCCAAGGATCCACACACTCACGCACCCTCCACTATGTAAACACTCCTTTTCAGTAACTACCAAAGGCAGAGAAGCCCTACAATACTCTCAATACAACAAAAAATAAAGAGAAGCAAATACAAGGGAAAGCTTACACGGTTTACACAAGAAACCCTAACCCTAGCTTCTTCTTCTTGCTGTAGATCCGCCTCTTGACTTGGAAATGCCTCCAAGAATCTTCAAGATCTGGCGGTGAGAACTCTATGGAGAAGCTGTGGAATGGATGTGAAGATTGGAGATGAAAGTCGAGAGTTCTGTCGAGAGAAACGCTCGCCAATAGCTAAATACGACGCCAACGGTCGAACCCTAATCGATTGGGGAGGCTTTGGATCGATCAACCGATCGATCCAGAGCGCCTCTGTACTCTTGGAAATTGCCCGGATCGATCGGCTGATCGATCCAGGGCTTATTCCAGGAAATTGCAGCTCCCAATCGATCAACCGATCGATTAGAGGCACCCAATCGATCGGTCGATCGATTGGGAAGTTTTCTGTGCGATCGGGGATTCTCCCAATCGATCCACTGAACGATTGGGAGGAGGCTTGTCGTGGGGACTCACCCAATCGATCAGCCGATCAATTGGGCATGAGCCGATCTATCAACTGATCTATCCAACTCCTTATTTTTGCCTAAACCAAATCCAAAACCCCCTAAAACCAACATCCAGTCAATCCATGACCTGTTGGTTCATCATGCCTAACATCCGGTCACCCTTGACCTGTCAGGGTTCCCTCACCAAGTGTCCAGTCAATCTCTTTGATCCACTTGGACTTTTCTCCTCGTGCCAAGTGCCCACTTGGACTTCCACCAGATGTCTGGTCAACCTTGACTCATCTGGATTTCCTCGTGCCAAGTATCCGGTCAAACCCTTTGACCTACTTGGACTTTTCAACACCAGATGTCCGATCAACCTTGATCCATCTGGATTTCCTCGTGCCTGGTTTCACTCACCAGGTCTTTCCATTGCTCGGCTTCACTCACCGGGACTTTCACCTCGCTTCACTCACCAAGATTTCCTTCTTCCTAGCTTCACTGACTAGGACTTTCCTTTCTGCCTAGCTTCACTCACTAGGACTTCCCATCTGCCTGGCTTCACTTACCAGGACTTTCACCTAACTTCACTCACTAGGATTTCCCAGTCAAGTATCCAGTCAACCTTGACCTACTTGACTCTCCTTCACAATCTCCCCACGTGAAACAATTGCACCAGCAATCTCCATGTCTTATCACCATGTATTGTCAAACATCGAAACCCAAACATCAAGACTCGAGCTTGAGCCAACTCAAGCTTAGTCAACCTGGTCAACCTTGACCTAGGGAATATTGCACCAACACGGTCGTCTCCCAATCAATCGACTGATCGATTGGGGAAGTTGATCGATTCAACCCTCTTCTGTGCTCTCTAGAAAGTGTCTGAATCGATCGATCGATCGATTCACGTTTTCTCATGATCGCGCGAGAAAACCAACCCCCAATCAATTGGGGAGCCCAATCGATCGACCGATCAATTGGGGAGCTCAATCGATCGACCGATCAATTGGGGAGCATTCTGTGCTCGCGATTTCACTTCCCAATCGATCGGTCGATCGATTGGGCCAGCCTTCTTCACAGCACACCTTCAATCGATCGGCTGATCGATTGAACAACAGTTCAATCAATTGGTTGATCGATTGACTTCCCTTTGACTTGCTTAACTCAAGTCTAGGGTACCAATTCCAACATCCGGTCAATCGTGACCTGTTGGAACTCCTCATGTCTAACATCCGGTCAACCTTGACCTGCCGGGACTTCTTTGCCAAGTGTCCGGTCAACCCTTTGACCCACTTGGACTTTTCTTCAAGTGCCAAGTGTCCGGTCAACCTTGACCCACTTGGACTTACTGCTTCATGCCAAGTGTCCGGTCCTCCATGACCCACTTGGACTTCCACCAGATGTCTGGTTACCCTTGGTCCATCTAGATTTCGTCGTGCCAAGTATCTGATCAATCCTTTGACCTACTTGGGCTTCCAAACACCAAGTGTCCGGTCAACCTTGGCCCACCTAGATTTCCACGTGCTTGGCTTCACTCACCAGGTCTTTCCATCTGCCTAGCTTCACTCACTAGGACTTTCCATCTACCTGGCTTCACTCTTCAGGACTTTCCATCTGCCTGCCTTCACTCACAAGGACTTTCACCTAGCTTCACTCATCAGGATTTTCCTTCTGCCTGGCTTCACTCACTGGGACTTTCACCTGCCTAACTTCACTCACTAGGTCTTTCACCTGGCTTCACTCACCAGGATTTTCCTCTGCCCGACTTCACTCACCGGGACTTTCACTTTCCTAGCTTCACTCACGAGGTCTTTCACCTGGCTTCACTCATGAGGTCTTTCACCTAGCTTCACTCACCAGATCTTTCCCTTGCCTAACCTCCAGTTAGGACTTTCCTAGTCAAGTATCTAGTCAACTTTGACCTACTTGACTCTTCTCACATCAAACTGGTCAGTCCTTGACCAAAGAGAAATTGTATCAACAATCTTCCCAATCAAACAATTGCATCTGCAATCTCTATGTATTATCAAACATTGAAACCTAATAATTAAGACTCAAGTTTGAGCCAACTCAAGTTTAGTCAAACTAGGTCAATCTTGACCTAGGAATATTACACCAACAATCTCCCCATTTTTGATGTTTGACAATATCTTTAAGTTAGGCTAATCTCATAGCCTCAACTTCTTCTTCATACCAATGCATGAATGAGGGTTTCCTTCAATCTCCCCCAAACTTTCCTAAAGGAGCAATGAAGGATTAACTTAAACCCTACATTCTCCCCCTATTGACACACATCAAAAACTCTCCCCCTGAAGAGTTACTCAATGTTATTCGCAACCTCACATGTTGTTCACAACACCACAATAAAGGCCACATACCCTTCATCATATTAAATGCTCCTCCTAGAGCATTCTTCTTTCCAACAATGAAAATATCTGATCTTCCATTGTTCCCTGATGCTCAACCTTGAGCATTTTTCCAAACGAAGGATTTACCACCTTCAATGGTTTCAGAAAAATATTTCCATATTTTTAAAGAGTAGCTCCCCCTAAAAGCATGCTTCAAACTTCTGTCATTGCACTAACAATAACTTGGAATCCCTAAACCTTTAGGAAATCCAAAACTTAAAGTTTTGAGGTTCAAATATCAATATTTGAACCTCAAAACTCAACATAACTTCAATCTAGTGGTCCTTAGCCAATCCATCCTTGTTTTCATCATAAAAACTTCCCTTAAATGTATACAAATGTGTTTCAAGGGGTTAAGAATAGTTACCTAGACTAAAAATGATTTAAAGTACTGAAATCAGACATTTACAGTCGAAAACAGTCTTCTCAATCGATTGAAGTTGGGTCTTAATCGATTGAAACCATTTCAATCGATCCACTAATCAATTCAAAGAGTTTTTGTTCGTAGAAACTGCCTTTGAATCGATTGCCCGATCGATCTTGTAACACCCAAAAATTCTCAAATTGACTTTTAGAAATATTCTACTATTTTTCTGGAATTTTATAATATTTTTATGGAATTTTTAGAATAGTCGAAGTAGCAAAAATAAATAAAATCGTAAAATAGCATAGCGGGGGTTTGAACCCAAGACCTATTAGACTCTACGCCTTATAGATGACTCCAGTAACCAAGGGGCCCAGCAGGGGTGTGCTGAAAGTAAAGGAGAACAATTATATTTAAAGTTGGTTGGGTGGTATTAACAACTTAATATAAATAGAAAATTTAGAGAGGAGTTATCATTTTTTTACGACAACTCTTCTCTTCCTAAAACCCTCACACGTCGCCCCTCTCCTTCTCACTCTCCCGGCGCCCAAGACCAAGGAACCTAGGGTTCCATCCCTAGGATCGTAGGAGCATATTTCGGCGACAACTCCGACACAAGGACGCTCCCCTCCGCGAGAAGAAAGCATAGACGGAAGGAGACCGTCGAAACGATCATCTTCTCCAGAAATCTAGCGATCGGATTGTAAGAAAATCTAGCGCATGAAGTAAGTAACCCCTCACCTGCAGTATAAGTAGCTAAACGTATCGTTTTTATACCTTAGTTCACTTTTATGTTCTTAGTCTAGTCATATGCAGAATTAGAGCACACCAAGTGCTCGATAAAATGCCTAGAATAGTTAAACGCTGCAGCAAGCGTTTTAAGAGCTCAGTTAAATGCCCAGATGTATTTTTATTAGCATATATAGCCTTGCTTCAGTGGAATGGGACTACGGTCCAATGGGTGGGCTCCCATAGTCGCCTCTAGGTTCAGATAACCTAGCTCTAGGTTCAGATAACCTAGTAAAAAGCAAGATATGATAAACCAGCTATAAACAGTATTTTACTTTATCAGTGGCACTGTACTGGACTTCAGTTGTCCTTGGGTTGGGCTCCCACAGTCGTCCCTGGGTTTAGATAACCTAGTAACCCTACTAGAATTGGGATTTGCAACCCCGAGTCTAGTTAGGGATGCGCGCACAGTAAGTACAGTTGTCGGGCCCATCAGCAGTATGTTTAGTATTTTTATCTATTTACGAAAATAGTTTTCAAACTTCACCAAACCAAATAAGTGAATTCAGATTAGCTCAGTTCAGTTTTTTTTATTGATATAGCAGGTAGCTCCATGTTAGTTCTTAATTGCCATGATTTACATGCTCATATGCCATGTGTTAGCATTTCTAGTACGATTCTCAGCTTGCATATCAGCATAGCATCTTTTTAAAAGCATGATTTCTGTAAATGCATGTTTTGTGAGGTAGATGGTTTCTTACTAAGCTCTCAAGCTTACAGATGCATTTTTCCTTATACTACAGATAAAGGTAAAGGAAAGATGGAATAGCGGAGGCTAGAGGCAATGCGATGAAGGTGTGTGTGCAAGGAACTTGGAATAAAGACTCTTGGGGAATCGTCTATATAAAGACTTAGAATTTCAGCTCTTAGTTACTTTTCTGCACTTTAGGATACTAAGTATCATGATTTGTGAAACTATGTACTTTGCCATGCTTAGACTGCCACTTGTCTTGATATTAGGTAGCAAAATATGAGTAATAACATGTCTAGTAGTATTGCTTTATGGTTTAGTGATTTCCGAAGGTTCTCAAGGAGTTCGGGTGGGTTTCTGTTGAAATCAGAACCTCAATCGATCAGCCGATCGATTGAGGAACCGTTGATCGATCAGCCGATCGATTGGGAGAAACTCCCCGTGCACAGAATGTCATGGAATCGATCAGCCGATCGATTGAAACGTGATCTGTCGCGTACCGAGAGCTGATGAGTCCATCAGCTGATCGATCGGCCATGGATCGATCCGCCGATCGATCGGGAATTTAACTCCCGTAAACAGAAAGCCTCTGAATCGATCATCGGATCGATTGGCCAGGCTGGATCGATCAGCCGATCGATCCAGATCTAACCTCATACAAAGTAGCGAGCTGAATCGATCAATGGATCGATCAGACAACTCCAATCGATCAGTCGATCGATTGGGATGTCTGAATTCAGCCCAGAAGTGCCTAATTTCAGTCTCGATCAAATAGAAAGTTAGTTTCCATTCTTTAGCACATACATAGCATGTGTACAACTTCAGAAGTGCACTCTAAGAAGAATTATCAGAGTTCATAGTAAATAACATAAAGTTTTAATTAATTTAGTCTTGTTCAGTTCTTTTCCGCACCAGAATAGTTAGCATAATGTAACCCCCGGCCTTACAGCTTAGTTAGTAGAAGGTGGGTCGTTACAGATCTAGGAGTGAATGGGTCAATCAGCTGATTGATTTTGTGAGCTACTGCTCACAGAAAACACATCTCAATCAATCGGCTGATCGATTGGGGCCCTCCAATCGATCGGCTGATCGATTAGAGCTCTGATTTTTTAAATTCAATTTCAGCGAAATTCATAAACTCCCCAAAAAAATTCTATAGAATTCTAAAAATCATGAAAATTATTGTAGACATTATTTAGGGTATATACTATCAAGGAAAAATCGTCTTCTAAGAAAATACACTTTATTTTCAAAGATTGACACAAAATTGGAAACTTGTAAAAACTTTAATGTTTCTTTCAAGTTTGTGTATAACTTTTCGATGATGATTACTATCGAAAGATAGCCTTCGCCAAGGTTTTCCAAAGTATATTTAAAATATTTTTTAAAACCAATTTCCAATCATGTTCTTTGGGCTCAATGCACATGACTTGTACATTAGTTTTCCCAATGATTGGAGTACACATAACTATGTATTTTGATGAAATCAAAACTCAACTAAATGCACTAAATCAACATCTTGAGTCTTGTTCATCACCCTAATATCTCACTTATATTTAATGTGTACTAAAACACATACAAGTCACTTTATAGCCTTTTGAGATGTTGATTTTGGTTTTACCCTAAGCTAGGGATCATGCATATCTATCTAGGCATTTTAAATATTAAACATCCACCTAGGATTTCACTTGTTAGTAAATACAATTGTCCTTAATCATAGAAAGTTAAAATAATACATGATAAGATATGACATACATCAAAAAGACATAATTTTTCAACAGAAGAATATACTATTGGTACATGATATATGTATGACATGACATGGTATTTTTATATTTTTTTCATAATAAACATGAATGTAAAATATGATGTCACGACATATGATGAGCAAACAAAGTATGACAATTTAGCGTAAAATAAAATATACCTAGATAACCTATCTAAGTATCATTAATCCTTAGCTAAACCTAAAATTGATCGTAGATTTGCCTTCATTTTCTCAAGAAAATGTCAAACCCCAACTTGACATTTCTTTTGCTTTTTCAATTTGTACCAATTTAAATTAAGTCCAATTCCTTAAATTTTTGGCACATTTTACCCTTCCAAAGAGTAAACAATTAATCCATTTCATTTTCAAAGGTTTACAAAAACCTTGAAAATGCTCTCCAAGTGTCAACTACATCAAGGTTGGGTTAACCACTCTTCCAATTTGAGTTGACACTCTTTAACCCTCTAGGGTGTAGAGAATATTCTCCTCGAAATCCAAAATCTATTGGTGCTCCTTGAATGTTCTAGGTACTCACTAGGGATAGCTTCCCTAGATACCTTCCTAATGATCTTTCTAGACTTTTTAGAAGCCTTGGTCACTTCCTCTAGGTCAACTCTAGGGATAGCTTCCCTTGTGACCTTCTTAGTGACTTTCTTTGACTTCTTAGAAGTCTTAGTCACATTGGTCTTGGCAAAAATACTTCTAGGGATAACTTCCCTTGTATTTTTGACTTGACTCCTGAACCTAGGGTTGGTTACATAGCTATATGGAATACTATGATATGAAGCTACATCCTTCTTAGCCTTAGGTTTGTATCCAAAACTTCTATGGCCATTGGATAACTCTAGATGTCCTAAACCTAGGTTATGCTCATTTTACCATTTTAGAATATTTTTCATCCTTTTTAGGGTCTTTTCTAATTTATCAAGCCTTGACCTCAAGGCTTAGTTTTCCATCCTTAAATCCTTAGTTTTGGAATTTTCATTATTCCCATGAGCATTTTTATGTTTGGGCCTATATCTAAAATTCTTAGAATTCTTGCTCAAATTATTGTCTATTTTTCTAGCCCTAGGTGAGGTAGTCTTGGCATAAAAAGCCACATGATTTTCATCAATTCTATCATAACTCATATTTTTATGATAAATTGTATTAAAATGATATAAATTAGAACTAGCATGCTTTTACCATGATTCCAAGGGATAGGCTCAATAAATGATACCTTGGGTTTTATATTGGAAGCTCCCCCTTGACTTGTGCTTCGACCCTTGGCTTTGACCGATTTCTTCCTTTTTGGACATTGGCTCCAGTAATGTACTTTTTTATTGCAAGAAAAGCACACAATGTGCTCCTTGCTTCTCTTTGTTGTGGGGGTGGTCTCCTTAGACTTCTCTTTGCCCTTTAGTGCCATTTGGCCCTTCTTCTTGGCCTATTTAGGGTACTTACTCTTGTAGTGTTCATGTTCCCTACACTCAAAACATATAATATAATTTTTGTTTTTAATTAAACTACTTATACTTTCACGTATAGGGATGACACTTGATCCTCCATTTGATGTCTCTTGATTTTTGGAGGATGCCTCATTTTCTCCACTTGACCCGAAAGTAGAAGCTTCTCCTTCTTCTTGGTTCGGAGTCACCAAGTGTCGCTCCCTCTCAATCCTAGAGGTAGAGACTTCTTCATCTTCATCTTGTACATGGAACAAAGAGTATGCTCCCTCTTTGCCCTTTGCGTTGCATTCTTTTGAAGATGAAGCTTCTTGGACTTCTTCTTCAGATGTTGAGCATCTCTCAACTTCTGAGTCCTCTTCCTCTTGGTCTTGATCCAATGAGTTGCCCTCTTAGGATTTTTTTTGATTTGGTACAGTGGAGGGAACCTCATGGATTTTAGCAAATTTGCTCTATAGTTCCTTGGCGTATTCAAATTCTCCAATTTTCTCCAAGATGTTGCTTGGCAATAGATTGACCAATAGCTTGGTCACTTTATCATTAGCCTCACATCTTTGGATTTGCTCTTGACTCCACTTGCTCTTCTTGAGAATTTTGCCTTTTGAATTTGTTGGAACATTAAAGCCTTCCATTAGAGCAAACCATTGCTCTATATCCATCATAAGAAAATTTTCGATCCTTGATTTCCAAGAATTAAAGCTCATCATCGTGAATGGTGGAGGCACCCTTATGTCGAATCCAAGTCCATAGTAGAATTCTATTTGAAGTTGAGCCTTTGATGAAGTCTTTGACTTGTTAAAATTTGTTTTACCTTCTTCTCCCTCTAGCTCATTGCCCTTCCGGCGATGATTCCGGTGAAGAGCGACCTCGCTCTGATACCACTTATTATGATCGATTTGTAGCTAAAGGGGGGTGAATAGCTCGTTGCGCTTCATTGTCTTGCTTTGATAATGATGATATGCAGCGGAAATACACACAAAACACACTTACAATGCTAACGCTAAGATTTACTTGATATCAACCTCAAGAAGAGGTGACTAATCTAAAGACCCGACCCTCACTCACTCATCCACGATTAAAACACTCCTTTACGGTAACTACCGAAGGCGGAGAAGCCTTGTACAAAATCACAATATAAGAAGAAAGAAAAACAAGCTTATACAATACAATCTTACAAGATTTACAAAACCCTAGCTTGCTTCTTCTTCCTTGAATACACCTCTTGACTTGTTTAGAAGTGCACCAACACTCCTCTCTAAGCCTCCAAGATTTGGTGTGTACCTATGAGAATGATCACAAGAAGTGGAGAGGGAGAATTACGGAGGAAGACGCTCGCCAAAGCTTTATCCTGTGCAATGGCCATCTCCCAATCCATCAGCTGAAAGATTGGGGAGGCTAAATCGATCGGCTGATCGATTCAGCCCTCTTCTATGCTCTTTGGAAAGTGCATGAATCGATCGATCGATTAATTCAGGCTTTCTCACGATCGCGTGAGAAAACCAGCCCCCAATCGATTGGTCAATCTATTAGGGAGCCCAATCGATCGGCCGATCAATTACAGAGCATTCTGTTCTCGTGATTTTATTTCCTAATCGATTGATCGATCGATTGGGCCAACCTTCTTCGCAACACACCTTCAATCGATCGGCTGATCGATTGAACCATAGTTCTATCGATCGGTTGATCGATTGACTTCCCTTTGACTTGCTTAACTCAAGTCTAGGGTCCCCAATTCCAACATCCGGTCAACCGTGACCTGTTGGAACTTGCTTGACTTCTTTCCCAAGTGTCCAGTCAACCTTTGACCCACTTGGACTTTTCTTCTCGTGCCAAGTGTCTGATCAACCTTGACCCACTTGGACTTACTGTCTCGTGCCAAGTGTCCGGTCCTTCATGATCCACTTAGACTTCCATCAGATGTTTGGTCACCCTTGACCCATCTGGATTTCCTCATGCCAAGTATTCGATCAATCCTTTGACCTACTTGGGCTTCCCAACACCAAGCTTCGGTCAAACTTGGCCCACCTGGATTTCTAGGTGTCTGGCTTCACTCACCAAGTCTTTTAATCTGCCTAGCTTCACTCACTAGGACTTTCCATCTGCTTGCCTTCACTCACCAAGACTTTCACCTAGCTTCACTCACCAGGATTTTCCTTCTGCCCGGCTTCACTCACCGGGACTTTCACCTGCCTAACTTTACTCACTAGGTCTTTCACCTGGCTTCACTCACCAGAATTTTCCTCTGCCTGGCTTCACTCACCGAGACTTCCACCTGCCTAGCTCCACTCACGAGGTCTTTCACCTGGCTTCACTCACCAGATCTTTCCCTTGCCTAACCTCCAGTTAGGACTTTCTTAGTCAAGTATCCGGTCAACTTTGACCTACTTGACTCTTCTTCACATCAAAGTGGTCAGTCCTTGACCAAAGAAGAATTGTATCAACAATATCCCCAATCGAACGATTAAATCTACAATCTCCATATATTGTCAAACATCGAAACCCAAACATCAAGACTCAAGGTTGAGCCAACTCAAGCTTAGTTAAACCATATCAACCTTGACCTAGACATATTGCACCAATAATTATGAGTATAATTATAAATAATTAGTTCATTTTATTAAATGATTTGTTCATTTAATTAAAGAAAAAAGTGAATAATGATGAAGATCACTAGATGGGATGTATGTAATATAATCTATCAATGTCGATCATATTGGAAGATACAAATGAGTGGAAATATAGTTATCACTTGATTTTATAAACCAAATCAGATTTATATTGAGTTTATATGATATTAGATATATACAATATACATTGAATATATAAATAATTTATTTATTTATGGTAGATTATGGCACCAAGAACATTATAGCTGAACTCAACGAGGGAGAAAACCGTAATGAGAAAAACTATAAAATCTGGCACCTTTGGATACAGTATGTACTTGAGGAACAAGAAGTTCTGGAAGTTATAAATCAGATTATGGTAGAACTTGTAGATGATCCCAATACACAGAGCAGACGAGATCATGATGTCTATAAGGCATGAAAGAAAAAAGACTCTACTACAAAGGACATATTAATTAGTTTAATGGTCGATGACCTAGATTTTGAGTATGAGTCGTATCATTCGGCTCATGTAGTATGGATAGCCCTTAAAGAGAAATACAGTGAAGTAAGTTTGAGCAAGCTTCGATAGCTAGCGATCAAATTTGACAACTACAAGAAGTGTCCAAATGTTTCGATGGTTCAACACCTCAAGAAGATGTCGAACATAATTCGAAAACTTAAGACTGCTCGTCATGAGTTGACAAATGAACAACAGGTTCAAGCAGTTATTCGTTTCTTTCCATATTCTTGGGAGACCATGAAACAGATTCTAACTCATAATGAGAGTATCAAGACTTTCATTGATGTCTCATGCTATGTAGAAATGGAGGCGAAGAGAGTTGAATCAGCAAGAATTTTTGGACTAGTCTATGTGGTTGTCGGTTCTATTGGATCATCCGGATATAAGAAAAAGAAATAGTTCAAGAAAGGGAAGGGAAAGAAGAAAGAAACTGCTACTGTGGGACGAGGTCCAATTAATTAAGATAAAAGGAAAGAAGACTAGAGTGAAACAAAAAGCAATTTGACTTACTTTAACCGCAGCAAGAAGAGTCACTTCGCTCGGGAGTGCACTGATCCAAAAAAGATAAATCCAAGTGTGTTTTTTTTCCTGAGCATTTTGTTACTAGTTTAGTGTTGTCAGCTTATCCTTTTTATATTATAAATTCGAGAGTAACCAACCATTTAGCTCATGAGCTAGTTATATTTGTAGAGTACTATCGGGTACCAACTGACAACAAATGGATATACATGGGAAATAATAAAAGAGTATAAGTTAAAGGAGTCAACACTTGCAAGCTCAACCTCCATGGTAGTAGTATTTTGTTTCTACATGATGTCTTGTATGCTCTTGAAAATCGACAGAATCTTGTTTCTATTACATGTCTTCTTGATTTAGGATATTGTATTAATTTTTACAACCGGTGTGTAGAACTTAAGATTGACTCAGTGTCAATCGGATATGATTTTTTAATAAATAATTTTATGATTCTTGATGTAGAACTAGATATCAATTGTGCTATTAAGGATTGTTTTTCAAACATTATTGCTCTAACTAGTGATGCAGGTATAACTGATGAAGTTTGGCATGCTAGATTAGGACACATAGGACAAGAACATATGAATCGGATGGCTAGAGAGGGTCTATTGGGCACTCGAGCTAAGATTCACTTGTTTATATGTGAGTATTGTCTTACTAGAAAAGTAATTAGGAAATCATTTGGTACTGCTATTAGAGCCGAGTCACCATTGCAATTAATTTATTCGGATATGTGTGATCTAATGAATGTGAAGGCTAGACTTAGAGCTTTATATTTCATTACATTTATAGATGATTTTCCTCATTTCAGTCATATGTATTTGATTTCTCATAAATCTAAAGCATTTAATTGTTTTATTCGTTATATCAATAAAGTTGGGAATCAAAAGATCTTCCTCAAGTCAAAAGATCAATTACACTCGTTCATAAGAGGAATGACCAATGATGCTTAATATGTGGTTTCCTCTTAATCGGGTCATGTCCAGTGTACCTCTAAACTCAAGGCACCCTCAAGTACAACTTGGATATCCATGCCTTGGTCTATCTTGGCCTAGTCATACTCAGCATTGATCTAGATATTCATGTCCCCTCTAGATATTTACCCGATCAAGGACTATTTTCAAATTAATATACCCATTAATCTGTGGTATTTTCTCATTAATCATATATGTATAGAAAAGTAAATAATTAATGATAAATATTTATCTTTATAAAATAATTATCCATAAAATACATAAGGAGTGTCTTGGCACATAAGTACACACACTAACAATCTCCCACTTGCAGTATTGCCAAAAACTATGGACTCTCAGTCCTAGGCTCCACATGGGTCTCATGTTTCTGTAGAGGTAATGCCTTTGTGAGTGGGTCTGTGATGTTCTCACTAGTATCTACTCTGCTAACCAATACATCATCCCTCTGAACAATCTCTCTGAGAAGGTGATACTTCCTTAGTACATGCTTGGATCGGTGGTGAGACATTGGCTCCTTTGCCTACGCAATGGCCGCATTATTATCACAGTATAGTACAATTGGATCAACAATTCTACGAACCACTTCAAGCTCCGCTATGAAGTTCTTGATCCACACAGCTTCCTTTGTTGCCTCTAAAGCTGCTAGGCACTCAAACTCAGCTGTTGTATTTGCAACTGTAGACTGCTTAGAACTTCTCCAGCAAACAGTTACACCATTCAAACAAAACACATATCCTTACTGTGATTTCAGATCATCCTGATATGTCTGAAAACTTGCGTCAGTATATCCTCTGACGACTAATTTCTCATCTCCTTCGAAAACTAAGAACATGTTTTTTGTTCTTCTAAGATACTTGAAGATAGTTTTTACCCTAGTCCAATGACCCTCTCGAGGATATGAATGATATCTATTCGTCATGCTTAATGCATATGAGACATCTGGTCGTGTGCATATCATAGCATACATTATGGATCATATAGCTGAAGCATAAGGTATCTTGTCCATTCTACTTCTTTCCTATTGTGTTCCTGGATACATAGCCTTGGAAAGATGCACACCATGTGATATTGGTAAATATCCTCTCATGGAATCCTGCATACCAAATCTATTCAGCATTTTGTCAATGTAAGTACCTTGACTCAACGCTAGTAACCTGTTTTTTCTTTCTCAGTATATTCTAATACCTAAAACATAGGTTACATCACCAAGATCTTTCATTGAGAAACACTCTCCCAACCAAGTCTTGATAGATTCTAAGATAGGGATGTCATTGCCTATAGGAAGTATATCATCAACATACAACACTAGGAACACAATCTTGCTCCCACTAACCTTTTTGTAAACACAAGGTTCTTCTGGATTATTGACAAAAGAAAAATATTTAATGGCTTCATCAAATCACAGATTCCAACTCCGAGATGCTTGCTTTAGACCATAAACCGATTTCTTGAGCTTACATAATTTATTGACGTTCTCAAATTTTATAAAATCGGGAGGTTGTACCATATATACTTCCTCCTGTAACTTTTCATGTAGGAAAGCAGTTTTAACATCCATTTTCCAAATTTCGTAATCCTTGTAAGATGCTATAGCTAGCAAAATTCTAATGGACTTAAGCATTGCAATGGGCGAAAATATTTCATCATAGTCAATTCCTTGACGTTGATTGAAACCCTTTGCCACAAGCCTAGCTTTATAGGTACTTATGTTCCCATCCATGTCAATCTTTTTCTTGAAGATTCATTTACAACCTATGGGTTTTACCCCAACTAGCACATCAACTAACTCTCAAACTTGGCTGGTGTACATGAAGTCCATTTCAAATTTCATGGCTTCTAGCCATTTCTAAGAATCATTTGAAGAAAATGCTTCCTCATAAGTCGACAGTTCATCATCTTCGATGAGTAGCACTTTCTTATCTTGGATTACTAGTCAACTATATCTGTTTGGCTCTCGGTGTATTCTTGTAGACTTACGTTGATCTCACATTTCTTGAGTAGTCTTGGATGAAGGAGACACTTGTACTTGTGGCACTGTCTTATTGTCCAACTATTCATTTTCCAACATGTTTGTAGAGTCTATAATTTCTTCAATACTTACTTTACTCCCACTATTTTCTTTAGAAATAAATTCCTTTTCCAATAAAGTAGCATATCGAGCAACAATAACTTTGTGTTCACTAGGAGATAAAAAAATATCACATTGTAGCTTTAGGATAACCTACAAACGTACATTTTATGGATCTTACTGCAAACTTATTAGAATTTCCATTCTTCATGTAAGCATCACAACCCTATATCTTAAGGTAAGATAGATTTGGTTTCTTTCCAAATTATAATTCATAAGAAGTCTTATCTACTATCTTGGTTGGAACTTGGTTAAATGTGTATGCTGCTGTTTCTAGGCATATCCCCAACATAACATTGGAAGACTTGCATGACTCATCATCGATCTAGCAATATCCATGAGTGTATGATTTATCCTTTCCGAAACATCGTTCCACTCCAGCGTTCTAGGAGGTGTAAGTTGAAAAATTATCCCACACTCTTTTAGGTAGTTAATGAACTCTTGGCTTAGATACTCGCCACCTCGATCACTTCGAAGGGTCACATTGATTTTCTACCTCATTCTTGAACTCCTTAAACTTGTCTAGAGTTTCAGACTTATGTCTTATTAAGTAGATATATCCATATCAACTTAAATCGTTAGTAAAAGTCACGAAGTAGGTATACGCTCCTCTAGTTTGAATTTGTAATGGCCCACAAACATCACTATGTATGAGTTCTAGTAGTTCCTTTACTCATTCACCTATCTTGGTGAAAGGCTTCTTAATCATTTTTCTTTATAAACACGCTTCGCATGTATCTATGGGCTCTAATTCAAAAGAATTCAAATACTCATTACTAAGTAATCTAGCGATGCGTTTTTAGGTTATATAACCAAAATGCCAGAGATATGTGAAGTTTGAGTCATGCAATTTCTGTTTCTTACTTTCAATACAATAAACAGGTTTATCTAAGTTAAGAACATAAAGACCATTATTCAATAAATCATTCCCATAGAATACATTGTTCAAATAAAAGGAACAGAACTTGTCCTTGAATTGAAATACAAATCCCTTGGCATCCAAACTCAACACCAAAATGATATTCTTTGAGAAACTAAGAACAAAATAACAGTTTTCTAAATTCAAAACAAATCCACTAGGTAAATTTATTGAATAAGTTCCTATAGCTAACGCAGCAACTCTCACTCCATTAACTACTCGTAGGTCCATTTCACACTTGGACAACCGTCCACAGTCACTTAGACCCTATATGTTCACACAAATATGATAACTACTTCTAGAATCTATGACCCATGATGAAGAAATAGAAAAATTGCATTCTATCATAAAGATACCTGAAGCATTCGCTCCATTGGCATTCTTCTTCATGAAAATATAACAGTTTTTCTTCCAGTGACCTTTCTTGCCACCATGGAAGTACATATCCTCCTTGTCATCAAATTGGGGTACCTGCATCCCTTTTTTAAGCTTCTTCTGAGCTTGATATCTAGGATTCTTCACTGCATTAGCCTTGGGATTAAACTTCCCGGTGCTAGAGTGCTTGTTGGTCTTTCTGACCATCATTGCATACAGTGAAGGATTTACCTTCATATCCTTCTCAGCAGTTTTGAACATTACCATCAGATAGTCAAACTCTTGCTATTCATGTTGAAGTTCAACACAAACTGGGAAAACGATGGAGATAGTGACAACAAGATTAGGTCAACAACCAAGTCCTGGTCCAACTTGGAACCTAAGCTCTCGAGCCTCTATATGTACCCAATCATCTTGAGTACATGAGATCCAACTTGGTTTCCTTCCTCTAGCATGGTATGAAATAATGCTTGAGAGGTTTCATACCTCTCTACTCTCGCACTCTCTTAGAAGAGCTCATACAAGTGTTGATCAATCTCCCTAGCACTCATGTTCTCATGTTGTCGATGCAACTTGAGAAACATAAAAGACAGCATGATGCATTTCACATCCAGTGCGTCTTCCAAATACTGAGAATAATATGACTGATCTTCATCTGAAGCATTAGGTAGGCTGTTTTAGTGGTTCATCTTCGATCACATAAATTTTTCTCTCGTGTCTTAAGATAATTTTCAGTTTCCTATACCAATCCAGGTAGTTGGAACCGAGAAGGATATTCTCTTTCTCGAGAATGCTTCGCAGTGATAATGTACTTATGTTTGTCATCTAAAATTTAAAGTAGAGTTTTAGTATTTGTGGAATATATATTTAATAAAGGTCTTTTATAACTCCTATTATTTTATTCAAATCCAACAACCCCCACTGTTAGAATCAGAAATTAGTTGGTAACAATTCCTAATAGGACTAAAACCCTAAATCATATACAATACACACAAATGAGTTATACTTACATGTTACATTCATCAAGTAGGTCTTAACTTGTCAATCACAAATCTATGTGATTTTCGGTATATTCTTGTTGAGCCTTATATTCTCAACACTTGCCCCTTAAATCAATTAACCTTAGCTGAGCTAAATAAATCAACGAAATTGAATTATGTCGATCCACTAATACATATGATAAATAATAGATGTTTTGACACAAGCTCACAGCTGAGTTGTAACGACTTATGTAAAAACTCTAATTATCATCATAGTTATTAGTGGAGGGCATCCAACAAATCTTGACTTTAATATATTTAAGGAATTTTATAATTACTAAAATGTCTCACTATAATTAACTTCTTGTGCATTTACACTATCTCATTACGAGATTTATCTCAATTAATCCTTATAGTTTTTTTAAGACAAATAGAGCCTCGGAGATTTTAACATGTTAATATACTTATGTCATAAAGTATTTATGTCTAAATTACAACATGTATTACTTTACAAGTTTTTAGATAAAATTCATTGCTATCATGAAATGTTAAGGCATATAACTTGAAATAAAGAAATTAAAATTTCTTTGAAATCTCTCGAAACATTGATTCCTCAAATAAGTTTTGAAGAATCGACTTCGTACTATATGATACAACCACGAATTGACTCTGATACCACTGTTAGGTTTAGAGCACAGCGGAAGACATATACTGAATCATGGATCTTTTCGTGGTACATATAGTTTTTATATAAAATAATATAAAAACATACCTTGAGTTCTCGATAGGTGTGAATGATATCACAGATAGATAAGAGTCTCATATGTGACTCCTCTAACGGTATCCACACGTACTAGATCACGAACTTGATACGATCCGTTAGGTGCTAGCCTCTTGGATCGACAAACCCTTGGAAGCACTACCGATCTTTTCTGATGGAAGAAAGCGAAGAAGAAGTTGACGATGGAGAAATCAAGAGAAGGAATTCGTCTCTTGAATCTTTCCGAGGATGGCTACTTATAACCTCCAAGGAATACGAAGAGTTAAGGTCTCAATTAATTCATCATTTATGATCTTCATTAATTAGGAAGATGAAGAGTTATAACCTCCATAAATTCTTCATTTATAACTTTCATTATGATGACTCTTCAACTTCTCCATTAATTATCATTATGATGACTATTCGAATTTTCCATTAATTATTATAATTATGGATATTTGAATTCTCTCTTCTTTATATCAAATAAATTCATATTTGATCTTGATATCGACCAGCTTCCGATACCATTGTTCATGTCTACGTGCTATGTGTGCGACCCTCTAAGTTTTATACACGAAGGCAGTGTAAATCCATACACAAACTAAGGTAACCGTCTAGCAACAATTTTTAGCTACCCAACGTGATAAAATTAATATCAATTATAAACTATAAACCACCATGAACCGATTACTGTGTAATTCAATCTCTTCATCTAAGCCTACATCCCAATTAATTCGGTACATTATGTATCATTACCAAATTAATTATTTTACTTGGTTTCCAAGATATAATACACTCCTCTTGAATGATAAATCATTCCTCCCATGGCCATAGATTTCGAGTCACTAATATCTCTATCAAGCGGTTAGAATGTCAACTCCTAATCCAAGAGAGCGATGAATCCTCTATTTACTCAACACTATTCTCTTTACGCTTTGTTATATGCCCAACTATCGTATTAATTACAATCCAATTAAAGACTGCTTTTAACGGCGTCAAAGCACATAACTCCACGCATAGAATAAATGAAGATTTCAAGTCAAAAGGTCAGTTACACTCATTCATAAGAGGAATGACCAATGATGCTTAATATGTGGTTTCCTCTTAAGTGAGTCATGTCCAATGTACCTCTAAACTCAAGGCACCCTCAAGTACAACTTGGATATCTATCCCTTGGTCTATCTCGACCTAGTCATACTCATCATTGATCTAGATATCCATGTCCTCTCTAGATATTTATCCGATTAAGAACTATTTTCAAATTAATATACCCATTAATCTGTGAGACTTTCTCATTAATCATATATATACAGAAAAGTAAATAATTAATGATAAATACTTACCTTTACAAAATAATTATCCACAAAATAGATAAGGAGTGTCTTGGCATATAAGTACACACACTAACATAAAAATTGTTCTAAAGGACTTTTGGATCTGTCACAAGAGTCTTATATAAATAAGATGTTACATTATTTCAGCATATCTAATTGTAACGTATAACATACACCTATTATGAAAGGTATTGTTTTGAGTAAGAGTACATGTCCTAAAGCTCCTAAGGAAATAGCTGAGATGGATAAAAAATCATATGTCAGTGTTATTGGTAGTTTGATGTATACTATGTTGCGTACATATCCAGATATCAACTATGTTGTTCACTTAGTAAGTTGCTTCCAGTTAAACCTGTTAGGGTCGAAATGTGCTAGAGGAGGGTGAATAGCTCATCGTGCTCGTCGTTGCTTGCTTCTTGGTGATGATATGCAGCGGAAAGAACAAGAAACAAAAATACAACTCTAACACAAAGGATTTACATGGTATCCACCTCAAGAAGAAGTGACTAATCCAAGGATCCACGCACACGAGAACTCTCTACTATGAAAATACTCCTTTATGGTAACTACCGAAGGCGGGGAAGCCTTACAACACTCTCAGTACAAGGAGAAAGAAAGGGAAGTGAATACAAGTAAGATCTTACAAGATTTACAGCATAAAACCCTAACCCTAGCTTCTTCTTCTTGTGTTGAACGCCTCTTGATCTTGGAAGGACAGCAACCCTTGCTCCAAGAATGCTTCAAGAACTGGCGTGAGTCTCTGTGGAGAAATCGCAGTGATAGCATGGAGAAGAAACCCAAAACTCTGCCGAAGTAGACACTGGCAACGGCTTTATCGCGACCCAACGGTCAGATCCCAATCGATTGAATTGCTCTCAATCGATTGGGGAGGATTTGGATCGATCGCTTGATTGATCCAGAGCACCTCTGTGCTCTTGGAAATTACTTGAATTGATTGCCCAATCGATTCAACATGTCTCATGTGATTTCCCGGGCTATCGTGTGATTTTTCAGCCTCCCAATCGATCACCCGATCGATTGGAGACTCCCAATCGATCGGCTGATCGATTGGGAGGACGTCTGTGCGAATGAAGATTCTCCCCAATCGATTCATTGATTGATTGGGAGAAGTTTTGTCCCGGCACCTCGCCCAATCGATCAACCGATCGATTGGGCATGAGTCAATCGATCGGTTGATCAATTTGGCCCATTAGAGACTTACCAAATCAAGTTCAAAGTCCCTAGAACCAACATCCGGTCAACCATGACCTGTTAGAATATCATGCCTAGCATCCGATCACCCTCAATCTGTTAGGACTTCCTCACCAAGTGTCCGGTCAATCCCTTTGACCCACTTGGACTCTTTTCTCCTCATGCCAAGTGTCTGATCAACCTTGACACACTTGGACTTATCGATATCAAGTGTCCGGTCAACCTTGACCCACCTGGACTTTCACGTGTCTGACTTCACTCACTAGGACTTCCCTTCTGCCTAGATTCACTCACTAGGACTTCTCATCTATCTGACTTCACTCACCAGGACTTCCCATCTGCCTGGCTTCACTCACTAGGATTTTCACATAGCTTCACTCACTAGGGTTTTCACCTGGCTTCACTCACCAGGATTTTTCCAACTGCCTGGCTTCACTCACCAGGACTTTCCAACTGCCTAGCTTCACTCACTAGGTCTTTCACCTGGCTTCACTCACCAGGATTTTCCCTTGCCTAACCTCTAGTTAGGACTTTCCCAGTTAAGTATCCGGTCAACCTTGACCTACTTGACTCTTCATCACATCGACCTGGTCAACTTTGACCAGAGGGGAATTGCTCCAGCAATCTCCCAATCGGATGATTGCACCTGCAATCTCCACGTATTATCAGTCTCCATGTATTGTCAAACATCGAAACCTAAACAGCAAGACTCAAGCTTGAGTCAACTCAAGCTTAGTCAAATCGGTCAACCTTGACCCAAGGGATATTTCACCAACAAAACCTAGGATCAGATTGGCCTTCACTCACCAGGATTTTCCCTTGTCTAACCTCCAATTAGGACTTTCCCAGTCAAGTATCCGGTCAACCTTGACCTACTTGACTCTTCATCACATTGACCTAGTCAACTTTGACCAGAGGGGAATTGCTCCAGCAATCTCCCAATCGGATGATTGCACTTGCAATCTCCACGTATTATCAGTCTCCATGTATTATCAAACATCGAAACATAAACAGCAAGACTCAAGCTTGAGTCAACTCAAGCTTAGTCAAATCGGTCAACCTTGACCCAAGGGATATTGCACCAACAAAACCTAGGATCGAGACACTACAAGGTGATAAAAAGGATATTCAGATATCTGAAGGCAATAATAGACTATTGTCTTTATTTTCAAGGATCAGATATGTGTCTGAAAGACTATTCAGATGTAGATTGGGCTAGGGACCTGGAAGGTAAAAAATTCACATCAGGCTATTCATTCTTGCTAAATGGTGGTGTTATCTCATGGAACAGTAAGAAATATGCTTGTATAGCTTTGTCAACTATGGAAGTTAAATATGTGACACGTTCAGCGGCTATACAAGAAGCAATCTGGTTAAGAAGGTTCCTGAAACATCTAAAAATTCCTGTAGACAGTGGGAGTCCAGTAACATCTACTTTGACAATCAAGCTACAATAACTTTCTTGAAGAATCCCAAAGATCATATCAAAGGCAGACATATAGAAATTAAGTATAATTTTATGAGGGATATTGTGGCTAAAAAGAAGGTAATTCTTGAGTATATCCCTGCACATATTATGTTTGCAAATCCTTTTACTAAGTCATTGACTAAAGAGTCATTTAAAGAACATGCAAAATCTTTAAGACTTCGTATAATATAATAGTAATAACAATCAGATATTGTGATTTGATTGTGTGGTTTACCACATATTCAGTGTATATGTTATTTTTGTTATATTCATTTAAGATCTGGGTGAATATGTTGGTAGGTAGTGACTAGTTCTCTCACATGGATAATCATCTCTATTTATATGAATAGAGGTAAGACCAGTACTTATAGGACAACTTATGTAGTTGTTGGCTTATGTAGCTGTTAAAATTGTTATGTTCCTATAAGCTGGGATCACCTTAATATCTGTATCAAGATGAGATCGTTTAAACATAGATAATAGAACTAAATGACACCATTTACTATACATGTTTAGAAGTCAGATTAGAAATCATAGGTTGAATTCTGAATTAGGAATTTAAATGTCTAGATCGAAATCTGTACAATGTTAAATACAAAAAACATTGTTCTTTATGATAAAAAGATAAATATTATAGCATTTGATTCATACAACATGTGCTTATACGACAATAAGGGTAGTAGCAGATTACATCCCTGCTTCTCCACTATGTGAGCCCTTGAGATTATGGGTTGATCTCAACAAAATTTTGTTAGTTAGAGCCCTAGAGCCAATCATTTGATGATTGTTGTATGGACTCATTGTATCATATTTCTATGTATATAAAGATATTTGTTTTAGTTATTATACTTACTTGTATTGGTGCCAAATAACTAAATATAATAGCGTCATTGAGTAGAAGGTTCTTATCTATATCAATCAATTAGTTGAATCGATAGTGAGATGATATAGAGAACACTACTCTTAATCATTCCTAGTCAAGTATTAACATTTAGGGACAATGTTAATACGACGATACTAGCATGTAGGTCAACTCGATGACTTGATCTCACAAGTCATGGATATAGAGATATCAAGTTGACACATGGGTATGCATTGGAGAATGTATACTGAATGACCCGTCATGAGAAAGTATCATGGATCGTTATATGAGTGTCATATACTTTCTCATGTAGCTATTAGTATGACTATTAGTCCTTGGACCTGAAGTCACCATGGTTCCCTACATAAGGAGTTACATACTTTGGCTTCGTCAAACGTCACCCGTAACTGGGTGGACTATAAAGGCGATTACTGGGTATGTAACAAATTATGCGGAGGGATGTGAGTGATGTAGATGGGATCTATCCCTCCTATATAACGTTAGTGACATCATTATTCTTGATAAAGTGAGACCACTAAGTGCATGGCCATGCCCAAATGAATCAATATGAGATATTGAGCTCATTTGATTAGAGTGAGTCGACTTGGAGTTCAAGATTTAGATTGATCAGAGGATGACACGGTTTATACCTCACATTGATCAATCTAGATGTCAAGGATAGAAGGGCATTGTCATATATTGTGAAGAGTCACAATTAATAGTCACAAGGTAATGTTGGATCTCAACATTCTTGTAACTTGGGTAGTAATGATGTGTTGCTAGATACCGCTCATTACTTATGCTTCTAAATGGGTTTAGGAGCATTGCCAACGTTACAAGAACCTATAGGGTCACACACAAAGGGCAATTAGATGGAGATTCAGTTCATATGATGAACCAAGATGATTAGGTTCATGTGATGAACCAAATTAAATTAAGAGTAATCCAAATTAGATTATTTGAGTAAGACTCGATTGAGTTAGACTTGAGTTAGACTCAAGTGAGGCTAGACTTGAGTTAGACTCAAGTGAGGCTTAATGATGATATTCATTGAATTTTGAATTCAATGATAAATGGAATTCAATTTGAATTTTAGATTCAAATTTCGAATGAGTTTCAAAATGGTCATTTAATGAAGAATGAATATTCATTAAATACTCATTAGGGCTCATTAATGAGGCTCATTAATGGTGTTAATGTGCATTAAGTATTTTCATTAGATGAAAATACTTAAGCCATTTTTTACTCTTATTTTGATGAATCGATCATTATTATTCCTCCTTGCTTCTTCTTCTCTCCCTCTCCTCCACCATGGCCGAAATCTCTGAGAGTGCTAGCACACTCTAAGGTTTCTTCTCAACCTATTTGCTCGTGTGGATACACATAGAGGGGTGTTCATTTGACACCCTTGAGATCCGGCAAACTTTGGACGAGCGGGATAAGCGAAGGGCTTCGCATCAAAGGTATAACTTCTCTACCATGTAGTCTAGTGTAGATCTAAGTTAGAAAACAAGTACACAAAAAATTTGTTCCTTTATTCTTCGCACGGATCCAGTGGCATGGGACTTCGGGGTTTCCGTAACGCAAAAAAGGTTTTTGCGGCTCGAAAGTCCCAACAAATTTGTCTTAGTGATTATTTAGTTGTTTACTTGAAATTTTAATCAGAATATGTTACTTTAGCATGTAAATCTATGACTATGGATGATGCAGTCTATGGAACATGATTAGGAAAGTGATTGATTAAAATGAATGGATTCAAGCTAAAAAGGAAAATTAAATAGATTTATATCTTTTGATGTTATTCAGTGGTCGACTCATTTCTATTATATATAGAAATGATTGTGAATATTGAATATATTTGGAATACATTCTTGACATAATAGTCATTATGAGAGATTAGAGATGTTCATTTTGATGTAAATGAAAATTATTTAATCTAGGTAAATAACAAGATATAGATATCCCCAAGATAATGGTTGTGTGCCACCGAAAAATTGGATGTTTCCTAGATAAAGGTCATGTACCACTAGGAGAAAGACTATGTGCCAGTATGAAAGTGACTAAGTGTCATCATGTGAACTGCTAAGTAAAGTGTAACAACTTTCTTAGCATTGATTGCTCAATATACTTACTGTCGCACGAACCATTTTCTCAAGAAATGAATTGGATGCTCTTCTATTAGTCTTTGTGACTATGGACTCCGACTCTATTTAGTCTACGTGACTAGGTACCTCTTTGGTCTATGTAACCATTTACCTTTGTAGCTTAACTTGAACGAGTGGGAGATGTTAACAGTTGCTGCAACTACTTATAATTTCTGCACTTAGTGCAGTTTCGACACTACTGCACGATGTGCAATTTAAGGAAGTGGAGAGGTTGTATAGAGGTACATCCAAGAACAAATTAGGATTTGGTTTGTGGATCTGTGAAGAGCTTTTCGATTGTGTGATTGCCCTTCCGACATCAAGCACCTCCATCTGCAGTGACACAGGAACGACAAGGAGATCGGTGTAAGTTTTTACAGGCTTCTATATCATGCATTTCAGTCATCATTAGAGTTTAGGGGAGGTGCGTGGTTGGCAAGTGAAGTTGCAACCTGCGTAGCTTGGGGTTATCGGTTTAGGAGGGCAAGCATGTCTCGGGATAATGAAAATGCAACTTGGGGAGACAAATCAATGCTACTGAGATTCGAGTATGCTTGGGCAAACCGAACTACTAGCTCGGGTAGGTGTTTGTCGTGTCGTAATATTGTAGTAAAAGATGATTATGTAGGTGTCTCTTATAAATTATATGAAAGGAGGTAAATCACAAGGTTAATTTATAATTGATCGTCAAATATCTAAGAATGTGAAGAGTTTTTTTCCTAAAATTATAGGCTTGTCAAAAATTAATTTACGTCCCATTATAATAAATTTATCATTCCAACTAGACGTTCCGTGGAGACCAAAAGTACGAAGAGTGAAGAAATGGAATGCTCGGGTAGATCTTTATAATTTTTTTTTTTTTATAGGTAGCAGGATCCTAGATATATTAGAGGTCATATGTTTGCTGAATGTTTTGTTATCAAAGAGTGCCGGTGGAGTAGAATCCTTTTTATCATAAAGTAAAATAGGGTCATTCTTATTTCGTCAATTCAAAATTAGGTGAAAACTTTTTACTAATAAGTCTATATTCAAAATCTTTTAATTCGATTTTTTTTTACTGTATAAATTTTCATAGAGTTCTCCAATAAAAAGGAGCAAGAAAAAGTCTATAAATAATTGCATTTGCCAAAAGTCGAATTCGAGTCTATTGCGAGCAGAATTTACGAGAACTAGAAGCAATATGTGGAAATGCCCTCAGCTTCGAGTTTCAAGCCAGTTTTACTTTCAAACAGTCAATTCAATCCCAACCGATTTAGAGTTAGGTGTTTTAAACTGATCGGACTTAAAGGTAGAATGGTCATATTTCTAGTGAGAATTTGTAGCTTTGTTTCCCACATAAAACTTTTTTAGGGAATATAAGATTTTCATGAGGTTGAGCTCGAGTTGTAATCTAAGTGGAATAGAATGACTCAATTCAAGCATAATGATTGCTTGTCTATAATACATTATATGTTCATATGTTGTGGTATGAATGTCAAACCAATTGATGATGAGGTTTACTAATACAAAGCAAATTGTGGTATGAATACATCATAACCAATTCATTATGAATAAATGATGTGATTTTATTGATACAAACCCAATTCTAATAGACCTAAATAATATTGATAAGAATTCTAATTTTTATGTTCATATGTTACATTACCAATATATCATACCAATTCTTTACTGATAAATGATGAGATTTCATAGATATAAAGCCAATTATAATAGCTTGTTAAACGCTTCCATTGGCATACATCAACAAATTTAACTACCTATGGTTTTACCAATTGATTTGGCAAATATTATCAACCCTAACACTAATTAGCAGTTGGCAAGGCAATAGAAGCTTGACAATTAAAAGGTGCAAAATTCTAGAAGATCCCAATTAGTATACAACATTGAAAATTAAGGGATCATAATAGGATGATATTTACATCACTAAAAACAAAGAATACGGCAGAAAACCGTATAAGCAATGGTTGGTGAAATGGAAGGAATAGATTTTTCATCCATAGCAAGCAACTGCTCAAACAAGTTTCCCAATAAGCAACCGTGAACAAAGGTAGCAACTACACTTATTATAAAGTTACTTCAAAACAGGCACAAATCCCACAACACTAACTTGAACCACAATTTGTAAGAACATGGCTCAAGTAATAAATGAAAAACAGAATATTTGCAGAAAGAAATATCTGGAAGAAGGTTAGGAAACTATACTAATTGTTCTTGATAAAAAAAAAAAGCGGAATTCATATTGGCCAATCATTGCTTTTTGCAATCACTATGCCATCTCTCTGAATCTTGCAATAGCTTTCTTCTGAATGATGGTTCGATAACTATCTCCAGCTTGTGCCTCCAGCGAAGGGTCTGTTTTCCTCTGCTGGTTTCCAAGCCCTGACCTATCATCCACAGCTTTTGCCTGGACAGGTTCCTTGATGCCACTTCCGTCTTTGCCGAGTCCCTGGTTGCTCATAAGTAAACAAGAAGGAACAAGAAACACAACCACCAAAACTGATGTCAGAGCCAAACAACCATAGTTCCAAATACAAAATATCCTCACTGCATGGAGAACTTTCCGTGAGTGGCCATCTCAGCTTAAGTTAGATTATGGACAGAAACTATCTTTCCTATAGGATAACATTTTTGTCCTGATTATAAATTGAACTAACAACTAATTGAGATGCCTAGAACATGAAACTTTCAAATTTATCTACTGTTCTGTATCACAACTATGGTGAAGAAAACATAGAACTGCACCTATATTCATCTATATGCATAAGTTGGTAAATCCCACAATTTCATATTAACTTTAACGGATAGGTGAAAAGCTATCTGGGGAGTATGATGGAATTGACCCTTAAATGGGGAATATATCTTATACTTCCAACACAGAAGTGCCAAGCAATACATAGCTCGTGAGATGATAAAATACAGAATAAAATTAGGCAAGAGAAAGTGAGGTACCAGTCCTTCTTGCCAACCCATATTGCGAAGCATCCGGTTTCCCACATTGTTTTCATCAAGGGCTCGATCAGAGGTAATCACTTCATAATTCTCAATATCGCTTGTATCACCAGCAGTCAGTCCCCCAACTCCAGGGGGAAAGGGCATTGCCCCCGTTACCGACAAAGAACCCTTTCGAAACGGGTTATCACAGTCTTCAAACAAAGCCATTTCCAGCATGTGAATATATGTATTGACAAGCATATCAAATATTCAACTGTCGATTTGGAAGATTTGACAAGCCATTGCAACACTAATGCCAGGATGTATGAACAGAATCAAAGTTATCATGCCTAAATTCCTACAGGAATGAACTAATAAATTAGTTGCGAGTAAAAATTTACAAGATGATAAGGTGGGCACAGGCAAATTTTTAGAGGTTGACATGGCAGTGTGACTAAAAGCAGAATCTTTTAACACAAATATTACAAATCACATATGAGCATGATATACAGTCATGGAAGGAATGATAGTTGTCAATGCTTACTTGGATCCCCATATCCCATGTCTAACGAATCATCCCCTATCGAAGTTGACGAACCATAAAGATTTCTTCTTTCAGCTGCTCTATCTCTATAAGTTGTCTGAGGTTGATCTCTGGAAGTCAATTGCACTGGTGCCTCCGAAAACCTGCGTTTACCACGTCCAGCAGATGAAGATGATGCATATGAACCTAGTGCTGATGCATCAGTCTTGAAGGGTGTGGTAGCAGATTTTGCTTCTGTTGGGTATGCCGTTGCAGTAGTTAGTGATGTACCTCCAGTGCCAGAGACAGGAAAAGTTGAATCAGACTTTATAATGCCTTTTCCTGAACCTCTAATAACACCCATGATTGTGCCCCCCGAACTACTGATGGGTCTTGGCTTAATCTGTGAATCAGTGTCCAGTGCTTCAGAAGTGATAACCTGAACAGCCCCACGGCTAGTAGATGAAGATGCAAAAGTTGAGCTATTCAAATTTGCAGAATCAATTTTTATCTTGTTTTTTGTAGTTGATGCTCCAGGTGCAAAGTAAGTACTGTTTGATTTATCACTGGTCAAATTTGATGGCTCCTTATCATCAAGAACTACACGTGCAGCCTGCCCCTCATGGTTTCTTTGCTTCCACATTGCCAGAACATTATTCATCTTCTTCTTATTTGCTAAAAGGCTAGTTTTGGATGCCAACTTTATCTCTCTAGATTTTTCTTTTTCTTTCTTCTCTGCTGCTAAAGCTGCTGTTGCAGCAGCCTGAACTGCATCTGGCAATGAAGCTTTTACACTTGATTTCACAGTAGTTGTAGGTGCAGATATCACTACTTTTTTGCTTGTGGTTCCGTCTGCTATCTTTGAAGTTTCATCAGTCGCATCTCCAGCTGCCTTGTTATTACTCTGCTCGTTACAAGGTACATACTGCTGAGTTTGATTATCAAAAGAATACCAAACCCCATTGTTCCCATCATAGTAAAGACCTGCATAAGACAATATCACAAATGGAGATCCTGAATATTAGTATCTGCTCCAATATTATATATATACTGGAATTATCTAACATTGATAACAAAAGAAAGTAGATGTGCTAAAATATACTTTCTAAAACTATATGTTCTGCATTAAATTGTAACCTACATTTAACAAGGAATTATTGATATAACATCATACAACTTTCTGCAAAAAAAATTACCCTAGCACAAAAAAAAAGTTGTCCTCTGTTGTATCTTGATGGACTCACCAGTATTTCCATCATAATAGAAGCCAGAGGCAGCATCATAATAATAGCCAGATTTCTCATCCCACACAAAACCAGATTGTGGTGCAGAACCACCTTTCTGAGCTTCTGTATTACCTTGCACATACCCAGATGTAGATTGTTTCTGATCTGGTTTGTACTCCTTCGGTGCCCAGCCAACAGCATCATACTAAAAGAAAGAACTAGTTTTACATCAATAAGGTAGAAAAAATTGAATAGTCCATTTCTCTGACAACTAAATATTACAATATACATTACTACTGACAAAGAAGTTAAGATATAGGAATCATGTTCTGGCAAGAATGAAATCTGAGAGTATAATTGTTAGTATCTATATCCAAATTCCTATGCATAAAGTTCTTTCATGTCACTGTAACATAGAACAGATGTGATGAAAAATATTGTAGAACAAAAGAAACTATGACAAACTGAGTTAAAATTGCTACACTAGCTTAACAATTCTACAAAAGGAGACTAGACATTTATCTAAGGGGAGAGGATTGACAATTTTCACCCAATTAAATACCAAAAATATTAGATGTTGAACATGAATAAATAGTCATTTTCAACTAGTTGTAGAATTGGCACAAATATCTAATATTCATGTTCAAAAAATAGATTAGTCTTTGGCACAAATTGAGATTCATCACGAGATCAAGGATAACACATTTAACCTTGCCATCATTTATCAGACTCAACTCACCCAACTTTCTCTTGCTCACTATTGGTCGAGCATGGTTATTATGGATCACGAGGCTATATAGAAACAAATCCACTCTCAAACAACAGTCCCAAATCTACTTTTCAACTAAAACCCAATTTGAATGTGGTTAGGGGCTGGACTAAAGCATATAACATTGAATACTGAATACTAACACTAAAGTGTTAGTGAATGATCTATGATAAAATTGTGGTCTTATTATTGGTTATAAAGTTTTTTTTTATTTTTTAATATTAAATTAATAAATGAAACACTATTTATATATTGCTTATTACTAATTGAATATATAATGACATGGAATAGCCATTCTTCTTAAGATTTTAAACACTTAATCTCATATATTAAGTACTTCGATTATATATATTTCATTTTTCTTGTCGATTCTGATTGCACTAAACCTCCTGGTCTAATACAACCAATATTTAGATTCCTTAACTATCTAATCCTAACTCATTTTAACTATATTGTAATGCTGATAAAAGAACAGTAGAAATTAAGGTTTGAGAAGAAATATAATAGTCATAAAAATGCAATGACAGAATGAAAGAAGTAGAATCATTAACCCAATCAATTGAGTACTACAATGTTCTCATTTGCTTATCTAATATTAAAAATTTGAAAACCCTATATACACCACTGACAAGAATATCAGCCACCAAGGCACCTTTAAGGAATGAAGATTAGCAGTATGGGAATTAGGAAATGACCTGTTGAGCAAATGTCGCCGCCTCAATAGCAGCTGCTGCAAGACTGCTTGATTGTGGAACTCCTGATCCAGGTCCATGAATACTTTTGGCATATGCTACACGTAAGAGTTGACCGTTCTTCTCCAGGGTTGTTCCATTTGTCGCTTCAAGAGCTTTAGTTGCATCTTCAACCTAAAATCCCCAACTCAAAATGGAATTGTTAAGCCTGTCACAAGGGACAAGGTAAAAAATTATGTATATATATATATATATATAGAAAATGCAAATACCGAGTGAAAATGCACAAAAGCAAATCCCCGAGACACATGGGTGAATTTATCTCTGACAAGGCGAAGATCCTGCAGATGAAAAGAGTTAGTTAACAACTAAGAAAAGAATAACATTCTAATACTATATTTGCTACCTTAATAGGAGCATGTTTGGCAAATTCATAGCGAAGAATTTCTTCATCTGCATTTTCATCTAACCCCCGTACAACTAAAACATGAGTAGGACCTGAAAATGAAAAATTTATTAGTGACAATGCAAATTTCTAATCTAAAAAAATGGCATACCTAGATCTGAACCCCTCTTCCCTGATGGTGCTGGATAGGTGCTTGCTACATCAGCTGGAGGAGCATCATTGGTACGTGCCTCATTGCACTGGAAGAAAAAATGAAGATTAAGAGATCATAACATAATCAAGAACATGAATGAAAGAAAATGACATGGACTCTAAATGAGACTTCAAAGTAGACCATCTTCTCAAATAAAAGAAATAGCCATATCAGTTGTCAAAAAAAAAAAATTAAAATTAATCCAATGAAAAATCAGTGATGTTGTTGAATAAATTACATTATAATCAACAAAACCATTGCCAAAAATTGCTGACAATGAAAAAAATAATAATTTTTTCCTTTTTGCACAAGATAAAAAGGCAGTCCAACCCCCCTTGCTAATACAGAAAACTAATACAGAAATAGCTAAAGCATAATCCCTGCGGGAAAAGACCAGAGAAAGAATACATGGAACACAACAAAAACTTATTGGACATACAAAGTGACAAAAAAAAAGGAACACCACAACATAAAGTAATGAAAATAATATACATAACCAAAAGGACAACACAAGCATAACAACTTAAAAAAAAAGACTCAGCGAAGGAAACCTACAAGTAGTTATGCACTTTGCAACTTTGTTTGACAGTAGATTTCCTTTTAAATATTTAAATGAATAAAAAGTAATTTTTTTAAGCCACAAGTAATTGATTCCAGAGTGCATTTTTAAGTTGCAAGTGTGGCCAAAAAACGTCTTACATGTTCAGAAAGAGTAACTGAATAAAGAAAAGGTTAATCCCAGACAATGACCATTTACTAAGAGAACAATCAAGATGGTTAGTAAAATGGACCATAGTCTACATGAAATGACAATTTTAATAATCTATCATTTGAAAAGAGGCACATGTTTAAAGTAGCCCATGAATAGTTTCTTCAATTCTACTGCAATATGAAGGGCATGAAAATACTGGAATGAACTATGTTGCTCAGGCTTACATACAAAGATACAATGAGTTTGGATCCTAGTGTCTGACATAGATATAAAAATTTCCAACACTTGATCAATAGGGATTTCATGTCCACATGTAAATCAACGTGTTAATATTTAACACCAGCATGCAAAAGTAGATTAAGAGTCCAAATGTCAAAAATGAAGATACTGAGCAAATGGAACAAGCACAAAGAAAGAGAAAATAAGATATTCGTAAATTGAGTATTTGAGCTGTTGAAATATATTCATTGAAAACTTCTTTGTTGAGCTTGTTGAAACTAAAAATACCAATTCTACCAAACTTCTGTAACTCAAAAAATGGTATCTAGTATCACTTAACTAAAGAATAAAATGTACAAAAAAGAGACAGAAAATGAGGAACACACCTGGAAACAGGATGTTCTCCGTGCAAAATTTAAACAGCCGCAGATGAGGCACATCCAATCACATGGTGCAGTAATGTTTTTCCCATGCCCCTGACTTGATTTAACCATGTTTTCCTGTCCTGAAGAAGGTGCACCAGTCCCACCAGTTGGCTTACTACTGCATCAGAGAAGGACATCAACAACAAAGTGTAGCAACAGAACTAAAATAGATAGCACAGCCAATATGATGGTGTAGTTTGAGGAATAAACATAGAATCTCCCTTAGCGCATACAACATAACTGTATAACATTCTTCAATTAAGATGACATGAAAATAATTAGCTTAAGTTGAATAAACTAGAACAAGGTTGATTTGCACAACAGTACATAGATAAGGGATTTACATATTTTGGACTAATGCCAATGCTGCTATAACTATGCCAGTGATGGGCTTTCATGGTTCAATTGTCCAGTTCATTGTATCATCAATGATTGATAGAGTAGAAGCATGCCGAATTTTACCATCCTCTTGTTCCTTGTATGTCTAGGTTGACTAGTATATGTATAACTAAATGAAAAATCTTCTTGTTCTAGAAAGAAACTATATATTAGTTCTAGAAATTGACATAACATTTGAAGAGTAGAAATCCATTTGTTTTCAATGTGTTTTTCCACCGAAAGCATGTTTATATTTTAGATGGCTGGTAATGTAAACTTCCAATTTATGTATAAACTTTCCACATAAAGTCTGTACCTATACTCAAAGAAGAGCTTCCTTCCATCAATTACTAGACCATTATCTCCCATGCCATCCATCATCTTACGTGCAGCATCCTGCACATAAGTTTGGTAAAAAAAGATACATACAGAGAGGTTAAGTAAGATGTTTTGAAGGTAGGTACCATGTCAGGGAAGTCAATAAAAGCAAAACCACGAGAGACTCCAGAATTTCTCTCTTTAATAACGCGTACATGACGAAGTGGTCCCCATTCAGCCTGACAGAAATTATAACTACTAAATTGATTGCTCATAAACAACCAAGAAATCAGTTATGAATGTATTTCATACAAGAATTTGATATAAATCTTCTTCAGTTGTCTTTTGCGATAGACCCTTCACAATAATTGTAGCAGATGGAGCCTGCAACAAAAAGAGAGAGAAGATAGAGTTTGTCAACTATGATATACATAAAGTAATACAGTATATGGAACTTGAAGCATACCACAAAAGAGTCGTTATATCGTTTTTCATCATGATCATAATCCCACCGCCTATCATTTCTATCATACCGCACATCATCATAGCTATCCTCTCTATGACTTCTACGACTTCTACTTCGAGGAGATCTTGATCTAGACCGATCATCAAAGCCTCGGGAACGGGAGCGCTCACGCTGTTTGTATGGGCTTTGATCTTTTTCCCTGCTTAAACCCCTCTTTTCATGATCACGATCATGAGATCCACGTCTTCGCCAACTACCTTCCCCTTTGCTTCTTTCATGGTCAGAATCATAGTTATACCGATCATAATCAAAATCTCTATCTCGAGAATCTTCCCTATTTCGATGAGACGTATGATGCCTCACTTCATAGTCATTGCAGACTTCTTCTCGGTCCCTATCCCCAAACCTACCATGTTTATCATATCTATAATCGTGATAACTATCAGCATCATTGTATCTTTCCATGCTACGATACCTATCACGAAACTTATCAACATCATGAAAAGAATTGGCTTCACGATAACTTGTTGGATCACCAAAATTATCCACATCATGATATGGCTCAACATTCCTTCTTGAATCCCTGATGAGTGCATATTCTTCATCAAAATTTCTTCTAGGATGAGACCAGACACCAGGAACATGTGGTGGTGGATAAATATCCCTATCAAGCATGTCATGATGGAAGGAGTTCCTTGGATAACCAGAATCCCTGGGGAATCCATCTGATAAGAACCTCCTACCACCACCATAGGATCCACCAGACCTGCAATAGTAAATAAACAATGGAGAGAAACAGGGTGATATAATGAGCACAGTTAACCAGAACCCAAAAAATAGTGCAAAAGATCAAATGATTGATGTTATTATATCATACAAAAGTTTGATTCCAAAATGAATAAGACTCTGAGCCCTCGCATCCAGGAGGAAGTGATAAACCATTTACAAACAATTATGAGATTTATAGGGGGGGAAACAAGATGAAGAAGTCATAACATAGCCCACAATGTTCCATTCATTATTTAATACTCACCTGAAATCTTGCTCATGGGCAGGACCATACCCCTCTAAGGCCTGTAGATTCAACAGAATAAGCAAGTTAGCATCAAATATTTATGGAAGGGGTAGGGAAATCCATTCCATATAAAAACTGTCCCACAGCTTTCTTCAACAGTTCTTTTACAATGACATGACATTGAACATGGAGCACATGTCATGTGCATAATCTGCTATAGCATCCCGGTTATAGGTAACAAAAGAGGAAACTGCAATTACGCTGTTAGTATCCCATCCTTGTTGCCGACCATAACGCCCAGGATCCATTGCAGATTGCACCAGTATTCCCTGCAAGGTTCTCGTTGATCTCACACTTTTGACTTTTGAATGAAGGTTGTTTGGATATCTATCCTGTAATTCATGCACAAAGGTATGATTATGCCAGTGTCAATAAAGAACTAACCCACATAGCCAACCTTTTTGCATTGAATCGTCAAACTAATAAACACCCATCCTTGGGATGTCAAATGACGAGCATGCAATCCTTCGAAGTTTCAGAAAAATCACATACGTCGAGTAGTAATCATTTCAAAGAAGGATTGATGCCCTCAAAGAAAATATCAAATTTAGTAGCCCGGGCCAATTGCATGGAACCCAAACAAAGAGATGCTTCTAGTAATTCTGCAAACCTAATCCTTGTATATCAATCCACTTTGGAATTCTGGTACAAATCCAGAAATCCTCAACACCTGTTACTCGGACACGGCATACATCCCGTCCGCACCGGGTGCGGATACAAAAATTGACACCGATCTGCAAGGGCAAAGGGAAGAAGAACAGCAAAGGAAGGTTACCTAACCGGAGCTCGACAGCGTCGCGCGAGGAGGGAAGAAAATTCAACGGCGCCCGCGCAAGGAGGGGGAAGAGTTCAACAGCGCAGCGTCCATGCACGAGGAAGAGGAGGTCGAAATTCGTCGGGATCGTGCAAGAAAGGAGCGGCTTGGTTGTGCTCACGTCAGAGTAGGCGATAAGAGAGAGTCCCGTCGGAAGGCAGGAAGTTGGAAGGGAGCGGAGCAGCACGGCTGAGAATGAGATCCCGCGTCAGTAATTGGGGCAAGGGAGAACGAACCTTCGCGTCGGGAGGAATTAGGGTTGGTTTTTTGGGTAAATCAGTAATATAATATAGCAAAATTTTCATTTGCCCTTATATTTTATTTTCTTTTTCTTCAAACCCCTCGTACTTCCAACGTATCAATGAATCCGCCTCACTTTACTTTAGGGCCATAAATAAATTAAATATTTATAAGCAAACTAACTATATTTACCCTACGGCATTGCTTACAGTTTGATTGAATTGGACATGCCACATTAAAGAAAAAATGCGTTAAAGAACAAATGCGTTAAAAGAAAAAAAATACAAAATCTAATTCCGCGAGCTCCAATTCTACTGCCGTAGACACTGATTGTTATTCTCCCTCGCGTCTCTGGTCAGTCTGCTACTAATCTCCACTAGATGCCGATAGATCACCCCCGACCAAATCATGATTAGATTCCGATCGGATCGTTGCTAAAACTCAATCGTTTTATGGCTAAAATCGGCTGCAACGCTACAGATGCAACGCTACCAATTTTGGTCATGATCCAATCAGAATCCGATCACGATATATATATTAATGCATATATATTCAATGAAAAAAAAATTATAAATTATTTATGAACAATACAACATCTATCAGCAAAAATATGATGAATATCATCAATAAATATAATCAAATTTATAAATAAAAAATATTTAAAATAAATAAATAAGTTTATAATATTAAACTCACTAATCAACCCAATAAAATTTAAAATAATTTTTTAATAATTAAATAAGATTAAATTAAGAGATAATAAATAAATGTTAATTAAAAGAAAATTAAACTTGGATAATCATTTCAGCTTTTTACCAAAAGGAGCAGTCAAGTTTCCTTATTTATCAAAACAAGCCGCCTAATTTCAAAACTACCAAAAAGAATATCTAAAACAATGTCATTCCTTTCCTACCCCTCCCGCCAACCTCCTAAATCCTCTCCCTCCGGATGCTGTTTTCTAATGCATCCAAGCAACAATTTAAGATATTTAAATCAAAAGTTATTTGTATGGTTCAAATGCACGTCACCTCATCATGAGTCTCACTTATTTCTCTCTTTTCTCTTCATGTTCTTATATTTACAACTTCAACACAAACCTCTTCCTGCTTTGCTATATCTCTTCCTACATTTATGCTGTGAATTACAATAAAGTAAGTAGAGAGCTTGAGTTTGGTTGTAAGGCATTAAAGAGTGCTACTTCGAAGGATTACTGCTTTGAAGAAAATCGACGTGGAAGGACAAATTTCAAGCGAGACTACATTTGATAGAAGAAAAGAGATATGGTTTAGTTATGTACGCATAGTATTTGCTACAAATTGGTATGTAATATCAAGAAAGACTAGGATGTTATTCTTTAATCAAATCCAAGGTTTAACATCATATCTACCTTCACCTCGCTCAACCCTTCCTATTATAAATTGTAATTATGTTGATATCCAAAAACCCTAGGTCCATTCGGTTAGAGGGGTCAAATTGCACTCAAATCAATTTATGTGGCTTTATGATGCATCAAGGACTCCATTGATGTCATCTATTGTTGATTTAGATCTCTCCGGAGCTGATATAATGTTATGATAAAATTCAGCCAGAACATGGACCTGATATTGGATATCAAGCCCTTTTAATTCTGATGTGAGAATTGTATAGTTGAATTATCTCTCAAATAACAAATAGGGTTGTAAATTGAGTTTAAACTCTAAGTTAAAATTGAAAGTGTGTCTTGTTCATTGAATTCCAACAAGTGTATTGTTTCGTGTCAAATGACACAACACGAGAACTTCATCGACAGTGTTTAGAACCTAGGTTTGACATCATATCTACCTTCTCCTCATTCAACCCTTCCCATTAATCCATATTTTGGTGAAATCTGATCACTCTAGGTCTATTTTGGTCAAAATCTACTGATAGACCTAGAGAGGTCAGATTACACCCAAGTCAATTTTATTGCTTTCTCATGCTTCAAGGACTTCAACGGTGTCATCTATTGTTGATTTATATTTCTCTGGAGGTGATCGAATCTTACGATACATTTTAGCCAAAACGTGGGCCTGATATGGAAACATATCAGACCCAAGGTGGGTCTGATATAGAAACATATCAGGTTCATGCTGGTCATAATATGGGAGCATATCAAGCCCAAGTTGATCCTGATATGGTGCATATCAGGTTCTTTTTAATCCTGATACAAGAACTGTATAATGAATTATTACATGAATAATGTATAGGCTTGTAAATTGAGTTTAAAATATAAGTTATGACCTAAACAATTGGGTTTTGTTGAGCTTATTAAGTTAAACTCCACTTTGAGCAAGTGATTGAAATCCAACAGCTGCACTCCTCGCTCAACCCTTCATATTGATTTATATTTTGCTTAAATTCAAATACCCTTGGTCCATCCGTGTGTTTTGTTCAAAATCCACTTATCAATTATGAAAATCTAGTATGTACATATGCTCTAGTGTTGGTTGTTTTTTGAATTTTAACACCACTGATTCTTACATTGTAACTTTGCTAACTTAGTTTGGAATTAATTTTTCAGAGATGATCATATTGCTGAAGAAATTTTCTCTGAAATATAGAATACGTTTGATGCAAATTCTGTTGTGGAATATGGAGCTAATATAATAGAACTATCTAGAGCTAATACTCAGTCTACTACTCAGTATACTGGTGTGGCTAACACAAATAGAAATACAAGCAATTTAACCTTTTGATTTAAATGAAGAAGGAAGTCACCTAGAAGATGAGGTTCAAAATCCTGGTACAACACTTGTAAAATACTTTGATTCTACTTGGAGTGAGAAGGAAGAGCATTGTATCTGGATTTCAAAGGAATTACAATGCAATATAGATGTACAAGAGTTCTTAGCTGATGATATGCAGATTCAACAAGATTAATTTCCCCAGAGCAGTACAGTGACTTAGAGGAGGAGTTCATAATTGTTGATGATTTATATATTTTGAATTCTCAATTGCTGCACAGACCTATTAGAGAGATAAGAGATGAGGATAAATTCTATGTTGGACAAATTTTTCTTTTTCGACAAGAGTTCAAGAATGCACTTGTAAAGCATGTCATAAATAAAAATATGAGATATAACCCAGTTGAAACTTGGATAAATAAAGTGAAAGCAATCTGCATTAACCAACCATGTACATGGAGAGTGGTTGGGCGAGGTGGTTTGGAGTTTAGGGTTACAAAATATGCAAAAGAACACCAATGTAGCACTGTAAGAGAAAGTGTTGATCATCAAGCCTGCTCTTCCTCATTTGTAACATTTTTTATTGAAGAGCAAATGGTTTCTAACAAACAGTACAAACCAAGTATGATTATATTTGATATAAAAGGTAGGTTTGGCGTGACCATATCGTACAGATTAGCATACATAGTCCGGGAGAAAGTGATGAAAAAGGTGGTTAGAGATTATGATCAAGCATGTAGAGATCTTCCACTATATCTGCGTGAGTTGAGAGTCAGGGGTCATAAAACTTATATATCACTACACGGGAATGGTAACAGTCAATTCTAGTGATGTTTTTGGGCTTTTGGCGCATGTCGAACAGTATTCGGGTCGTATCTACGCAAATTGATTGGAATTGATGCCACATTTCTTACAAGAGGAAAGTATCCGATTGTGTTGTTGATGGCTACAACGATCGATGATAATGGGAATGTCCTCCTAGTTACCTTTGGAATCGCTAAAGTTGAATGTGCATCTGCATGGGAGTGGTTTTTGGATCATATAAAAAAATTCTTAGCTGTCAATGAGCATAGTATCAGATAGATATCGTGGTATTATATCAACAATTAGGAAAGTCTATCCGACTGCCCATCATATTTTTTTTTGCTACCACATGTCTTGTAATATGGTAACGGATATTGACAGTAGGTCATCTTTAGGCTTATTTTGGGCAGAAGCACGAGCAAACATAACACTCCAGTATGATCTCATAATGTAGTCCATGCTTGAAAAATATCTAGATGCTCATAAGTGACTTCAGAACATTGACCCTAAAAGGTGGGATAATGCACATTTTAGTGGGAGAAGGTATACAATGCTAACTATTAATTGTATAGAGAGTTTAAATGCTTTGTTCAAGCATACACATGAACTTTCCATAAACAAGTTAATTGATAATATTAGAAGAAAGGTAGCTCAATGGTTCTATAACCGGATGGAGAAAGGCTTGAAATAGGAGGGTGCTCTGACACCTAATTCTACTATAAAAATGGATTCAAGGAGAGATAAAGCAAGACCATATAAAGTTCACCCCTACTCTCAAACTGAAATGGAAGTAGAGACTCAAGGTACTTCATACATTGTTGATTTGGAAAGAAAATATTGCAACTACGAAGAGTTTCAAAATTTTGGATTATCTTGCTCACATGCTATTGATGTAATCATTCATCGGAACATGAATACACTGTCGTATTGTCAGTATTATTTCCATTCACAAACTTCGAAGGCCACATACATGGATCGTATTTATCCTTGTCGAAGCAAGGAATTTTGGCCTTGTGGTGTAAACAACTTTATAGTTCTATCTCCCCACAGCCTTGTACAGCCCAAGGTGAAAGAAGGCACGGATCGAGTCAAAACATAACTGGAAAGTAAAAAAATCAAATGCAGCCGCTACAAATAACTTGGCCATAATCGAAGGACTTGTAGAATGTCGTCGACCCCTGCTAATTGATTTACTGGTATATGTATGTAGAAATATTTTTTAAGCAGGAATATTATGTTTGATTTATATATTTTGTATGAAGGCAGAATGGATCAATATCTTTTGTATGTAGTACACCTTAGAAAATTTTGTATATAGTACATCCATATTTTTTTTAGTGGCATATGTTTGCATGAATTTGAAGATAAACAGTTGTGTTGAGTTTTGTAAATTTGATATCTTTGATATGAGAAGTGTCAATTGTCTAGATATTTCAAAGTGGGTGCTTGTAAATTGAGTTTCATCTAAAAGGTATGACTAAATTATGATAAGTTTCAACTAGAATGAGTCAGGCAGACCCATGATTATTCCTGATGTGAGAATTGTATAGTTGAATAATTTTCTGAATAACAAATAGGGTTGTAAATTAGGTTTCAACTCTAAGTTATGACTAAAAATGAGAATTTTGTTGTGCTCGTAAGGCAAAACTCAAAAGTGTGTGATGTTCGTTGAATTCCAGGAAGTGCACTGTTCCGTGCCAAATGGCATAGCACAATAACTTCATTGGCAGTGGTTAGAACCTAGGGTTGACACCATATCTACCTTCTCCTCGCTCAATCCTTCCGTGGTATCTAACTACACTAGGTCCATCAATGGGTTTTGGTCAAAATCCACTAATGGACCTAGAGAGGTCAAATTGCACACAAATCAATTCTTGTAGCTTTTTCATGCATCAAGGACTCCAACGGTGCAGTCTATTGTTGATTTAGATCTTTTCAGAGACGATTGAATCTTATGATACATTTCAGTCAGAACATGGGCCTAATATGGAAACATATCAAGCTCACGATTATTCTTAATGTAAGAATTGTATAGTTGAATAATTTCTTGAAAAAATGAATAAGGTTGTAAATTGGGTTTCAACTCTAAGTTACGACTACAAAAATAAGGTTTTGTTGTGCTCATAAGGCAAAACTCGAAGGTGTGTGTTGTTCATTGAATTCCAGGAAGTGCACTATTCTGTGCCAAATGACACGACACAATAACTTCATTGGTAGTGGTTAGAATCTAGGTTTGACACCATATCTACCTTCTCCTCACTCAACCCTTCTCATTGCTCGATATTTTAGTAAAATCTGACTACACTAGGTTCATCAGTGGGTTTTGACCAGATTGCACCCAAGTCAATTCCTGTGACTTTCTTATGCATCAAGGACTCCAACGGTGGCGTCTATTGTTGATTTAAATCTCTCCGGAGGTGATCAAATTTTACGATACATTTCAGCCAGAACGTGAATAATTTTTTGAATAACAAATAAGGTTGTAAATTGGATTTCAACTCTAAGTTATGACTAAAAAAATAGGGTTTTATTGTGCTCATAAGACAAAACTCAAAAGTGTGTGTTGTTCATTGAATTCCAGCAAATGCATTATTCCATGTCAAATGGCATGACACAATAACTTCATTAACAGTGGTTAGAACCTAGGTTTGACACCATATCTATCTTTTCCTCGCTCAACCCTTCTCATTGCTCAATATTTTGGTGAAATCTGACTACACTAGGTCCATCAATGGGTTTTAGTCAAAATCCACTGATGGACCTAGAGAGGTCAGATAGCACCCAAATCAATTCTTGTGGTTTTCTCATGTATCAAGGAATAGTGCCAATGAAGTTATTGTGTCGTTCTATTTGGCACGGAACAGTGCACTTCCTGGAATTCAATGAACAGCACACACTTTCGAGTTTTGCCTTACGAGCACAATAAATTCCTATATTTTAGTCATAACTTAGAGTTGAAATCTAATTTACAACCCTATTTGTTATTCAGAAAATTATTCAACCATACAATTCTCACATCAGGAATAACCGTGGGCCTGATATGGTTCCATATCAGACCCACCTTGAACCTGATATGTTTCCATATCAGGCCCACGTTTTGGCTGAAATGTATCATAAGATTTAATCGCCTCTGAAGAGATCTAAATCAACAATAGACGACACTGTTGGAGTCCTTGATAGATGATAAAGCCACATGAATTAATTTGGGTGCAATCTGACTTCTCTAGGTCCATCCGTGGATTTTGGTCAAAATTCACTGATGGACCTAGTGTAGTCAGATTTCACCAAAATATCGAGCAATGGGAAGGGTTGAGCGAGGATAAAGTAGATATGGTTTCAAACCTAGGTTATAATCACCGCCAATGAAGTTATTGTGTCGTACCATTTGACACGGAATAGTGCACTTCCTAGAATTCAATGAACAACGCACACTTTCGAGTTTTGCCTTACGCAAGCACAACAAAACCCTATTTTTTTAGTCATAAATTAGAGTTGAAACCCAATTTACAACCCTATTTGTTATTTAGAAAATTATTTAATCATACAATTCTCACATTAGGAATAACCATGGGTCTGATATACTTCCATATCAGACCCACGTTCTAGCTGAAATGTATTGTAAGATTCGATCACCTCCGGAGAGATCTAAATCAACAATAGACAACACCATTGGAGTCCTTGATGCATGAAAAAATCACAGGAATTAATTTGGGTGCAATCAGACATCTCTAGGTCCATCAGTGGATTTTGACCAAAATCCACTGATGGACTTAGTGTAGTCAGATTTCACCAAAATATCGAACAATAGGAAGGGTTGAGCGAGGAGAAGGTAGATATGGTGTTAAACCTAGGTTCTAACCACAGCCAATGAAGTTATTGTGTCATGTCATTTGGCACGGAACAATGCACTTCTTGGAATTTAATGAACAGTACACACTTTCAAATTTTGTCTTACGAGCACAACAAAACCCTATTTTTTTATTCATAACTTTGAGTTGAAACCTAATTTACAACCCTATTTGTTATTTAGGAAATTATTCAACCATACACTTGTCACATCATGAATAACTATTGGCTTGATATTTTCCAATATCAGGCCCACGTTCTAACTGAATGTATCATAAAATTCGATCACCTCCAGAAAGATCCAAATCAACAATAGACGACACCGTTGGAGTCCTTGACGTATGAGAAAGACATAGGAATTGATTTGGATGCAATCTAACATCTCTAAATCTATCAGTGAGTTTTGGTCCAAATCCATTGAAGGACCTAGTGTAATCAGATTTTACCAAAATATCGAGCAATGGAAAGGGTTGAGCGAGGATAAAGTAGATATGATGTCAAACCTAGGTTATAACCACTGCCAATGAAATTATTATGTTGTGCCCTTTGGCATGGAACAGTGCACTTTCCAGAATTCAATGAACAACACACAGTTTTGAGTTTTGCTTGATTTGAATTCAAAGGAACTGAAGCACCTCAATCTGCAATACCAAGCAATAAAGATACGTCTCTTTAAGTAAATGCAACAGGTATACCTGAAAATCACAAATTAATAGTTATATTGTAAGATAGTTTGTTATATACCAAAATGCAAAAAAAAATAAGAATTAAATTTCTAAAACTATTTGGTGCTTAAAATAAATTATTAAAAACTAGGAGTTGTACCTGAGAATCTAAAGATTTCAGATGTTAAATCTCAATTTTTAAATATATTGACCAGTGTATCATAGATATGTTGGATTTCTTGTATGTCCAAGAAAACACAAAAGGGAAACTGTTTGATCATTGCTATATGTCGATTATGTAAAATAATAGCTCCATGATGCCTTCCTTTAATTGTGGATGCTCGAAAAAAACTGTTAAAGTGACCTAACACACTGTTCCAATGTAGCTTCAGGCAAAAATCAACTACAACCTACATTTTTTACAAATTTAATTTATTAACAACAAAATTAGAACTGGTAGAATATTTTCCAAATCAAGCTTCACATCGTTTTGGAGGACCTGATATTTTACCATATCAGGTCGAACGTGATGATCTTATATTAGGCGCTTTCTGGATATATCCTATGATTTCTGGATATATCCTATGGGTTAAACAAGTTCATGATACTTACCTTTGCTGTAACACCTTCTTGTTTCATTCTGAAAGGAAAAGTATTTAGACGAATAAAACCCTAAACACTTGAATGGACAAACCTCTATGTGGATTTCGTCGGAGACCCTTAACGTTCGTCACCTTAAATGTGTGGATTTCGTCAGAAAGCTTTGATGTCGCCTTAGAGGGGCACACTGTGTGGATTCCGTCAGAAACCCTGGATGTCGGGACACACCAAGGCAAGGTTTCGATGGCGGACGATGACGATGAATTCCCACGAATTAAGAAAGAGAATAATGAATCTCGCATGCATCCGAACTATTTTATTAATTTTAAATTTAAAACTAAACAAATGTGACTCGGATGCATTGGAAAATGACGTCCGGAGGCAAGGGATTTAGGATGTTGACGGGAGGGGTAGGAAGGGAATGACACTATTTTAGGTGCTCTTTTTGGTAGTTTTGAAACTAGGGCGCTTGTTTTGGTAAATAAGAAAACATGGCCACTCCTTTTCGATAAAAAGCCATAATCATTTTGATAATTTAATTCATTTTAAATTTAATTTAATAGGATTCAATTACCTTGTATTTGAACAATACAACATTAATTTGGCTTGTCTCAACAACATTTTAGAGTCCATGCATTCCACATGAGTATAAAAGAGGAGGGCTTATGAGGGCAGAATTGGGATCACCTTGTCTGTCATATTCCTTCCCTTTGTCCATCGAAAGAGATTGTTTGGGTAGGCACTTCCCATCAAGCACTAGTAAGATTTCTCAAGTCTTCTTCTTTGTTCTCCTAATCAAATTTATTGTGTTATGGTTATGTCCTCCTCCTTTCATCATCTTGATCTTCATTTCCTTCTATTTCTTCATGTTTGCTTTGCAGCTTCACCTTACCGTTTCACTGTGATTTAATTGCTACACCTGAATCTTTAAAGGGGTAAATATAGAATCATTTGGTGGAGCATTTCTTGGCATGCTATCAGGAAAGAATGAGCAATAATGTTTCAATTTCTATTTTTTTATGAGTGATAATGTTTGTCTTCCTATTTTGATATATAATTTTTGAGGTGTCATCTTCACATGTAGCATGAGGGATATGGATTTTTATTTTTGAATATTCTTGTTGCATTGCTACAAAGTGATCAACATAGTATTTAGCTTGTTTGAATGCAAAATCAGTCAGTTGGTTGATGAAATTATGGTGTTGGTGTATGATGTTGAGAAAACCTGCCTCTACAGCAGCGTGCTAAGATGAATGGTGAAATTATAGTGTTGGTGTATGATGTTGCGAAAACCCGCCTCTATTGTAGCTGCTAAGATGGATGACGATGAGGCGAAGGTTGCATAATGTGTAAGCAGTTGAGATGGAGGTCGTCGACCCTAAACAGCAAGCATCTAACCTTCACAAACTAACAGCAGCATTAAAGGGCACAAAAGTTGTCTAATAAAATCTTTTTGATGGTTAAGTGAGTAACACACGTGTAGGAGTAAGAAGAATGCAAAAGAGAGATAAAGAGAGTGGGATCTCCTTTTTTAGTGGATATATATTTGGGGCAAAAGGTGAATACGTTCGTCCTAACACCCCCATCAGTTTATCACTGAAGTAATACGGAGGAGATAAATCATGATGACTAAGAAGACAAGTGACGGGTGGAGTGAGTTTTACTCGGATTCCAGGGATATATACTTTGGTATTTATAAGTGGAGGTTGGTGAGAGGTCATACCTAAGTAGGATGTGTAATTGCAAGTGATCATACTCAAGAATGGCTTGGGACAACATGATAAATCTTTAGGTATGGGCAGAGCAAGCGGTATAGATCACGTGGGCAATCGTTGAGAGTTCACAATCTGAGCAACTCAAACTACAGAGATCAGACTTGGAGAGCTCTAGAGGATTCATCTCGGACTCACTAAGCACGAAATAACTCAACTTGAAGTGACTTAGCTCATACTCGGCTCTTAACTGACTCATCTTGGAATGACTCAGCTTGGAATGGCTCAACTCAAAATACTTAGAAGGACTCAATTCATACTCACTTAACTCAGATTAATTCGGCTTGGAATAACTCAGCTCTGAATGGTCCAATTGGAGTGACTCAGTTGGGACTAACTCAACTTGAACTGGCTCAACTTGGAGTGACTCAGTTAGGACTATCTCAGCTTGGTTGAGCCTTTAGTTTTGGAACATGTGGTACTAGTGTGGAGAATAAGGCATGCCGATTGACCACGAAAACCTAAGGGTATTAATTTGACTTTAATTTGTGGAAGTTGGATTGTCTTTTAACTCTGTGATGTCTTGAAAGGAAAACATTCCTATCTGCAATGTGCTATACTCATTTTCTTCAACTACAAATTGTTACTAATTTGGAGGAAGACAATTGTATTCTATAATCTTCTTGAAATGTATCAAAGTCATCCCATTAAAACATATGGTTTAAGAGTGAAAGTTTAGCACTGCAATTTCATACCAGAGTTATGGTCCTCGCATAATTCTCCTTAAATAGGTAGCACTTGTTGTTGCATGATTACATCCACATAAATTAAAGTTGCCTTACTGATTTTCGTCTTTCATGAATTTTATTACTAATGTGGATATGGTTTATGGCAGGGGAGAAATAAGTGGAAAAGGGAAGGGCAATTGGGTAAAAGCGCTGTATAGAGTTTTAGGAGAATATTGTAGCATGCAGAAAAGGAGAGATGTTTTTTCCTGGGGGTTTTTCCCTGCTTCCACCGCCATCACGACGCGAGGGAGACCCGGTCGGCGCCAACGCCGGCCGTTCGCCACCACCTCTTCTCCTCACCGCGCCACTGCCGCTGCTCCCTTTCGCGATGCCACCCTCTAGCTATGGCCGCCGACAACGATCTCCCCCCTTCTTCCTTCTCCTCTCGATGCCGGCGACGACAGCGCTGCTTCCTTCTTCCTCCTCGCCCTGCCGTCGCCGGACAGACCGGCCACTGCCCCTCTCCTTCTCCTCACCCACGCGAGCCGATCTCAAATGCCTCCGCCGTTTCCTCGTGCGATGCCGCCGCAGCCACCTCTTCCCCGCGGACTCCGCCACTCTTCCTCCTTGCGATGGCGCTGCTAACACGACCGCTTCTCTGCCTCCGAGCACTTCTCGCCGGAGCCGCCCCTCTCTCTCTCTCCTTCCCCTCGCCGGCAGTACTCCTGCCTGCTCCTCTCCTCAGGCCGGTAACCTCCCGACACTCCATTCCTTCTCGTCGTTTGGAGAGGCTGCTGCCGCCCTTGGTCCCTGTGCAGCCACCACTTTCATCAGCGGCCAGCGGTGGTCGTCGGATGGCCACACAACCCCCCTCCACACGCTGGTGGCCCAGGCGTCGCCTCTATGCTACCTCCCTCTCCCTCGGTCGTCGGTGGGCCAACGCGGCCTCCTCAATACGGATTCAGTGGGTCCCTTAGCACCGAGCTGGCCACTATTACTGTTGCCACTGATTTGAGCGTCTTCCAGTCCTGTCGTGTGTCGGCCTTCATGCCGTTATCTCGTTCCAGCTTTGTATGTTGTGGTGCTTCGGCTTTCGTGCCTCGGTTATTGTTTGGCGTCACTAATTTAGCCGTATTCTACTCTTGTTGTTTTCTCGGTCTGCGTGTCGGTGTTTCATCTAGGCCTACGTGCCGAAATCATGTCCTGGCCTACGTGCCGATTTCACGTCCCGGCCTGCGTGCCGATCTCGTTTTCCGGTCTGTGTGCTGAGTTCGTGTCCCAGCCTGCGTGTCGTCAGTACCTCCCGGCCTGCGTGCCGGTGTCTTATCCCGGTCTGTATGTCGTCTTCCGATGTCGTGCTGTGTTCGACTCCTCATCGTCAGATCCAGCCTGATCAGAGTCATCTACTCTTCCGGGTCGCAATAACTTGAGTCGCGTCCCATCCGAGGGCGTCCCCCTGGGCCAGGGTACGTTTTCCTTTCATATTTTATGCTCGTTTCATTATTTTATGGCTTAGTCTGGTACTCATATATTCGTTAGATCTGCCTCGAGTATCGGGGTACCGGAGGCCGAGTCAACCCGGTCGCTGGCTGCAGGTAGCGTTGACCAGAGGACTTTTGAAGACTTGGTCAACATAGAAGTCATCTCAGCACACCCCTCCTCCGGGACATCACGACTCCGTCAACATACTCGCCACCTCACCCGACGGTCCATCTGACTCAGCTTCCGGATGAGATCAAATTTGACGCCGTCTGTGGGAATCTCCTTCGTTGTTCTGGAACGTGAAAATGGACAACGTCGGGAGGTTCTCTGCTATTATTACAATCCCGGAGGATCCCGATGAGCATATTATCTTCTATCAACACTCCGCCGGTATTCGGGAGTCGAGGGATCGAGCGGAGCTTCAGCTGGCTGACAGGTTAGTTTTTCCGTTATGTTTTTTCCCTGGCTCCACGGGTATTCGGGAGTTAAGGGACCGAGACAAACCCTTAGCCGGTTGGCACGACCCCCCGATCAGGTACGCTACAAGCTCTGCTCCTCTTTTACGATTATAGGAACTGATATAGCTCCCTGATAAGAGAGTAAGATTTTAGTTCCTTGATCAAAGACTAGGGCCTTCGATTTTTGATCGGACACTAGGGGCCCAGCTCCTCACTCATACACTTGGGACACAGCTCCCCGCTCATACACTAGGGGCACAGCTCCCCGATCATTGATCGCAGTACCACTTCCCGATCAGGATCTAGGAGCCTCTCTTTTTTATTACAGACTAGGGGTTTTACTCTCCGATCAGGGACCAAGGGCCCAACTCCCCGATCAGGTGTGTTATAGGCTCTGCACCCTTCACCATGAGGCTCTGCATCCTCTTACTGCTATAGGCTCTGCACCCTTCGTCATGAGGCTCTGCATCCTCTTACTGTTATAGGCTCGGCACCCTTCACCATGGGACTCAGCATCCTTTTACTTATATAGGAGCTTCACTCTATTATTGTTATATGCTTTGCATCCTTCACTTGTTTGGCAGCCTCTTACATCTATAGGTGTTGCTCCCTTCACCCACGATGTTCTGCTTCCTCATATGGCTATAAGCTTCACTCCCTTTGACGGTCAAGGCTCAGATTATTCTCTCCTTGACTCCGCGGATATTTGGGAGTCGAGGGATCGACACTATTTCTCTCACTGACTGAATGAGCATATGGGAGTCGAGTCAGTCGGTTGACATCACTTCCCGATCAGGTATGATAAAAGCTCTATCTTTTCATATTGCTACGGACTCTGCTTCTATGGGCTTCAAGGCTTATCCTCCCCCATTCGGGGTCGAAATATCGCCACTGGTCGCGGACTAGAGTATCACCACCGGTCTCGGATCGAAGTATCGATAACGATCTCTCGGTCGAGCTTCCAAACCAATTCCAGGGCGGGCTCCCAGACCAATTCCTGGTCAGGCTTCCAGACCAATTCTCGGTCGGGCTTCCAGATCCAGTCCTGGTTAGATCTCCAGATCAATTCCTGGTCATGCTTCCAGAATGCTTCTTGGTCAGGCCTTCAGATTATTTCCTGGTCAGGTCTCCAGATTGAGTTCTGGTCAGGTCTCCAGATCAAGTCCTGGTCAGACCTTTAGATCAAGTCCGGGTCAGGCCTCCAAATTGCTTCTTTGTCAGGCCTTCCGATTGTTTCTGGGTCAGGTCTTCAGATCAAGTACTGGTCAGGCCTTCGGATAACCTCCCCGTTGGGATTCCATACTCTTGCCTCAGTACGAGTTATAAGTGAGCACTGCTCTCACGCACAACAACCTTCCAGGTCGGCTGTCCCAGACTCTCGCCCCAGTGCGAGTTATAAGTGAGCACTGCTCTCACGCCCCAATGACCTTCCAGGTCGGTTGTCCCAGTTTCTCGCCCCAGTGCGAGTTATAAGTGAGCACTGCTCTCACGCCCAATGACCTTCGAAGTCGGCTGTCCCAGGCTCTCGCCCCAGTGCGAGTTATAAGTGAACTCTGCTATTACGTAGGGGTGTAAATGAGTCAAGCCACTCGTGAGCTATTCGAAGCTCGATTCGATAAAAGCTCGTTTGAGCTCGTTAAGATAAACAACCAAACTCAAGCTTCACAATATTCGGCTCGTTAGCACGTGAACATGTTCGTTAAACTCATGAATCAATTTTTAAATAAAAAACTAAAAGTTTTTATATTGAATTTATAGATTTTATACTCTACTTATGAAAAATATAGACAAATATATTAAATTTATTTATTAGAATAAAATTATAAATTTTAACCAGAATATTATAATTTTTTAAAATATATAATTTAGTTTTTACTAAATATTTAAATTTATAATTTATATTTATTAAGCTCGTTTAGGCTCAATAAAAGCTCGAATAAGCTCGTGAGCCATGAATATATTCGTTAAATAAAGCTCGAGCTCGGCTCGATTATAAACGAGTCAAACTCAAACATCCAAGAGTTCGGCTCGGCTCGGCTCGGCTCGATTACACACATACTCTCACGCCTCCAGACTCTCGCCCCAGGGCGAGTTATAAGTGATCTCTGCTCTCATACCTCCAGACTCTCGCCTCAGGGCGAGTTATAAGTGAGCTTTGCTCTCACGCCTACAGACTCTCGCCCCAGTGCAAGTTATAAGTGAGTTCTGCTCTCACGCCTCCAAACTCTCGCCCCAGTGTGAGTTATAAGTGAGCATGACTGTCACGCTCAACGACCTTCCCGGTCGGTTATCCCAGACTCTCGCCTCAGTGCGAGTTATAAGTGAGCTCTACTCTCACGCCCAACGACCTGCCCGGCTGGTTGTCCCAGACTCTCGCCTCAACGCGAGTTATAAGTGAGCATGCTCTCACGCCCAACGACCTCTTGGTCGGCACTCATTACTCCACTCACTTGCCGCTCTGCCCGACACTCATCATACTCGCCCCGCTCGCAGCTCTGCCCGGCACTCATCATACTCACCGCTCACTTACCGCTCTGCCCAGCACTCATCATACTCACCCCGCTTGCCGCTCTGCCCGGCACTCATCATACTCTCTCTACTCGTCGCTCTGCTCGGCACTCGGCGTTCGTGTTTCGCTCACCGCTGTAGCTCGGTCGGCACTCACCGTTCACTTGCCGCTCTACCCCGCACCCATCATACTCGCTCCGCTCGTCGCCCTGCCCGACACTCGCCATTTACGTTTCGCTCATTGTTGTTGCTTGGCCATTAGCTCGACCACTAGGGCTGTAAATGAACCAAGCATTCGTGAACAAGCTTGGTGTTCGGCTTGGTAAGAGTTTATTTATGTTTGTTCAATATACATAAGATTAATGAAACAAACAAGCTTGAACAACTCGTTAAGATAAACAAACAAGCTTGAACACATATGTGTTTAGCTCATTAATGTTCGTGAACAACGTTCGTGAACAACGTTCCTGAACTTTATTTACGAACAATGTTCACGAACCATATTCATTAAAAAAAACTTTTTTTAATATGCTAAATAAATAATAAAATAAAATAAAAAATAAATAAATTTAAATTATCAAGCTCAATAACCAATCAAACAACTCAAAGTTTCAAATAATCAAACAAGCTTGAATTGAGAGCTTGATAACATCTAAATGAACTAAGCTCGAACTAAGCTCAAGTCAAGCTTGAATTGAGAGCTTGATAACATCTAAACGAACCAAGCTCAAGCCAAGCTTCAAACAAGCTCAAGCTCATAAAAAATAAACCAAGTCAAGCTTGAACACTCATTTCAAAAGTTTGGTTCATTTTAAGCTCGGCTCAGCTCGGCTTGGTTACCTTATCAAACAAGCTTGAACACCCCAAAGCTCGGCTCGGCTCGGCTTGTTTACATCCCTACTTGGTATTCCCTCGGCTACTCATTTTACACCGATCGACCTATCGCTTAAAGACTTTCTCGTTTGTGCACTCGACATCGCTCGCCCGTTCTTATTCTGCTCGATAGACATTCTCTCTATAGCCCGGTTACAATTTATTGAGGCTCGATCAGTATTTTTCTCGATCGCGATCAAGACTCTGCTCGTCTATCATTCTCTCTATGACTCAGTCACGATCATGGATTGCTAGTCCATCATCCTCTTTTATTGCCCGGTCGTGATTTACTATCGCTCGGTCTACATTTTCTCTGTCACACGTTTGATACCGCTCGCCCATCATCGTTCGACTCGCTTAGCATTTTTCGATTACCAGGTCAGCATTATTCGATTGCCCGGTAGTGATTTATTGTCGCTCGATCGTCACTTTCTCGGTCACGCATTGGACCTCGCTCGCCCGTTCTCAGTTCGACCGATCGACTTTATATTTGTTTCCTGGTCGGTATTTTCTCGATCGCGCGCTGGACATCGCTCGCTCGTTCTGATTTCACTATATCGACATTTTCTCTACTACTCGGTCGACATTTTTCGGTCGTTCGGTCTTGATTTATTATAGCCCTATCACTCTGCTCAGTATCGCTCGAGCGTCTTCCCAATGTCACTTGGTCGCCCTCAGCATCCGATCGATCGCTTGCTCAGCATGTGCTTCGCATTATTCCTCGTCGCTCGTTCGACATGATAAGACGAGCCCAGTGATCTGATTCCTCTCGATGTTGGCGACAACAGCGCTGCTTCCTTCGTCCTCCTCGCCATGTCATTGCCGGACAGACCGACCACTGCCCCTCTCCTTCTCCTCACCCACGCGAGCCGGTCTCAAATGCCTCCGTTGTTTCCTCGTGCGATGTCGCTGCAGCCACCTCTTCCCCGCGGACTCCGCCTCTCTTCCTCCTCGCGATGGCGCTGCTAACACAGCCGCTTCTCTGCCTCCGAGCACTTCTCGCCGGAGCCCCCCTCTCTCTCTCTCCTTCCCCTCGCCGGCAGCACTCCTGCCTGCTCCTCTCCTCAGGCCGGTAACCTCCCAACACTCCATTCCTTCTCGTCGTTTGGAGAGGCTGTTGGCGCCCTTGGTCCCTGCGCAGCCACCACTTTCATCAGCGCCCAAGAGTGGTCGTCGGCCGGCCGCACAGCCCCCCTCCACACGTTGGTGGCCCAGGCGTCACCTCTATGCTACCTCCCTCTCCCTCGGTCGTCGGTGGCCCAACGCGGCCTCCTCGATACGGATTCGGCGGGTCCCTTAGCACCGAGCTGGCCATTATTACTGTTGTCACTTATTTGAGCGTTTTCCAGTCCCGTCGTGTGCCGGCCTTCATGCCGTTATCTCGTTCCAGCTTTGTATGTTGTGGTGCTTCGGCCTTCGTGCCTCGGTTATTGTTTGGCGTCACTAATTTAGCCGTATTCTACTCTTGTTGTTTTCCCGGTCTGCGTGCCGGTGTTTCATCTCGGCCTGCGTGTCAAAGTCATGTCCTGACCTACGTGCCGATTTCGCGTCCCGGCCTGCGTGCCGATCTCGTTTTCTGGTCTGTGTGCTGAGTTCGTGTCCCAGCCTGCGTGCCGTCAGTACCTCCCGGCCTGCGTGCCGTCAGTACCTCCCGGCCTGCGTGCCGGTGTCTTATCCCGGTCTGCATGTCGTCTTCCGATGTCGTGCTGTGTTCGACTCCTCATCGTCAGATCCAGCCTGATCAGAGTCATCTACTCTCCTGGGTCGCGACAACTTGAGTCGCGTCCCATCCGAGGGCGCCCCCTGGGCCAGGGTACGTTTTCCTTTCATATTTTATGCACATTTCATTATTTTATGGCTTAGTCTGGTACTCATATGTTCGTTGGATCTGCCTCGAGTATCGGGATACCGGGGGCTAGGTCAACCTAGTCGCTGGTTGTAGGTAGTGTTGACCAGAGGACTTTTGAAGACTTGGTCAACATAGAAGTCATCTCAGCACACGTCTCCTCCGGGATATCGTAACTCCGTCAACATTCTCGCCATCTTACCTGACGGTCCATCCGATTTAATTTCCGGACATGATCAATTATTATTAGATCGATGAGTTTGTACAATGGAGTCAGTGGTTAAATTGTGAAAAAAAAAATGATGAAATTGTGCATTGCATGATAATTTTGTCTTCATCCTTGATTTTTTTTTCCAGGAAATTTGCTTTAGGACGCATCAGTTTAAGGAAAAAGAGGGAAAGTAAGAATCTTTTAAGATGTTCTTTATGCCATTAGAGATTTCTTGAGCTATCAGATTTGACAGTTTTTTTTTATCTAGATAATTATTTTTTTGGATTGATTAATTTTAATGATGATTGATTTGACTTTATAAAAATTTTTCACATCATCAGAATAAATCCGAAAAGCATAGATGAATTTTAACGGACGGTCTAACATCACGAGTAATTTGAACGCCTTGAAAGTATGATATATCCAAATTCTTTCGGTCGATTCAACTAATTGTAGAGATGAATAATCTTCCCTCTAACTCAACCATTGGGTAAATTAGAAAGCGCCCGTTATAATTCGTCCAACAGTTAAAAATGCATTATCAAGTTTGCCGTCCTATTTGGATTTTGAATGGTAGTACTATATAAATCCAGCAAACACTTTGTCACCGTGCAAGGGGTCATCATCGATGATAGTGTTCAGTTAATTAATTCAAACTAGGTCTCCCATTGTATTCTTCAATTTTCGCATCCATCCTATAAACATTTGGAAAATTTTAAAGTTCTAACTCTAGTAGGCTAGGATCTCATCTTCCCAAGTTTCAACCTTAATGGTGACTGATAAATTGGCACTTAAATAAGAGGATTATAATTTAAATCTTAATAAGGATGAATATTTCAAAGGTCGATATATAATTAAGAATATCATATTAATTTTTCTATAATATCTCTTAAATGTAGATTAAATTATTCATTTTATTAAATTTAGATAATAAATTTTAACGGGATAACTAAGAGCTATTCTCAAATTTCTATTATCTTTATTTTTTTTATTATTCTCTTCTCTCTTTCATTTTTTATTTTTCATTACTCAATCTATTCACTTTATTTTTTTTTCTTTCTTAAATTAAATGATATTTTAATATTTAAGGAATGAGTTTCATTCCTTAAATTTAGAGAATTAGTATTTATGAAATCTAAAATTAGGAAATAGATAGGTAATTGATGTAAAAAAAAATATTTTACTTAAAATATAAAATTTAAGATAAATTCTATATTTAGAAAAATGGATATGAATGTTATTAAATTAGGAAGAAGGTCGTATACTTTCAAGATTGATACGATCAGGTTTCATGGACCCTGAGTATGGCTAACGAATCCATAATTGTAGTAGTCGAACCCATCAATAAATGATCTTTTTCTTGTGGCAAAAAAAAAAAAAAACGATTCGCTCGTCCCCAGTGTCCCTATTAATTTGTCCCTAGACCAACACGGAGGAGATAAATCACGGATGACTACTAACCATTAGTGCAAATGGCCAATACATGGGGAATGTTATACTCGATCACGCTGAGTTTCGACCCCAAGACTTCATGTGACAACACCCTATGTCTTAATCATCGCACCGCCCCGAAGGGACATAAATAATCCTTTTCATGAATCATGACATGAAGAAAATGTGATTATACTAATCCAATGACGGAGCCAGCCCGAGTGATCTATCCAGACTGATTCTAGGTTGTGAGCAATGGCCGTCGATTTCGACGTCGTCGTCCCGGGCTAATTCCTCTTTCTCTCGTATTTTTCATTTGTTTTCCACTGTAAATTCAAGATTTGTCGTCGTCGGCCTCCGGGCTACAACCTGGGTAAGTCATAATTTAGCTCCGCCCTTGCTTACTATGGCAAACAAATTCAATGAGAAGGACACTTTACTTACCATGACTAAGGTTTGGCTTCATGTTTACAAGAGGGAATTTAAATGTAAATAGTTCGATCATGCATCTCACGCATGCGGGGAGTTCTAACATTTGTGTGGCTTCCTTACACGAACAACAGATCCTATGCAATTTTTTGGCTAATAAAATCAACTTTGATATAAACAATAACAATCTAGTCACGAAGCTTTTGGAAGTGGCATATATCTTAGGTTGTATGCCAATCTCTAGAATTTTGATGGTGCTTTTAGAATAGAGAGCTAGGGGAACTCTTGACAAACAAAGACCTATAATGTCCCGTATCCATTATGTTAGGATTCAATAAAAATCTTATATTAGAAATATTTGATAAAAATCATAGATTTAAAAGGATGCATAATATCTCTATTAACATGAGTTTTTTTTGGGAGAGTCCAAGAGTAAAGTTATTAGGGTCTAGGCTCAAAGTGAACAATATCATGTTATTGTAGAAATATGTGGATAACAAAGTTGAAGGTGGACCTGGGGTAAGTCAAAGTAGATAATATCATGTCATTGTGGAGATACGTAGACATCCTTCAGTCTCAACAAACGGTATCAGAATCATGGTCCAGACCAAATGTCATGTGGGATGACCTTGAACAAAGTTGAGAGTAGGTCTGGAGCTAGTCATGGGTGACTGGATGCTCGTGAGGAGGTCCAAAGTAGATCAGGGTGACTGGATACTTGTGGGAAGGCCCGAAGCATGTCCAGATACTTGTGGGAAGGCGAGTAGGTCAGGGTGACCGGATGCTTGTGGGAATTCCCTAGAGTAGGTCAGGGTGGCTGGATACTTGTGGGGAGGCGAGTAGGTCAAGGTGACTGGATGCTCACAGAAAGCCCCGAAGCAAGTCAAGGTAACCAGATGCGGATGCTCGTGGGGAGGCCCTGAGCAGAGTAATTGTGGTCTTTCGTTTGAGGGGAGGATTGTTGGAATTCAATAAAAGTCCCACATTAGAAAGATTTAGAAAATATCATGAGTTTAAAAAGGATGTGGGATATCTTAATTGGAATAAGACCTTTTAGGAAGAGCCCAAGAACAAAGTCATGAGAGTCTAGTCCCAAAGTAGACAATATTATGTCATTGTGGAGATATGTGAATATCCTTTGGGCACAATATATGTTAGGTTGATCGGATGTTTGCGGGAAGGCCCAGAGTAGGTCAAGGTGACTAGATGCTCATGGGGAGACCTGAACCATGAGAGTAATTGTGGTCCTTCGTTTGAGGGAATGATTGTTGGAGTTCAATCAAAGTCTCACATTAGAAAGATTTGATAAAGATCATGAGTTTGAAAAGATGTATGATATCTCCATTGACATCAGGCCTTTTCGGGAGAACCCAAAAGCAAAGCCAAAAGGGCTTAAGCCCTAAGTAGACAATATCAGGTCATTGTGGTGTGTGGATATCCTTTAAGCACAATAAATAGTATCAGAGTCATGATCTAAACTAGATACCATGTAGGGTGACCTTAAACGAAATTGACGGTGACCCAGGGTATGTTAGGTTGACTGAATGCTTGCAGGAAGATCTCAAAATAGGTCAAAGTGATCGGATACTTACGGAGAACAAGTAGGTCAAGGTGACTTTCGGGGAGGCCCGGAGCATATCAGGGTGATCAGATGAGGATGCTGCAGGGAGGCCCAGAGCAAGTCAGGATGACCGGATACTCGCGGGAAAGTCCGGACCATGAGAGTAATTATGGTCCTTGGTACAACACATTGTAACCAAAGCGACTTAGCCTTATGAAATATGACTAAGATTAATTCCACAATCATATATAGAGAGGTAAATTAAAAAATCAAATAAGCTCAATTATACCTTGTACTACACCCACAAGATGAGCCAAGGTCTAAGATGTCCAACATGGTGTATCATCACCAACAAAGCAAGTATACAACATCTAACATTGTGCGCGCGATCAACCAATTAAACCAAGTCTACAATGTTAAATGATCGATGTGGTTTTGCTATCTTAATTGCGGTGATAGAAAAACAATGCTGAATTTGCCTCCTAGATACCATATTGACCTAGTCAACATAATGTTATGTGTATGTCCATGAATCGAATCCATAGTGATCAACGTTGCATAATATGTGCTTCCTTTATACCACTATTGGGATCATCACATTCCACGACAACAAATTAGTGCGGTTATGTACTTGAAATCCTTGATATTGTATCAAATCATATAACAAATTGAAATATTTATCTCGTATTGGTCTAGGGACAGATTGATGAAGACACTAGGGGCAAACAAATCGTCTTTTTATCACATATAACAAATTGAAATTATATGAAATTATTTTGTTTTTTGTTTTTGCGAGAGTGAGAGAAAGAGAGACGATGATGAACCATACACTTCTAGTGACATCAAAATTATAATAACAAAATGTGATAATATTCATTCCAAATGTTTCTGATGGTTCGTTTTTAGATTACATGAGGAGATATAAATCATAGATGTTTATCAGTCACTAATGTATGGAGAGAACAAGAACCTAATTACTAGCTATGAATTGACCTTTCATTATCTCATAACAGTAACACGATCATAATTAGCTAACTATTCGTTATGAAGGGATAATATTAAAATCAGATTATAAAAAGTGAAATCCGTCATCTTGGTAGTCTCTACTATTGTCTCACACTATTATAAGGGGATAAATTAAAAAAATAAAATTAGCGGGAGGGTGAGAGTGGTTAGATTTTTTAATTGAATTAGAAAGAGATCTCAACTTATATACTGAAGTTTAATGTGGACTTTTGATTTCAACTAATTAGTAGATATTAATTAGCACTCAATTCTAATTATCCTCGGCTAATCAATTACTTGATTTTATAAATTTTAAAAGTTTTAAACATCTAAAGCATTTTAAATTGAATTCCCGTCTATATTAATTGATTAGTATTTTGAAATGTATTTATTTAATATTTTTCAATATATAATTTTTTTATAAAAAAAATCTGATATACTTTTAGGGGTGTATTTAACCTTTTTTTTTTACGTAAAAATCTGATTTTTTGGAGTTGGATAGATTTTTATTAATTACACGGAGTTGGGAAAAGAATTACAAAACTTTTACCGACATTTTAAACTTTTACATTCAAACTTATAGATTTCATAATTTAGTAATATATTATAAGTAATTATCTAATACTTTCTGCAAACTAGTGTGATCGTGCACACGCATTGCGTGTGTAATATAATAATATATAAATTATTTGAGTCTTTGAAAATTTGAATTGGTTGAATTTTTTAGTGTCACCCTTATAAACAAAAAATTAATTATTTGGGTAAGATTCGTCAGACCCATACAATAATGACGCTAGAGAATCCCAGTAACGGTTTTCCCTATGAAAAAAAATATTTTAATTTAATATTATACTTGTCTTAGTAAAAAAAAAACTTTAAAAAGCATATTTTTTAACATCGTCGACCTAAAATATTTATAGAAGCTTCGTTGATCATAGTATTGTCAATTCTAAGATATGAGACTAAAAAGAACTATATTTTTTTTTATATAGAACAACTAGATAAAATTAATGATGAGAAAAATTCATAATAATACAATGTAGCCGAGTCTCGAACTCTAGAGCACTGATTATTTCGCTTGTGAAATTACTAATAAACCTTGGAATTATTTTTAGTGTAAATAAAAAAAAGGACATTAACGTAAATGTATTTTAGGCTTCACCAAAATTAGTTATAGTAAAGGGGGGAGATTTTTAATAAAATAGTAAGATATTGCTACCATAAAAGAAAATATATTCTCATATATTTTTTAATTTAAAAATTATAAAAAAATATTTAGAAAAAATAAAAGTAGAATTTCACTGTGCACAACAACTTGGTGGTGTAGATATCCTTGGACAACTTCTCCATCTCTTTCCCCTTCTCCAAGAATCTGTTGACCAGTCACAACGTCCTTTGCAACAACGTCATAAACATCGCCGAGATAACACTACGCGAAGAAAAATAGGATATCCCATATCGTACACCAGAAATTCATCCAATTAAAATATCAATTTTTACCATCATACATATAAACAAAATATGTCCATAAACAAAATACATACATACAAATCGGCCATCACGTAATAATAATGAAGCAGCAGATTAAAAAAAATATAAAGTACTATGAATTCTTCCAGATGAATTAAAATAATAAAATCAAATAGTATAATTCCAGTAGATGTTCACCTGCCTATAATAAAGAGATTGAAGAAGAGCCGAGAAAATAGAAAGAGAGCGTTTGATTAGCAGATGGAGCTCAGATTCAACGGAAGAGGTTGATATAGGAGCAAGGAAGAGACAGAGTTGTGAAGGAAGGGAAAAGAGAGGCGACGACGGACGAAAAGAGAGAGACATGTTGGGTTAAAAGTCCATAAAAATTTCAATGATGAATGGATGACTTTTTTATTTATTTTTCAAAGTTTACAAAAGTTTAAAGTTTGTACTTAAAAGAATCAATGAAAATGCTTTTAGATATCAAAAGATTTTCATGGAGTTTTAAAAGTCAAGTTTCAATATCATATGACTTTTTAAAAATCTATAAAAAATCTAATTTGGATATTATTAAATTTTTTATAAAAATCTAAATTGAATACACCTAAAAATTAAATACACCCCTTAGATAAAAATCCATAAAAATCAAATACACTCCTTTGATCATAACAAAATTTACAAATACTAAGTCGCCCCTGTTCCATCTAAATACACGATATATTAGGAATTGACAAAGCTGATATTTATATGTCGCATTATTACAACAAATATCATAAGATTTATTCTCAACGTATACAGAATGTATGATATATCACTGATCTTCTAACTTCTTATAAAAAGACCATTGTATTAGATAAAGGCTCTCATAATTTACCTATCATGTCTCTACAATTCTGAAAGGCTCTTAGAGCAATTACACTGGAGTGTTATTCACATGTTATAACGTTCTATGAACGTTAAAACCAATGCAAAGATTGTTAAAATGTAGATGAGGCCCATGCAAACATTGAACATGTTCAATGAATTGAACTCGTTCAATGTTTATTTCATCATTTTTTAATCTGTAGCCCACCACAAATATTAAAGTTTGTGGCCCACCACAAACTTGAAAAAAAATTAAAAAAATCGTTTAAACATATAGCAATCAACGGATAGTAAACGGATAGTTTTTCAATATTTTTTAACGGATAGTTTTTAAAAAAATTCTTAGTTTTAAATTTTTCATACAACGAATATTAATCAACACAACTGATCGTTTCAAATAATTAATGATAAATTCTTAGCTTTATTAAATAATTATCCATAGAATACATAAGGAGTATCTTGGCACATAAGTGCATACACTAATAATCTCCCACTTGCACTATTGTCAAATACTACGGACTCTCAGTCTTAGGTTCCTCACATGAGTCTCATGTTTCTGTAGAGGTAAGGCCTTTGTGAGTGGGTCTGCGATATTCTCGCTGGTATCTACTCTGCTAACCAACACATCACCCCTCTGAACAATCCCTCTAAGGAGGTGATACTTCCTGAGTACATGCTTGGATCGTCGGTGAGACCTTGTCTCCTTTGCCTGTGCTATGGCCTCATTATTGTCACAATATAGTACAACTGGATCAACAATGTTAGTAACCACTTCAAGCTTCACTATGAAGTTCTTGATCCGCACAACTTCCTTTGCTTCCTCTGAAGCTGCTATGTACTCGGACTCAACTGTTAAATCTGCAACTGTCTCCTACTTGGAACTCCTCCAGCAAATAGCTGCACCATTCATACAAAACACATATCCTTGCTACGATTTTATATCATCCTGATCTGTTTGAAAACTTGCATCAGTATATCATCTGACGACTAATTCCTTGTCTCCTTCGAAAACTAAGAACATGTTCTTTGTTCTTCTAAGATACTTGAGGATAGTCTTTACCGTAGTCCAATGACCCTCTCCAAGATCTGACTGATATCTACTCGTCGTGCTTAATGCATACAAGACATCTGGTCGAGTGCATATCATAACATACATTATAGACTCTATAGCCGAAGCATAAGATATCTTGTCCATTCTACTTCTTTCCTCTTGTGTTCCTGGACATATAGCCTTGGAAAGATGTGCACCATGTGACACTAGTAAATATCCTCTCTTGGAGTCCTGCATACCAAATCTATTCAGCATTTTATCAATGTATACACCTTGACTCAACCCTAGTAACCTGCTTTGTCTATCCTGGTATATTCTAATACCTAAGACATAGGTTATATGTTGGTGCAACCTTAGGTCAAGGTTGACCTGGTTGACCTGACTCGAGTTGACCTGACTCGAGTTGTATTTTGATGTTTGACGAGAATAGAAAAGTTCTATTATGATGTTTGACGAGAGTAGAAAAGTTGTATTCTGATGTTTGACAGAATACAAACTTGGGAGATTGTGGGTGCAATCTTTGGTCAAGGTTGACCTGGTTGACCCGAGGTGAGTCGACCTGATTCGGGAAATCCTGGTGAGTGAAGCCAGGTGAAAGTCCTGGTGAGTGAAGCCAGGCAAGGGAAAGTCCTGGTGAGTGAAGCCAGGCAGTTGGAAAGTTCTGGTGAGTGAAGCCAGGCAAGGGAAAGTCCTGGTGAGTGAAGCCAGGCAGTTGGAAAGTTCTGGTGAGTGAAGCCAGGCAAGGGAAATCCAGATAGGTCAAGGTTGACCAGACATCTGGTGAAAAGTCCAAGCAGGGAGCTTGGCACGAGAAAAGTCCAAGCAGGGAGCTTGGCACGAGCAAAGTCCAAGTATGGAGACTTGGCACGGAAAAGTCCAAGCAGGGAGCTTGGCACGGGAAAAGTCCAAGTATGGAGACTTGGCACGGAAAAGTCCAAGTATGGAAACTTGGCATGGGAAGTCGGAGAGGGCTTGGGAGCTCGTTCTCCGAACTGTGGTCAGAGAGGGCTTGGTAGCTCGGTCTCTGGACCGGATGGAGTCGGAGCGGGCTCGGTAGCTCGTTCTCCAGACTAGGTCAGAGAGGGCTCGGTAGCTCGTTCTCAGGACCAGGTAGGGTTTAGGGCTAGAAGCTCTAAACCTGGATCGGTCTGGTGACCGATCCAGTGATACGCTGGTTGACTGATCGGTCTGGTGACCGATCAGTAACCAAATAGTGTGTTTCTGTGAATTACCTGATCGGTCTGGTGACCGATCAGTAATCATACAGAAGCGAAGAAGATCAGGAGAAGAAAGAGGGGGATCGGTCTGTGGACCGATCCACCTGAGTCCTGATCGGTCCACAGACCGATCAGAGAGTTGGGCAACTCTCTGTGAAGCGTGCTGATCGGTCTGGGGACCGATCAGAATAGGTCCTGATCGGTCTGGGGACCGATCAGAATAGGTCCTGATCAGTCTCAAGACCGATCAGAGAAGGTCTGGACCGATCAGGGTGGAGCCTGATCGGTCCAGCTCTAGCCGTTGAGTCACAACGGCTAGATTTCTGCTGTGTCTTTTGCCCTCTTCACAGGTTCGCAGGTTCAGGGATATAAAGGGGTTGAGTGCCTCTACAGTATAGGGACTGCCTCTCTTTTCTTTCTGATCTTACTGCAATCAGAGCTTTGCTGAGCTCTCATTTTCCTGAAGCTTCGAGGAAGCTTCCTTCGGCTGGTTCTTTCTCTTCCTCCTTACTGCGATTTGAGCTTTGCTGAGCTCCTCTTTGCTGAAGCTTCATGTGAGCTTCCCTCGACTGTTTGATCAGCTGCTGTTGGCATCATCCGTGAAGTTGCTGCTTTATCAACGGACTCCAGTCGACGAGAAGAAGGCAAGCAAACTTGGTAGAGTGTATTTACATTCATATTATCCATTGTTTCTTGTTTTATTTCTTGTACTCCTTTATTGCTGTTGCAAAAGAGATTGTGGCGAGGTTTCTCCACCCAGAAGGAGTATTTATTAGCCGGTTTTTCGGGGTCTCATCCACCGACGGATTGATAGGATTCGTCCACCTTACGGACACGCCGAGGAGTAGGAGTATCATCTCCGAACCTCGTTATATCGTCGCGTTTGAGGTTTGATCTTCTCCACTTTCGTTTCTATGTTGTATTTCCGCTGCGCTAACCTAAATTGTAGGAAGAAACGATAATTTGAGGTCGGCTATTCACACCCCTCTCTAGCCGCTATCCGAAGGTCCTAACAAGTGGTATCAGAGCCAAGTTGCTCTTCGTCGGATTAACACCCAAGGGAGCACAAGCTAGAGAATGGATGGACTTGGAGAAGACATCACGATTCCACCCTTCTACGATCACGACGACTTCGCATTTTGGAAGGTAAGAATGAAGTACTTTCTTATGACTAACTTAGTTAATTGGAATTGTGTACAAGTAGGTTTTATTCCTCCAAGGGATGAAGAAGGAGAAATTCTTGAAACGAAGAGGTGGACGAAGGAACAAATCCACCACTCTGTAATCAACGACGAGGTAATGAAAATTTTTGAATTCTCATTACCTAACGATATCTTGTGCAAGATAGGTGGTTACAACAATGTCAAGGAATTGTGGAACAACTTGGCCAAGTTCCATGAGGGAAGCTCCAATTCAAGTCATGAAGAGGAGTCAAGTGAGTCAAGTAGCTCACTTCATAGAGGTAAGGAATTAGAAGTTGAGGTCTACTCAACATCTAAGGAAGAAGAGGAGGAGAGTTCTTCTTCAAGATTGGAGCAAGAAGAAGAAGCTTCTACCTCCGGAAGGGATAAAGGAGAAAGCTCATATCCACCCTCAACACTAGGTAACTCAAGCAATTTAATTTCTTGTAAATTACATATAATGTGATTTGAGTGTAGGGAATATGGACATTACAAGAGTAAGTGTCCAAGGAGGATTAGGAAGACTCCACCGGCGCCAAAGGTCAAGAAAGTCGGAGTCCCGATACGCAAGGGTAAGGAGCACGTGGTGTGCTTCCAATGCAAGCGAAGGGGACACTATAGGAGCCAATGTCCGAGGGGGAGGCAATCTCACAAGAACAAGAGACCGAGCACGTCTATAGGGGGAGCTAAGGAAAACCCTAAGGTAATCTCTAAGGTACATTCTTGCAATTCTAGTAGGATGCATGCTAGTAGCCTTATTGCTATTGTCAATAATAATAAGCATGATAACTATAGTAACCGATACACGTGCTTAGGTGCCAAACATGTTATCCTATATAAGGACAATACTAGAAAAACCAATCCTAGAATTAACTTATCTAAGGTTAAGGAAAACCTAGGTAGGAATCCCAAAACAACTAGACATATGCCTAGGTATACCTCAAAGAAAAATGACAAATTAAAACTTGAGGTATTAGAAAAGGAAAATCAAGTCTTGAGGTCAAGACTTGACACCTTAGAAAAGACTCTTAAGAATTTAGAGAAGTTAACTCTAGGATCTAAGGGTCAAAAGCAAAAGCCCAGGAACATGAGAGGTTTGGGTCACAAACCAAAGACTCAAGTGGTCAAGCCCACTTATCATAATGTTCCATTCGATTATGGAACAAGACCTAGGGCTAGAAAGACCATCACCAAGGTCACAAGAGGAGTCACCCCTAGAGTTGATCTTGATGAGTCCCAAATGACCAAGGCTTTAAAGCCTAGGAGGGTCATTAGGAGGGTTGCTAGGGAAGTCATCCCTAGTGAATATTTAGTGAACCCAATGAGCTCCAAAAGGTATTGGGTTCCTAAGAGCGTGATTCCATCACGCTAGATGGTTTAGGGTGTGCTAACCTTACTTGAATAGGTAGTTAACCTAATCATGGCAAAAGGTGGCACTTCAAGAATTTTCAAGGTGTAATCAAGCCTTGAAAATGAAATGGAAAGTTATTCCTAAGGTGATTAGGATGTGCCAATCACATTTGAGGAGTTTTCTAGAGTCAATCTAATTGGCACATAGTGATCTAAAAATCTTTGGTATATGATTTTAGGTCTATTACACTTAGGAATATAGAACCTATGACAAAATGATCAAAACTATAAAAAATGGCAACTAAGGCTAGAATTAGGTATCTTCTATACCTTTACATGTTATTTGCCATATGTCATGTCATGACATCATATTTAATTTATTATCATTTGAAATGTCATGATAATGCTTAGGTTAGTTATATGTCATGCTTTATTTAAGTTTCATACTTTATGACATGACATCATGACATTGGCACATGTTTTCACTTATGATATTGTTTTATGCCATGTCATCATCTCTTGCATTTATGATCAATTAAATTTATTTAAGGACAAAAACTCAATTTGATATGGAAATCAAATTGTTGTCTAGAAAATGCATGAGAACTTATCTTAAGATGACCTAAACCCATATCTCACATCAAAATTGACTTGGATGTGTTTGATACACCTTAGATGTGTGTGAGATATTAGGATTATGAGTTAGGATCAAGGTGCATAGCTCTTGTACCTAGATGAGCCTAATTCTAAATTGAGGATCATAGGGAAAGCTTTTGTACAAGTCATGTACATTTAGCCCTAAGATTGTGGTCCTAAATTGAATGGTTTAAAATCATTTCAAAATTGATTTGAAAAACCTTGATGAAGCTTTTCTAGTGATAGCATTCATCATTGAGCAAGTTGATACAAAGATGGATTAACCTTGAGCTATTTCAACGTTTTTCGAACTTTGTATCAAGATTTGAAAATGGAAGTTATTTTCATAGAAAACTATTTTTCCATGATAATATATGTTATGAGGAATGTATCCTCAAAATTTTACAATTTTTGGAATTTTCTGTGATTTTTTAGGGGTTTCTGAATTTCGGGAGAAAAATCAGAAATCCCTATCAGAGATTTGTGGACCGATCAGAGGGGATGCTGATCGGTCCAGGGAGGTCTGGATCGGTCACTGGACCGATCCAGGGAAGTGTGGATCGGTCTGGTGACCGATCCAGTGAGGTCTGACCGGTCTGGTGACCGATCAGAGCGTGCCAAAATGCTGATTTTCGACTGTGTTGTCTGAAATTTCAGCTGAAAGTTAAAACACAGTTTGTGTTCTGGATTTCTAAAGGGTTGAAACTCTCCAAGACATTGTTGGTGCAATGGTCAAGGGGGAGTTGACTTTTAGGGGGAGTTTTTACTCTAAAGCCTTGAGTGATATGGGATTATCACTAAGTTGATTGTTGACTTTAGTATCAAGGGGGAACTTAAGGGTTTCAATGAAAGGTATGGGACTTTCATTAGGAAGAAACTCTTGACCTTGATTCACTCTTTTTGATGTGTGTCAAAAAGGGGGAGAATGGGAAAATATCCGAAGAATGTTCAAGGAAGAACATTAGAGTTTGGGGAGAATGTTCAAGGAAGAACATTAGAGTTTGGGGAGAATGTTCAAGGAAGAACATTGGAAAGCCTAAGTTAGGTTATCGGGTTAACCTAACTTGATTATGGTTTTTGTCAAACATCAAAAAAGGGGAGATTGTTGGTGCAACCTTAGGTCAAGGTTGACCTGGTTGACCTGACTCGAGTTGTATTTTGATGTTTGACGAGAATAGAAAAGTTCTATTCTGATGTTTGACGAGAGTAGAAAAGTTGTATTCTGATGTTTGACAGAATACAAACTTGGGAGATTGTGGGTGCAATCTTTGGTCAAGGTTGACCTGGTTGACCCGAGGTGAGTCGACCTGATTCGGGAAATCCTGGTGAGTGAAGCCAGGTGAAAGTCCTGGTGAGTGAAGCTAGGCAAGGGAAAGTCCTGGTGAGTGAAGCCAGGCAGTTGGAAAGTTCTGGTGAGTGAAGCCAGGCAAGGGAAAGTCCTGGTGAGTGAAGCGAGGCAGTTGGAAAGTTTTGGTGAGTGAATCCAGGCAAGGGAAATCTAGATAGGTCAAGGTTGACCAGACATCTGGTGAAAAGTCCAAGCAGGGAGCTTGGCACGAGAAAAGTCCAAGCAGGGAGCTTGGCACGAGCAAAGTCCAAGTATGGAGACTTGGCACGGAAAAGTCCAAGCAGGGAGCTTGGCATGGGAAAAGTCCAAGTATGGAGACTTGGCACGGAAAAGTCCAAGTATGGAAACTTGGCATGGGAAGTCGGAGTGGGCTTGGGAGCTCGTTCTCCGAACTGTGGTTAGAGAGGGCTTGGTAGCTCATTCTCTGGACCGGATGGAGTCGGAGAGGGCTCAGAAGCTCGTTCTTCGGACTAGGTCAGAGAGGGCTCGGTAGCTCGTTCTCAGGACCAGGTAGGGTTTAGGGCTGGGAGCTCTAAACCTGGATCGGTCTGGTTAATTTCTGTAACCAAACAGTGTATTTCTGTGAATTACCTGATCGGTCTGGTGACCGATCAGTAATCATACAGAAGCGAAGAAGATCGGGAGAAGAAAGAGGGGGATCGGTCTGTGGACCGATCCACCTGAGTCCTGATCGGTCCACAGACCGATCAGAGAGTTGGGTAACTCTCTATGAAGCGTGCTGATCGGTCTGGGGACCGATCAGAATAGGTCCTGATCGGTCCTAAGACCGATCAGGGTGGAGCCTGATCGGTCCAGCTCTAGCCGTTGAGTCACAACGGCTAGATTTCTGCTGTGTCTTTTGCCCTCTTCACAGGTTCGCAGGTTCAGGGATATAAAGGGGTCGAGTGCCTCTACAGTATAGGGACTGCCTCTCTTTTCTTTCTGATCTTACTGCAATCAGAGCTTTGCTGAGCTCTCATTTTCCTGAAGCTTCGAGGAAGCTTCCTTCAGCCGGTTCTTGCTCTTCCTCCTTACTGCGATTTGAGCTTTGCTGAGCTCCTCTTTGCTGAAGCTTCATGTGAGCTTCCCTCGACTGTTTGATCAGCTGCTGTTGGCATCATCCGTGAAGTTGCTGCTTCATCAACGAACTCCAGTCGAGGAGAAGAAGGCAAGCAAACTTGGTAGAGTGTATTTACATTCATATTATCCATTGTTTCTTGTTTTATTTCTTGTACTCCTTTATTGCTGTTGCAAAAGAGATTGTGGCGAGGTTTCTCCACCCAGAAGGAGTATTTATTAGCCGGTTTTCCGGGGTCTCATCCACCGACGGATTGATAGGATTCGTCCACCTTAAATTTTTCATACAACGACTATTTCAAATTTCAACGGATAATTTTTTTTAAAAATATAAAATTTCATCTATAAATATTCATCATCTTATTTCAATCTTTCAACACCTAAATCCCTCTAAAATTCTTCTCTTATTTTAGTTCGAAACGTCTCAATATTCAAGTAGCATGACTCAACAAGTGAAAATGAAGTCCAAGTTGAAGTTGGTGACGAAGGTTATGATCCGAGGAATGAGCTAATGTCGTTGATACTTCAACAAAGTCGACAAATAGTTGAAGCATACCAAAGTAATAACGAGATACGGCGAAGAAGTAGGTTCATCCAAAGAAATCGTGAAGCCGGACATGTGAGGCTCTTCAATGATTATTTCTCCACAAGCCCGGTGTATCCAGATCAAATATTTCGAAGACGATTTCGCATGCGAAAAGATTTATTTTGTCTCATAGTTAATGCACTTCAAAGTCATTCTTCGTATTTTCACCAGAGTGATGATGCTGCAAGAAGAAAAGGTTTGTCACCACTATAAAAATACACAGTTGCGATTCGCTAATTGTCTTATGGAGTCCCAGGCGACCATCTTGATGAGTACCTACGCATTGGTGAATCAATTGCCATCAAGTGTTTGTTCAAGTTTTGCGATTATATGGTTGAACTATTTGGTGATCGATACTTGAGAAGGCCGAATGCTGATGATGTTCAACGTCTTCTTCAAATGCATAATGAGAGGCACGACTTTCCTGAAATGTTGGGCAGCCTTGATTGCATGCATTGGGAATGGAAAAATTATCCAGTTGCTTGGAAAGGCCAGTTTACAAGAGGTCATGGATCACCAACAATAGTACTTGAAGCGATCGCGTCTTAAGACTTGTGGATATGACATGCATTCTTTGGTGTCGCAGGTTCACGTAATGATATTAATGTATTTACGAATCTCCCATTTTCAATAATGTCTTGCAAGGAAATGCTCCGGAGATTAATTTCACGGTAAATGGGACTTAATATACAAAGGGATATTATCTAACAGATAGAATATATCCGGAATGTGCTACTTTCGTGAAGGCTTTCCCTTGTCCGAAAGATCCCAAGAGGAGGTTGTTTAAGGAAAGACAAGAGGCTGTAAGAAAAGATGTTGAACGAGCATTTGGGGTGCTCCAAGCTTGATGAGCAATTATCAAAGGTCCAGCATGTTATTGATACAAAAAAAGTTAAAACATATTATGTTAGCATGCATTATTTTGCACAACATGATTGTTGAAGATAGGGGGAGTAGGTGATAAATTGGTACAACAACGATGAAGGTGATGAACTTGTACAACATATCCAAGGTTCAAATCGAGTATTTCATGATTATCTCCGAAAAAATTCCAAACTACGTGATAGTTATGTGCATCACGAATTTCGTACAGACTTAGTTGAACATATTTGATCATAATACAACAACAATCTTTGAATGTATTGTATTTTAAATTTATACAAGTGTAATTTTTTTATATGTTGTACTCTTTCATTTCAAATTTATAATAATATTTTAATTTTAAATAAAATTATTAAAATTCTTATTTATTTTAATTTTAAATAAATATATTTTAAGTTTATGTAAATAATATATTTAAAAATAATATTATTAATTATTTTAAATAATAATTATTTAAATTATATAAATACAATTGAAATTGTAATAAAAATAAAAATATATTAATATAATGTATATATGATATGTGGATCCCACATTCTGAAATAGGAGGTATTATAACATCTAACAATTTGAATACACTTATGCGACATTTTTTACCTTTTGTTGCAACACACTACAAACCAGACGGATTTTATGGTGGGATGTCCGGTCCAACTGTCGGCCCGCGAATGGTCGACCAATGTGGATCGGATTGGGTTCTACACGGGCGGCCTCCTGGGCGGGCCGAGCCGTGGACCGTACGGAGGCGATTTTCTGCACGCAAACCGGTCGATTTCTCTCGTCCTGTTGTCCTCTTCCCATTTCGCACAACTTTCCGCCCCTGGAACCGTCCCTCTCTCCGCGTCTCCCCTTCCTCTCGGTGCCGATCTTGAAGCCGCCCTGCTTCTGCTCGCCTGAATCGATCTGGTCAACCGCCTCTCCCTCAGGTTAGTCCTCTGCCCTGCTATTGCGATCTCGTGCCGGACTCGGTGTGCTGTCCACTTGCCTCTCGGCGTGTCATCCCTATCCTCATGCGATCTCATTCCTCCGATCTAGTAGGCCATTCGGAGACCTCCTTATCTCTCTCCCGTAGGTCACCCTCCTACTCCTTTCGCGACCTCTGTTCTTCCGATCTTGCAGGCCGATCCCCCTTCTTGCTCTCTCCCACGACATCCAGTTTCAGGTTCCAGTTTTTAGCGGCTACAGCCTCATCCCTCTTTTCTCCAACGTATTTCTTCTTATTCAGCTCGGTCGCAGCAAGATTAGGCGGTGAAATATTTTTGTTTTGTATTCGATTTCTGCCTCAGGAATATACATTTTTATGATTTTGATCAAACATTTTATGATTTTATTGCGAGAAGAATCTTCTCGATTTGGATGCTTGGAGATCTGGATACAATCCTTAATTTTGATTTTATTTATCAAATAAACGGGCGGGTTTAGATAGCAATTTGCTAAATTGGCCGAGTATTTAGTGGGTCGTGTGAGCTTTTAATTAAGTGGGATGGGTTTGAGTATTTAGGTAAGTCGTGGATACCCGAAACATTGCTAGCCCTTTCCGCGCCATCCTGGTGACATCGTGAGGTAAGTGAGGGCAGCGAGTTTGACACATGCAAATCACCATTTGGTTGACTTCATCCCCTACTGCTGCAATGACAGAGGAGTGTCTGTGTTCAGCATGAGATAGCTTAAGTCTAAAACCGGGAGGGAGGTCATGGTGCCATAATTGAGACGGCAGGAAAAAACCTAGGATTTCCCTCAAGGCACATGACTTCCATGATGCTTTGGGATGGGAAGGGATCCTGTTGGGTCAAGCAAGGGTGAGGAAGTGCAAGGCGATGATGGAGGTGGCATGGGAGAAGGGAAGGCTTACGAGGAGAAGAAATCACACAAAATTATTTCATGTTATATGTAGGACAAGTTTATTGGTGGTGGTGTAGGCATTGTTTCCTTTATTAGAAACAAAGGATATTGGTGATATGGTGATGTGAACAAGGAACTAATAATTTAGAAAGTTTTAGGTGAAAAAACGAATCCATTTGAATTTCAAAATATTAGTTGATAATTATTCTAGTTTAGGTTTAAGACAGTATGGTATGGTTTGATTTGGTAAGATTATCTTTTATCGTGGTAGTTTAATTGATAATTGGATTTCCTAATTTGCAATAGTTATTATCTAGTTTGGTTTGAGTACCCAATGATTTTTTTAATAGTTTTAAGTTAAGAATAAAATTGTATTTTTAATCATGAATTGCAATTCTCATAGTTATAGACATCAAAATAACTTTTTGTCTTGCACTAGGTAAAACAAAGACCTTGCTAGATTAAAACTATTCTTTCAATGAAGACTTATTCTTTGTATGTTGACTTTGTTACAAGTTATGTAGACTTGTTCTCATTATTACTACCTTCACATACCATGATGTCAATGAAGATCAGGAAAACATTCTCGCCCACCAATAAACTTATATGTTTTCTTATTTATTGAAAAGTGTGACAAAAAAAATCATGCCAAAGTGTAAAAAGAGAACAAATTTCATTGATTTTTGCCTATCGGAAGAGACCTTAAAAAAGGAAGAATAATGAAAAAACAAAACATTGCCAACAAAGGCAGTGAAGCTAGTGTTCCTTATGTTTAAAAGTGACAAACCAATAAGAGGAGCAGATAATTCGCTTGGCATTGTGTTCTTCTCAGTTGGGGAGAATAACATAGTCAAGATTTCTAAATCTTATTTAAAATTATTGAAAATTTTAAAGTAGTTTAAGTTGTTTAAAATTTTTAGTTATATTTTTACATAAATAGTTGGAGAATTTATAAAAATTATTTGTTTTTTAAAGAAAAAGTCAATTAAGGTTTTTTTAAAGATAAATTTAGTTGTTATTTTACGAAAGATGATCTTATTGTCCCTTTATACAAGGGGTTAGGATTCAATGTATTAGAACAATTTTCAGTTAATAAATTTCCCTTCCAATATCTGCAGGAGATAATTTTTTGCTTGCTTCATCAATTTGTCCTAATGTTTTTGTGTGATTCGGGTATTCAATTTTTTTTTTGCTACAACTGGCCACTTGAATTGCCTAGGTAGGTTGCTTGAGCTGCCTAGTTGGATGACTTAACAATCATCACTTAATTGCTAGGCAAGTGGTCTTCTTATATTTCTACCTAAGTAGTTGCCTAGATTGCTTTTTAAAACTATGGAATTGGAGTTGAGAATAAAATTGTATTTCCCATCGCGAAAGGAATTACAATCTTCATTAAAAAAACCATTTTTCTTAAAGACTAGGTAAAACAAAGATTTTGTAGTTTAAAACTATTCTTTCTAAAAGCTTATTATTTTTAGCATAGTTAATAAGGTCTCCTTTGATTAATCTCGGTGTAGTTTTTTTTTAATGTATGAGATATCTCTTTGTTTTATCAATTTCAGCTCATTTTTCTTTTCTATGTGATCTGATGGTTCGATTTGATGTAGAATCAAATTGCAAATTGGATATCAGTGCCATTATGTGCTACTTCAGATGGCAACTCCTTGTATTAGTTGTCGCATAGTATTTGTAGAAAATAAAGATATGCAAAGGGAAAAAAAGGTTTAATGTTTCCCTATTCTGGTATGTGTAGATTGTTGAAGAATTTTTGTTTTGAGTATTTATATAAAACAGATTTATAGATTTTATTACGGCCCAAGAATTATATATATTTTTTGTTAATTTAGTTGTACTTATTTTTTGCACTAACCATTTTGTTGCAAACCTTTAAGTTGATGCTAATGATTAATATTATGCTTAATTTTTATATTTCTGTGTCTATATTTCCTAACCCATTTTTGTTTTTTGGATAGTTCTTCCCATTTTTATCCTAAATGGAATAGGGTCATGGTGGACCATCTTATGGTCATCCATTTTCACACTGGCACCTTGTTATGCCATTTCAAGGGGCAAGGAAGTACCTTCTGACCTCCCCTATGTAATTGTTGACCCAACAAGGAAGAGAGAGGGTGAGAGGTGAAGAGCTTTGACATCCATGTTATATTTGAGAGATGTAATCACCTTAGATATCGTATTATTTATGGGATAAATAAAATTCTTTATTTGAGTGTGCATTTTATATGTATATGATATTGATCTTAAATTCAATTACTGAAGTGTACAATGCATAGAATGAGAGAGAAATTGTGATTGGATCACAATTAATAGGTATATCTCCATGTGTAATTATGTACGCATTGAAATATTCCCTAGTCGATGAATTGATGAGATTGAACATCATCAATTCTGTAAGACTAACATATGTTATGTTCCTTGGTTTATCAAGCATTTACTCCTCACTGAATGGAAATATTGGGATGTTGAGAGTTAACAAATGAATATTGGTTAAGGGTAACTAGTTCATTCGAAGTGACCTGGTATGAGACTTCATGTGGTTCTATACATGTCAATGAAGATCTTATAGCTCGAGTGCAAGTTTCCTTAAATGTGAGGTATTCAAGTCATCTTGGTTATGAAGGCTTATACTTTGACATCTGGGTCATGAATGCTTATACTTTGACATCTTGGCAATCATCTCTAATTAGGTGCAAGTTTGAGATGATTGAGTATAAATCAATATGTCCGAAGGTGTTTGAATAATACATAGAGGATTCACTACTCCTTTTTATAAGGAGACATGTATCTTATGACATCTTGTCCGGCTTTGGCCAAAGCATTACACGTCAAGAGAATGATCATCTTGGACACGTGTTTGAGTAATTTGAATCCGCAGAACCACGAACTATTACTTGGGCTAGGCGTGACATAATCAGCATAGTGGGGACTAACATATAAATCATGTCCTGAACCAAGTGAGTATAAGATGAGTGAAAGGAATAGACATAGATAATTGTTGTTACTGAAGAGTTCAGATTAATTCTAGGATTAACTGTGATTTTTCGGTTAATTGAGGATTATGTTGTACTACTAGGTGCCACTCATGATCGATTCATAATTAATGGTTAATTATAGACGACCAACATAAACCAGAAACCTATTGGGTCACACGCACTGCGAGTATATCTGAAAGACTTAAAATAAGTTTGAGAATTTGATTCTTAGATTAAAAGAGACTAAGTCTTGTAGAACCAGACGAGGGGCAAATATGAACTATATTTGTCGGGTCGGAAGCGATGGTGGGCCACACCCCTTGTAGGCAAGGTTGAATCCCTTTTGGTTTAGTTATGAACTAAAATTGGTTTAGTTTAATAATGAACCAATAGTGGTTTGGTTTTGAGCCAAGTTGGTTTGATTTTGAACCAAGCTTAATGATAACGGATCGAGTAGTTATTATGTTTTGAGTTTGGGAGATGACTTGCTTCTCAAGTCATTGTGAAGAGGTATATATATACCCCTCCATGAGGAGAAGAGATTTTTATTTCATTGGAATTTAACTTAATTGGATTAGTTTTTCTCTCCCTCCCATTTTCTCTTGCTGCTGATTTCGGCGCCGACTCTCCCTGTTGCTGATTTTTGCGCCGACGCCCCTTGTTGCTGATTTTGGCACCGACCCCCAGCCACCGGCAGCAGCTTCAAGGGTGCTGGACAGCAAGCCAATAGGCTGCTGTCCCTTCGCTTTGTGCCGCCGGATTGCCCTCGCCGATGGGCACAAAGTCTAGTCGGGATTTTCTCTCGGATCCATGGTCTCCTCCCTTTAGCTAGTACCAAATCGGAGACGTCAAAGATATCTTGGCGTGGATATCGATAGAGGCAACTTTTCTAAAGATTGCTAGTTGATAACGTCATCCGACAAGTATAAACTAAACAAAGTATTTCTTTATGAAATTTTGTTCTACGACTATGTCTGCGCATTTATGTATCATGTATGTGTGTGATGCATGTGTCGTAATAATTTAAGAAATTATTATGCTTTTAATGCTTGTTTTTGAAACAAAAATTTAAAACGTGCATAGAAATACCTAACAATCCACACCTTGCAAGGATTGACATCCACACTTGCAAGGACAAGATCTCTACCATGATTGTTGATGTGCCTCTTTTCCTCTTTTGTTGTGCTTAGGGGATTACATAGGGCATCACAATGTCTTATTTTCATGGATTAAAATGCTGTCCTCAACTATTCAATCTGAGTGTCACAAATCATCCTATTGAAGAGCTCATGAAAAATGACATCGATTCCCCTTCCTTAGGAGCTATTGCTTCTCCATCTTGGAACATGACAAGGTCTTTTTCTTCTTGATTTGTTCTTCTACATAAGACCACTGACACTTTTCTCAGTATGTTGGCATGTCACTGGTGGCCAATACCTGGTTTGGAATGATATTTTAAACTTTGCTTATTTATTCATATTTTGTTTCCTTTTTTCGATTTTAAATAATCATGAACAATGATGTAAAATGACACAACTCTGGGAACAAAAGGGCGTCGAAATATAAATCCTTGGGCTTATTTATCTTGGGGTTCATTTTGGGATATTATGAGAGGAAATTAACGAGTTAGTAATGCTTGTGGTAACTACATCTCTTATTACATGGATGAGCTGCTGGGTATGATTATGATCACATTGTTGTTGGCTGTGATAGAGGGGTAGAAAACTTCTAGAAAATTTTGTTCTAGAAATCAATTATTATTTTTTCAGTGAAATTCTTGAACTTTAGTATTCCTTTCTTCTTGTTTTCTGGTGTTGTGATTCTTTTGAAGGTTTACTCGTATTTCTTTTGCAGATCCCAACAGCTGCTAAAATGAATTGGAAGTTTCCAATTTTTGGGTGAGTTGATGTCCTTATTATGCAAAGCCCTTTTGAATGCAGTCCTCATTTGAATTCATCTCTATATATTTTCTTAACATGAAAATCTTCAAGTTGCAAAATTTGTTATACAAGAAAATCTTAATTAGTAATCTCACAGGTTGCTATTGCTCTTAATCTATGAGCTATTCACCAATTTCAGGAACTTGTTCCTTCTAATGAAAGAAGATGCAGTCATATGGACAATGTTTCAAATTGTTATGTTTATTAGTTTAGTTGGTTTATATTAGTTTTAAAGGAACAAGCACATGCGCCCAATGACTAATTTTCTAAAGGCGGCTCTTTAAATCTTATATATCTCTGTGCCAAATAAGACATCCAAATCTATTTGCTTAGACTGTTACATTGTTTCAGAATTTGCACCGATTTCTATATGCGTTCATAATAAGTTGTGGTGACACAAGTAGCATAAAAGTTGTTGCCAATGACTTGTAAATTTTTTCCTTATGATTATTTATCATTTTTTGTTATCTAATGCACTTTAACTTGGAAATTGATGGAGTCAATAATAGGGTTTTTATATCATGACAATTATGAGCTTACAACCCATGTTTGTATAGCGCCCAACCTAATCATACATTACTAAAAAAATGATATTGCACTGTGCCCATTATTTAACACTTCTTAGATTGGTACTATTCGAGTCAACTTGTTGCACACAAACATAAACCACTTTGTGGCTTAGGAAAATATCAACAATCTATTTATCAAAAGAAGTGTAAAACGTGCATAATGTAAAACACTAGGTTATATATGAACTATCAATGTTCTTTGACTGTCACAATGCATATTTTTTGGGTAGTGCTTAGAGAAAATAAAGAGTTGATACTCATCATCTCTTTCCAAAACTTTGATCAATTTTTAATTTATGAAAATAATTAGGTGTAGGATTGTGTGAATGAAGGCATGCATTGGCTAGAGAGGGGTGAATAGCCAAAACCCTAAAATGGAAATTTCTTGTAAATATAAAGACAATTCAATGTTCTTGCATGAGTGCTTGTGTGTGAGTCCAATTGTCGCTTTATCTCCTATGTCTCTTGGTCAATCATCTCAATGACTAAGCATCCTTGACATGTTACAACACACATCAAGATGAATTGAAATAGTGTTTGTAATTATTACTTATATATCTTGTGCCCACACAATATAATGTCAATGTCAAAACTATCCCATCCTAGATTGAACTCAAAAGTCCAAGATTGAATACAAAGTCCGAGCTTAGTAATAAAGTTGTCTATTTTTTTTCTTCTTTTTGTCCATTTTCTCATTTCTCTTCTCCCATCAATTTGCCATTGGCATCATAGGTCATGTACCCAAATAATGTTGCTTCAGTTAAAAAACAAAAATGCTGCATGATTCAAGATTTTGAACATTATGCATTTTTTTTGGTACAAGTTTGATGCAAAAAGTATTATCTAACATTTTAGTATATAGTAAATGTAATGAATCTTTCTTTGGCATTAACTTCTATGAGAAAGAAATGCTGAAGTTAGTGCTTGAGGAAGATGTCTCTGTTCTCAAAGTTTCCTAAATTTGTTTGCAGGGGTGCCCAACAACAGCCACCTCAGCCAAATTTCCAAGAAATTCCAGCTCAGTCTTGGTATCCTCCATCAGTAAATTCACCTTCACAAGCTTCAACTGCAAACAGTTCTTCTGGTGGCAGTGCTCGTCCAAGAACTTATGATCACCCCCAGTCACCATCTCATGGGCAGTCATCACCTACTGAGGCTGCTGGTATAATTGCTCAATTGAAGAACAAAAGGTACTCTGCTCATGGATTTTTCTAACCACTTAAAACACTATTTACTTATATACAGTCTATTTTTCTCCTGCATGGTGTGTTTATCTGTTAGTTGTTTGTGCTATTTGTGCATGATTCTACATCATGGGTCTGATAATTGTTGAATTTAAATTGTGAGACTGCAGAAACCTAATTGTAAACTATATATATATAGTGTATACACTTAATTATAATATTTAGATAATAAATCAAGCATGTTTTAGTTTCCTCTTCATTGATTCATCTTCTTGCACGCCAAGATCTTTAATTTCTCTTCTTAAATGATCCCATAAATTGAGATTTATGGGTCCTCTCGTATACAAGCTGGGAACTATCTTTTTCTTCTTTGGATGTTTTCGTACATAATACGCTAGTTACTTAGTTGTTACGGGTGCCTCTCAACAACATTTCAAATCCTTTTGCTATCAATATGTTGACTATCAAACTCATGATCAGTCAGAGTATCAACTCTTTTGGTCGAAATAGTATCATCTTCTTAATGTGTTTCAGCTATTGGTTTGCAAATTAGAGATAATAATACACTATCAAATACTCTAAATCAAATTGAAAAAAAATGCAACCATCCTATGCAAACTTGACATCTTGCAGGCATGATTGCTAAATTAATTAATTTTGATACAAGTCAGACTAAATTGGACTGGGGTGAGCAAAATGATTCAACGTTTTTAGGAAAACATCAAAATTCCCAGGGCAACATTTGAAATCATCTGACATTGAGCAGGAATATGTTGAAATCAAGCAAGAGGTGGATGAATTGCGAAAATCAATAAAACTCTTGCCTTGATTATGTACAGTAGTGGTACAAAAAGGGGGAAGAAGGAAATTATATAAGAAGAGAAAATAGGTGAGGCCACACCAGAAGACTAGATATTGGTTGCTCAAAGAAAGGACTCATTAGTTTAATGTATTGAATGCGTGCAAAGTGGCAGTAGAGCTTCAAGGGATTAGCCAAGGAGAGTGAATCATTTGTTAATGCGTGACTTAAGATCAAAAAGGCAAATGGCTAATAGAGAAGTGGTATGGTAAGTGCCTCTATGCTCGACTAGACTATGTTTAAGTTTGTTTATTTTAATAAATAAGCTCAACTCAGGCTCAATATTAACAAAGCGCAAAATTTATTAAAAATAAAAAAGATCAAGTTAAGCTTGATATTAATCAAGCTCAATATTTTGTGTTAATTCTTGTTTATTAAAATGCTTATCAAGTTTGAATTGAACTCTCTCTTTTATCAAGCTCAACTTGAGACATGGTTGTCTTTATATGTTAGCGAAAACTTGATCTGATAAGAAGTATACATTAATTATATTTTTAGCATATTATTTGCTGCCCATAAAAAATTAAGGGGAGTCTTGGCATAATTGTAAAGTTGCTGCCGTGTAACTTGGAGGTCGGTTCGAACCTCAGAAATAACCTTTTGCAAAGTAGGGTAAAGCTGCGTACAATAGACCCTTCCCCGAAACCCACATTAGCGGGAACTTTGTCCACCTGGCTACGCTTTTTGTTGCACATAAAGTGTGTGTACAAAATTGTATATATGTGTGTGTGTATAGGAGGCATGCAATTTATATGTTAGCGTGCCATGATGCTACTCACATCATCCTAAAAGTTGAAACGAACTCCAATAAATAGTAGTGTCTTGCATGGTTTGAAATCTCATACCATTTAGGGTGAAACAATTGAAATGCATCATTCCAGTAAATTATCGAAACTCAATATCACCCAGCATAAACAATGTCTCCTTTCTATATTTTATCTCCTTCCTCCTTCAACCTCCAATTCATCACCGGGCACCATGCATTGAAATGTTGACATGATACTGAAAGAGTATCATTCCTGATTAAGATTGAAACTTCAGCACGGCATAAAATTTTAATCTTGGTGTATTGGTTGTTTCGATCAAATGCCTATTTCTCCTCTCAACGACCATTCTGTATTCTGTTGGGAGGTATGAGGATATGAAATTTGATGAAAGATGCCCTCGGTAGAAAGAAAGGATTAAAAGAGATGAAAGAAATCCTCCTTTGCACAGTTGTTTCTTAAGACTTTAATGGAATTTCAAAATGGTGTTTTGATCTTAGCATCAAAGGCAAAAAGAATGGAGAAAATTTGGAAGTGTTCTTTTATCAAGATAAGTGAAATCATGAGTGAGTGATCATTAGTAGCAAAATGTCTAAACCAAGTTTTGAAGAAACATGAGTAGAATCCCAAACATCTGAATGTATGAAGAGAAAGTGCTAAAGCTTATTTGTGAATAGTAGGAAGAAACGAGGATCAACATTGGTTTTCTAATTGTCAAAATTCAATGTAGATTTTGAGGATTTTAGGAATCACCTGTTGTAAATTTTGTCTGCAAGGATGACCTTGGTGGTTGTAGGTTTGGAGTAGAGAACAATCATCTACTAGAACACATGAGCGTATAGGCACTGCCAACTGATAATCTGCGACACTTACGTATTGTTCACATTTTGTATCCTCAAATCCTTATGGAAAACAGAATCAAAATTACGAAGTTATTGACCCATTCAGTGATTTAAGTAGGTTACTGACAAGTAGTAAATTGAAGTAAAATGATAGAAGAAAGTGATAAAGAAGAGATAGGAGTCAGGTGAAGAACACTTTTCACAGATGAGAGTGATCCATTTTCTAGAGTGGCATGTATAGGATGAAGATGTAGTGTAAGATTTGAGAAAAGATGTTATTATGAGACATGCTTAGAGGCTCCCCAATCTGAAATCCAAGTATTTGATTAGAGAGGCATGTGGGAAACTCTCCATTGTAGTAGTGTTCTCATGCTACTAATTGATGTGTAATCAGTACTAAAAGGCTTGTTGCCAAGGATACCTTCATGAGAACCCTGCTTTTTGCTGAGACATACTGCTGTGATAGGAGAAAGGAATCCTCAGTCCAAGCCAAAGGAGTATTTCTAGCATCAAAATTTAATAAGGACTGATTTTTCTTTGCATAGTTCACATGTGATATAAAAGTGCACCAAGAATTCAATGAATTTCATCCATAGTTACTTGTTATGTAAATTCAATGAATTTGCCCACCAGGCTAATCCATAGTTAACATCAACTCCTAGCTATGGCGCATTGCGGAATTAATTTCCTTCGGTGGGAAGGCAACCCTAGAATGTTAGTTGCAGAATGATGAGCCATTTACACTTCCCGATTTACATCGGTGGCCGGTGGGAAACTTCTGTGCAGTCGGGACGGTCACTTCTAGTATTATTCAGTTCGAAGAGTAGATACTTGGATTACCAAAAAAAAAAACATCTTAATCACTCAATATTATTTTGTTCATACGGTTACTATATCTAATTTCGATTATACTTCTGTAATACAGTTATGCAGATTTTGAAATATGCATATTATAATAGGAGAGACTAAAACTAAATAAAAAAAAGAGCTGCCCGGTGCACGAAGCTCCCGCTATGCGGGGTCCCGGGGAAGGATCCAATGTACGTAGCCTTACCTGCTTTTTGCAAAAGGCTGTTTCCAGGATTCGAACCTTTTGGTCACAAAGCAACAACTTTACCGTTGCGCCAAGGCTCCCCTTCAGAGACTAAAACTAAATACATACAATAAATTAGGAGCACATGATTATCAAAAAGTATTTTTTTTTCTCCTACCGTCCAACCATGGTCTGATATTATGAAACTTAACTGTTCCTTGGTTGGATCTTGGTCCTTGCAACCTTGGTTATGTTGGAGAAAATCTGACGTGCTTTGTTGAAATGAGATTATTGCTTATATGTATGTTGTAGAGGAAGTAGTTAGTTTTGAATTCAAGCTGTGAAAGAGGACAGGTTGAATTACTAATTTGATACACTTGTGGAAAGGCCACAAGGTCACTGTATATTTATCTTGTTCTTTTTTCTTCTTGTGCTTTTGAGATTGCTGGATTCATCTTTAATGTGCCTACAAATTGAGATAAATTGGTCTACACCTATCCCTTTATTGATTGGCATAACTATTTTTTTCCTTTAAAAGAGTATTTTGCCATTTCTAACTTGATTTTAAAGCAGATTGTCGCTCTAGAATTTTTTTAGGTCGCAGGTTTTGTGTGCTAATGTGTCCTCTCTCCCCTTCCCTATGCATTGTTCCTGCTTGTTTTTGTCAACTGCCATCTCCTCAACACAGTATTACTAGTTCAAGAGAAAGTAGAACTGTCTATGCAAGCTCCTTTTGTCCAGAACTACCTTTGCCTTTGGTGGCATCTCATCAGTGCTCTCATTCATAGTTTGCAAAATCGTGATCCTACGCAGAATTGATTTGGGGTTAGGATCGGATCGGTATTGGATCGTAGAATCGTACGATCCTACAAAAAACCCTTGAAATTTTATATTATATGATTAATATTTAGAAATAAAAAAAATCTAAAAAGGTGAGTTACATATAAATAGATTAATAATCATACAAAATAATATTACAATAATACATGTATAAATTTAAATTAGTTAGTAATTTAACTACTATTCTTTCTACAGTTCATTTTGACATGGAAGCCTACATGTGGTATAAGTGTTCTGTGATTGAATTGGTCTGAGGACATGGAGCACGACAAATGATATTCTGGGGAAGCATTTTTACTGACAAATTTAATGTTACTGAATTTCTTTTTAAGAAAAATTCATTTTCACCTCTAAATCAAGTTGCAAAGGCGGGTCCCGCCGCCCAGCGGCCCCCTCACCCCTGCCCCACGAGTATGAGAGGGAGTAAATTTTCACCTCTAAATCAAGAAAAGATGGGAGGAGAAGGATGAAATTCAGAGGGAGAACAAAAAAGATTATAAATTCTCATTTAATCTTTTTTGCCTATACTATTAACTATAGAACATTAAAACAAACTTCTTTTCTTCAACTTGCTATGTATTATTTCATTTATTATTGACTTTTTGATGGATATCACCATGGATAATTATGAAAATTCATTTGAGATACTCCATAATCTAATGCTTGTCACCATGGATGTGTTTAATTTCAGCATTGTTCTACATCTTTTGCAGTGTTGATGAACTGAGAAAGCTTTTAACAGACAAGGAAGCATATGGCACCTTTTTTAATTCTCTTGACCAAGTAAAAATTCAGAATAATGTAAGCATGAGAAGTGTGCTTTTTTGTTTATGGTCTTTGGTTTCTTTTTTCTTGTTATCCTACTTTTTATTTATGTTCTTTGGTCCACTTCATACTATTTAACAGGCAAGCAATCAATGCTTGCTTACTTTATTTCCTTTTGTCTCTGCCCCAATTTGCTCTGAAAGATTGCATAGTTCTTTTACCATATATGTTGAATTAATTTTCAGTCAATTTGCATGTTTTGCATCTCTTTGAAATTTGTGAGATAATAAGATGATATTCTTTCTTTAATTTTGCATTTTTTACTAATAATTGTGGAACTATGAGTCTATGACGAATGTGCACATCAAACGAGGAAGATCAAAAAAAGACTTGGAATATAAATAATGTTATAGTAGGGGATAAAGTCCAATGACATAGAAGGATCTATCTCACCTAGTGGGATAAAGCTTGATTGTTGTATTAATAATTGTGCATATTGTATAATCCACAAAAGTTCATAGCATTCAATTGAAGGTTGCCTAGTGGTGTCTAATGACAACAGTGACACTCCATGAATCTCAGGCACTCAAACCTTTAATATATGGTATATTTTTCTTAAAAATAGAACGGACGTAGGCATGCAAACTGTTTATGTTAGCAGCATTTATATGTTTCCTTTAATTGGATTCTCTGTAAAATAATATGCATTAGTCCATATTCTTATTTGCTTTCTGATAATAATAATAATTTGTTTTAGTATACATGTTTAAATAGTAGTCTATGGTTGTTGATACATCATTTAAGGATAAACATTGTGCTCTCTTTCTAATTAAGCGATTTCAATTATCCTCCATGAGTTTGAGTTGATGTTTGGATAACTTGTTGCTTTTACATTGTCCTACTTAATAGTTGATGGATTCCTAAGAAATTCATTGCATATTTGGTTTCCTTCAAATGGGAGCACAAAGACATGGCGGTACTAGTTTCAATTGTCTCTTGTTTTATTTAAGCAATCAGAGAGAGATGCACGTATTTATCAATCCTTTGTCAAATAAAAAAATGTTTATATGGTTCCTTAGTCCCACATCCAGTAACATCTTGGAGCATTGAAAAGTGATTCTTCTATGACATCTATAGGTCCTACCCCTCTCATATTCATCAGCTCAATTGTTTCAGCTAATAATTAATGCTAAAATGAACATTACTAGGTATAGACATGATTTGTTCTTATTAAAATTGTCTCTTTTTTCCTGCTTAACATATTCATGTGTTGGTCATAGAACATTCTTTCTACCGTTCATTTTGACCAAAACTGAATTATCTAGCTATAGTTCGACACTTCAACACAATTACTGATGATATGCCCTTTTTCTGTCAGCTAAGAGATGAACTTCGGAAGGAGACATTGCAACTTGCTAGTAAGTAATCAATCTTCTTTATTATATACCGCATTGTTTCTTGACATTGTTTCATGAGAAAAAGAAACATTGCAGAGGAGAACTTGGAAAAGGAACCTCAAATTTTGGAGCTCAGAAACCAGGTTAGCTCTGATTCCTTTCTTTTATATCTATTTGTTTTCTCTCCATTCCTCTGCTTATGTGTGCGCGTTTTTAGGGGCACACGCAACCTTGTGTGGATAAATAGGTTTAATGTGGTGGTCTTTTGTTGTTTATGTTAGAATAGGGAAAATTATTAGGGTTAATCCCTAGGTAGCTCTTCTTCTCTTATATGTATACCTTATTGTTATTTTACATTTACATCTCTATGATCGTTAGATTTGTAAAGCAGTCCTAGTCTATTTTTAATTAGCTCTTTAACACTCCTCTTTAAGTTGCTGCAAAAAATATTGTAAAATTAGCTTTTACAACTATTTTAAATTGCAATCTTTTCTAAAGATTTGGTTAGCACAAGTGCTCCTAAATCATTGAAATTAATAAATGAGTTGTCATCTATGTGTTTGTTCTCTCATGAAATCATCACAATTTAGTTTCATTGGCTCAATATGAACATAATCCAACTCAAACATCAAATTATATGTTTAGGCTGGATAAGTGCATGTGTAGTTGAAGCCAGAGCCTTCTATCGAGACTCTACACTACCTGACTATAATCAATTACTTTTTGCTCTTTCAAGATATCATATTGCCTTGTAGAAGAACATAATAATTTGATGTAGATATCATGTTTGGGGGAGAACTTGCCTAATTTACACCATTTTATGCTACAACCAAAAACAGCTATAGCAATTATATACTTAAATTTGGACTCTGTACAAATTTTATTATATTGTATTGACACAAAGTAAAAAAAAAATAGCAACATTTTCTCAATTCATCATCTTGTCCCAGTTTGTAGCATTTTAAGGGGTGTCAAGTTTTGGTATTATATGATATTCATTGACACAATGACATAGGAAGCATTATCTGTGTCATTGAGTTTCGATAATTTAATAAAACAATATGCTTCCACCGTGTCACCTCATATAGTATGAGATTTCAAATCATAATTTAAATTATTTAATTTATTCCTAATAATGTGTTAAATTAATTTAATTACATAATATTAATTTGATAATCAAATAACAATTATTTTATTAATTCAGTTAAACAACTTAATTTAGTTTGATTTAATGAAATCATACTTAAATTATATAATTCAATTAAATTTTATTTAACTTAATTAATTTAACTTATTAACCAAATTTGATTAAATAAGCCTTATTGCACTCTGGGAATGACGGGGAGGCTGAGCAGTTGTAAAAGCTCTTCTCCAAGCTTTTACAAAAGTAGTTATGTACTTACTAAATTATCTTATTATCCCACAATGCCTGAACCACTAAAGAATTAATTAGCTTAAAGATTTAGTTTAGTTAAGATCATCATTTTTATTCTTATCTTTAAGAAAATTATTTCCCATTTGGTACTTATTTTGTTTTCTTTGAATTGATTCCAATCCTCATACAACCACTACCTAAGTTTGCTACGTGCATTGACCATCACCTACATGGCTCTGTTTGGTTCAAGGATATTTGCAATCCTTCTTGTTAGGTGATCCAATTGCCCCTGGCTTATAAATCGTTAGCTGGACAACAGAAGTCCAAGATCCATAATTGTTTTCCATTTAACTTCTTTGTAGTGATAATTATGGAGCTTGCAAAACTTTGGAGGTTTTAGAATTGGATTGACTGTGAGGTAACCCAAGAGTGTGGCATCTTTGTGATTAAGATAGTCAGATTTTACAAAAGAAGGTTCGAAAACCTGAAGATTAATGACTGCTGGAATAATTAAATTGCTATTGTTGGAGAAACTGATAAAACTGTAACAGAAATCGAAGTCTTCTGTTGTCTTCCAGGGCATGAAAGAAATTTAAGAAACTCTGGAAGACCAGGAAATTATGCCAAATGAAATCCTCAGAATGGAAAGGTGTTGCATAGAATAAGAGAACACAGATGAAATCCTTGATGACTGGATGGGCGCCATTGCTCATTGTTTAAGGGATTGAGTGTGCAGAATAGAAAATGTAGCACAGTAGGCTTATGATCCATGAACCAATGGTGAGTGGGATGTGATCCTTCTGGACAAAGAAGAAGGCAGTAGTTTTCCTCCTTGCCATTCATGCATTTGTGACCAAGAATGTGGCCTTGGTGGAGACTAGTAAGTGCCAATTGCACTAGAAGATTTTGCTTTCCATGCAACAGGGAAGATGGTTCTATGAGAAAAAAAATGGCGATTCCCTATCAGCATTGATATCATGATAGAATGGAGAAATATGTAATCTTTTTATCAATTTACATTTTACATCCCTGAGATTGGCATAAATTTGTAAGTAATCCCTAATCTGATTACAATTAGATCTTTGAGGCTTCATGTATGTTTTTTATTACTAGTTTTGTTGCATAATCTTTTTAGATTCTTCTTTTTTGTTCTTGTCTGAATTTCATTTGTATGCAGTGCATTGCTTGTAAGTTCCTTTTCCCCTTTTATCTAAGTTTTATTTGTACGCAGTGCACTGTTATCCGGACGTCAGAGTTGGCAGCTGCTGAAGAGAAATTAACTGAACTGGAGAGGATAAAAGAAGAAACTCTGGGACGTTGTTCGCCATCAGGACTACTGGAAAAGCTTCACGGTAACAAATTAACTGGTTTGAAATTGTTCCTAGGGTGTCTAAGGTCTAAGTTCATATATTTAATTGATAGTGGAATGAAATTCACTTATAAGGGGACGTTTGGTTTAGGGGAATAGGAGTGGGGAATGAGAATGAGAATCATTGATTGCCATTGTTAATGTTTGGATTATAGGAATAAGAATACAAATAAAGGAATGAATGCTTGAAATTGGGTAATAACTCATTCCCATGTACCTCCCCTTCAATGAGTCATTACCCTGTTTTCATCAATCAAAATATTATCTTATTCCAAAAATACCCTTAATCTAAAACTATAATTTTCTCCCTTAATATCAAATATCAAAATATATTTATTTATTTTTTTCTTTCATATCACTTCTCTCTCCTTGTTCTCTCTTATCATATTTTCTCTCTCATCATTTTATCACATACTTTCTCTCTCCTTAATTTCTCCTATCACACTTTCTTTCCTCTTTTTTCTCATTACACTCTCTCTCATCATACTTTCTCTTTCCTCAATCTCTTCCATCGCACTCTCTTCCTTCTTTTTTTGTCATCACATTTTCTCTCATCATATTTTCTCTCCTCAATCTCTCCCATCACACTCTCTTTTCTCTTTTTTTTTTTTCTCATCACACTTTCGCTCTCCTCAATCTCTCTTGTCACACTCCCTCATTTTTTTTTCCTCAACACACTTTCTCTCTCATCACACTCTATCTCTTTATTTTTTCTCATTACATTTTCTTTCTTCATCCTCTCCCATCATACTTTCTCTCACATCATATTTTCTCTCTCATCATGCTCTCTCCTATTACACTCTCTTTTCTCATTTTCTCTCATCACACTTTCCCTCTCTTCATTCTTTCTCATCACACTTTCTCTCTCATCATTCTCTTTCATCATATTTTTCTCTCACATGTATCTTTCTCTCACATCTAATTTTTTCTTTTATTTTCCTTTAAGGGTGAAAAAGGAAATTTTGATTTATTCCGATAGAAAATATGCAACTAACCAAACATTGCTTTTAAGAGTGATATTCATGCTCATACTGATTCCCATTCCACAATACAATGATTCTCATGCCGATTTCTATTCGTAGGAAAGAACCAAACGCCCCCTAAACTTCTATGAGGTTACACCTGACAATTTTTTGGTTAAAGTCATCAGTGCTAAGCGGACAAGACACTATGATATTATATCTGAACTTAATTGATATAGTAATTGAAAATAGGATAATGGAAATTTCCCCACAAACTATCATCCTCATTCTCAGCTATATAATAACTTCTATCTCCTCCATGCTATTTTCTCTTCGACTTTATATTGTGGGCGGTGGCATTTCTGTATGGATGTACCTTTACAACCTTTTTAGCTGATGAATCACATATACCTTTCTTGCCGATCTCAGCCAATTTATTTCCAGAGTAAGATTACTTTTCATGAGCATTCTCAGTAAGGCACGTGTCTAACTTGACTATCCCAACGACTTTAAAAGACCTGATGCCTCTCTGACCTTGGAGGCTTATAATCATATTGGAAGATAGTGTAGTCTATCAGCAACTTTGACACTAAGATCAACTCATCTAGTTATGTACTCGTTGGACTTTAATCATCATCTACTGAGGATCAAAGATATTAGTGCATCAAACAGATAGGCTGGAGCCAATTTCATGCAACATATGCTCATCTATCAGTTTACAAGTTCCTATGCAAACAATAATTGTCGTCTATTATTCTTGCAGAGAGAATGAATGAGGTGGATGAGGAATCAGAGGCACTACACCGGCAGCTACTTGAGAAGGAGATTGACCTTCCAACTTTTGTACAAAAGTACAAAAAACTCCGCACTCTTTATCACAGGCGGGCACTTCTTCATCTTGCAGCCAAGACGTCGGGTCTAACGTCTTAAGCACTATCATCTCATACATATTATGTTTCTTGTATCAAAAGATTTTTCTCCTCCAAACTGCACCCACTCGGTTGTAATTATAGCTACTTTTGTGATTGCTTATACATTATGCCTTTTGCAATAAAGAAATGGTCCAACATATGAAATATTATATACCCTGATTGACTTTACGTGAGCGACTATGGGCGACATCCAATGTAGGTGATCTAACGTGATTAACTTTAATTTTATTTAATTTTTCTCTCATTTGCATGTAATAATTTTTCTTTTCTTTTTCAGCTCTCATCTACATGCAATAATTTTTTTCTTTCTTCTAAAATTTTCATCATCTATTTCTCCTTTGATTGCATGCAATAATCATTTTGATGTTGATTTTTAAAAATCAGTTAGTAGTAGTTTCTATAAACATGTAGCAATTAATAGTTGTTACGTGTAGTAGCTAATAGCTGTTACAACATGTAGCAGTTAGTAGATGTTACAACATGTAACAGTTAGTAATTACTATAATAAAGTAGTTGTTACAACTATAATTATTTTTATATTGTAGCAGTTATGATTTCGTAGTTGCTATATAGTTGTTGCAGTTATGAAATCATAACTATTACAATATGTGTAGCTGTTACAATTGTGTATTAAATTTTTGAAGATTATAACTTTTACCTTGGATATTATGATGAGATGATTTTTTTTAATCGAAGCTCGTTTAGAGATCTATAATTTTTTTAAAAAATGTTTCATTCCGATATCCAAATAAAAAATTATAGTTTTTAGAAGTTTGCTATACAGTTATAGCAACTACGAGTTTATAATAGTTGTAGCAGTTATGCAACCGTAACTGCTACAACATGAAAAATAATTATAATTGTAGTAGCTATGAAACCGTAACTGCTACGACATGAAAAACAATTATAGTTATAGCGACTACGAAACCATAGTTGCTACAATTATACAGAAGATAATGCATGTGTCAGATGAGAGAGACAATGCATATATATTGTATCGAAGGATAGATGTGATTTTTTAAATTCTGACGGGGCATTGTTATGGTAAAAAATTATAAAATAAAAGTGACGGGACACTGCTATATATATATATATAATTTATTTTTTCATTAGCAGTGTCCCGTTACTCCAACTCAATTGTATGTCACATTTGATGATAAGGAGGAGATTTTTAATAATGAATTTTGTTCTATCTTCATTTAATTTTGGTTCATCAATTTAAAATTCTAGTTCTTTTTTGATTTGGTGAAGGTGGTGGAATGAATTTTTGGCTAGTTATCTTTTTAGAGTTGCTGCTTTTCTGTTATTTATTCTGGTGTATAAATGAATTTTATGAGAATTTTTACCGAAGAATATAATAATTAATTCAATATGCTTTTCCGCTTTATTATTATTAAAAAATGATAAAAATATAATTATCTTTTATAATATTTCTCACATCGGACTAGTCAAAGAGAGTTAAATATTATTTTTTAAATACAGGAATAAAATGTTATTGGGTAGAAATTACAGCGGATTAAAGGTATTTTATCTTAAAATAATTTATGTTTTAAAGTTATTAATTGTGAACAACTTATTGTGTATAATGAAATTCAATATACACAACCTGTCTATTTAGCAAGATTTTAGCAAAGTATAAAATGAGAGACTCTTGAGAATGCAATCTGCTCAACAAGAACATTAGGAATATGAATAGAGCAGATCCAAATAATGGGAGACAGTCCCTATCCTGGTCAGTCAAACTGCCAACGACCTGACCAGGAGACGAATACAACTTTGATGGCTAGGGAAGTAGCAGCTTGTGATCAACCCTTTAGATAGATCTTGGGGAAAGACTCCAACCTCTATAGTTTGGGAAGTAGCAGCTTGAGAATAATCTTTTAGGTATACCTTTAGAAAGATTCAAGCCTCCATGATTTGAAAAATAGTAATTTAAGAACAACCCCTTTAGGTACATCCTGAAAAGACTCAAGTCTCCATGGCTTGATAAATAATAGCCTGAGAACAATCCCTTTGGTACATTCCAGAAAGACTCCAACATCCATGGTTTGGGAAGTAACTACTCGGAAACAACCTCTTGAGTATATCCCCGGAAATACTTAAGCCTCTACGACTTGAGAAATGATAGTTTGAGAACAACCCCTTTGAGTACATACCTGGTCAACCAGTATGGTATAAGAGCATCCCCGTTAGGGAATATTCTCAGCCCATCTTCCAAGTCGTGTAAACATCCTTGCCCGGGGAAGTCTCCCCTTGACTCCTATTATCCCATGTCGCGAGAACTTCCCTGCCTATGGAAGTCTCCCCTGGACTCCAACTACTTTAGGCCGTGAGAACCTCCCTGCCCATAGAAGTCTCTCCTAGATTTCTACTCTTATAGGTTGTAAGAACTTCCTGCCCATGAAAGTCTCCCCTAGACTTTGACTATTCCAGGGCGTGAGAATATCCCTGCCCATGAGTATCTACCCTCGATTTCAACCTCTCTAATGATTTCTTTATTATTTTCACTAACGCCTCCTAACAATCTATCAGGTGACATCATTATCCAAACCGCCAGAATATCCCTGACCATGAATATCATCCCTAGACTCCAACTCCTTTGGCCACTCTGCTTGATCAATCCCACCCATTGTACTTGGATCAAGGCATTGATGACAATTTGTGAGGGTCAAAAGTAAAACCGACGAAAGATCTCTTGTGCAAGTCCATTCTGTAACACAATAGCAAGTGATCATTCCTCTGACATATAACATGAATGACAGTACACATCGAGGTAATTGATAGCTGACGTGGAGACTCAACTCAGGGTTATATAAGCAAACAGGTCCTCCTTCTCTGCTTCTAGCTTCCCCATCAGAAGACACCTCCTCTCATAGCTTGCAAAAGTCTTTCCCCAACGGAAGACACTTCCCTTTCCAACATAAGTCATTCTTTTGGAGAAGACAATCTTTTCCTTCAATATTATGTTGACTTAAGTACCAAAGGAATAAAGCCAACAACCGTTGATCGATGATCTCACATGTATGAAGCTTGCTTAGCTACGATGGATTGCTGTTGGAGGTTGGCCTGGGTGCAGAATAGAAGGAGCTCTATTAGTATAAACCCAACTTAAATGGTGTGGCAAAGCTAGAAGTCCAAAGCCACAGAGGGGAAAATTCTGATCGCATCAACTCGGAAGCCAACAAAGTATGTGGCGCATGGGCAAATCATTCATGAATGCAACAATGTGCTAGATTCAGTTTTTCCTATCGGAAGAGGAAGAGTTTTGGAAATGCGAAACCTACTTAGAGAATCCTTCCTAGCCGAGAATCACCATATGGTTGCAATGGAGAATGATACGATGTATAAAGGTGGAGTCCGATAAGGTCAGGCAGTCAGAAGTTAAGAGAACAGATAGTCAGAAGTCAAGAGGACGTGGTAGTCAAAAGTTAGGAGGACATGATAGTCAACAATTAGGGAAAGAAGGAGTAGGACCGCCTAACGCCATCGAGCATATAAATCCCAGGCAGGTATAGGCAGATCAGGGTCCTAGATCTGAGACATAAGGTGCAGCCGAGGGTAATGCCTGACCTGGCCCGACTGGTTAGGTTTCCTCAACCCGATTTGCATAGACAGACTTGATACTTTTTGTAAGATAACTCCCGGTCGACCCTTCAATACTCCAAGCATGAAAGATGGGACCATCATCGCAGCTCGTCTTCCTCATCAAGACTCGGGCCAAGCGCCACACCCTAACGGTCAGCCCGAACGGCTCGTAGCTAAACTCGGGCGGGACAGAAGGCACTAGGCGACAACAAGATCAGGAAATCGTAACCGTCTGTCAGGGAATAACTGTCATATATCAGGGAATATTCCAATGGTCTGTTGTTATCTGCGAATAGAACCTACTCTTAATCCATAAGAGGGCACCCCGTGCCCTTCATCATTCGACAGACCCTGACACCCGATATTCTCTGACATCGGTCAGACTCCAGAGGTACACATGGTCATATAAAAAGGGAGATCCTCTCCCTTAAACATGTACACTCTCTCGCACATTCGTACTCGTCTTCTACATTTCTTTTTTCCTATGTACACTATTCTTCTGGAGAAAAATACTTGACTTAAGCGTCCGAGGGCCTGCGCCAAGGACTTTTTCCCTGGTTTCGGGTCTCTAACATTCCGTGTGTCTGTCTGAGTGTGTGCAAAGCCTAATACCATCGATTAGGTCATCGCCGTCCTTCAGTTCCATGTGGGAGTCCGTTTTCTGATGCACATACATTAGTTGTATCTGAGTCGCCTCTTCGTCAACACTGGCTCAGATTCCGGACAGGATCAGAGAAGATGATGAATTGATCGAACTTGAAGGTGAAACTATCAACAACAGTGGCTGAAGCTCATGTATATTAGCTATGATCAGCGGTGGCAATATGGGCTTACCGAGCTAGGTTTAATTGGGATGCCGACATGTTACTTCTCAAGGTAATGCTCGACACAACTTTTGATGTCGTATTAGGACTTCCAAAGAGAGCATAGCCCAGTTGGCCTGTGCTGGCCCGAGTCCAGCTAGGCTTTTTTTTTCTTAATTAATGGCTGACCTAATGGCTGGCCCAATTAAAAGGGATGAACGGTCAGGCTCAACCTTAATTCAATTAAATAGTATTAATTTAAAAAATTATGGAGGCGAGATTAGGAAAAGTACATTAAAAATAAAAAATTTAATATTTAAATAATTATAATAAATTGGGGGTTGATTATGCTTGACTTAGTTCTATTGTATAATTTTGATTGCTTCATTAAGATTTGAGTCTAATGTTGCCTTGATCTTGTAAACATTCTTCATCAATCTAATCTTTTAAGCATACTATATAAATGCATCTAGCTAGTATGAAGTGAGAGAAAATTCAACAAAAGATCGATGTGTATTAGAATATGTTTTTTTTTTAAAAAAAAGGATCGTCATTTTTCTCGGGCACTAACTATTTATAGTGTCGTGTGATTTTGTATGGCAAGTTAGGTGGCCAATTCCATCAAAATATTTGTAAATTTTTTGCGACTACTTTGGGATCTTTTGAGGTTTTTCTTCGACTTCTATACTTGTCGCCACTTCTTCGATGTGATAATGGAGAAATATGAGGGTCAGAGTGATATCTCAAGGACACGGGTACGGAATAGGTTGAGTTCCATGCTCATGCTCATGAATCTAAACTGACAATGATTAGTCCTCTCAAAGTGATACGATAGTTAAAACATAAGATATTATCGTATGAAGTTTTGAGATCAAAATTTGATGTGTCCAAGTAAGTCTTTCTTATATTTTGACCACCTACACTAATAGTTATTAATCATCCATTATTTACTTTCTTCATATTAACCTAATTAGAAACGGATTAACAGTACTGAAGATGAGTAACTCATCTTTTAACATATAAAATAATTTAATATTTATCCTATACAAATATAAGTATTTTAGGTCAATTCTTAATAAGAAAATTTGTCCGACATAATTAATTCATAGAAATCTAATTGCTAGTGTCAGGTCGCTTATCACTTTTCAAATTTATTCGGTTCGTCAGTTGAAAACTTGGTTGGACTAACCCTATAAAATTAATTGATTTGAAGAATTAGATATATAGATTATGTTAAAAAGAATGATTCAATATTTTTAGATAAGAGTAAGAAAGATCTAGATTATCTAATATTACAGCATTATCTGATAGTATTAATTAGAGCATCTATAAGGCTATTAACGCGTGACACGTTAATAGTAATATATATATATATATATATATATATATATATATATATATATAATTTTTTTAATATGTAAATCTTTTAACAACGTTCAATTCTTTTAACATGTTAATACTATACATGAATAGTACAGTCACGTAATATTAACGCTAAGTATTAACAATGTTACAGATGACTTTATAGATGATCAATATTAAAATCATAACAACTAATTTTTATTATATATATTTTATTAAAAATTTGAAAGTATTATTAATTATTTAATGACAAAATATTTTTAAGAATTCATTAATAAATAAAATAGAAATTTTATCTCAAAATAAAGAAACAGTAAATTCTGTTCGGCCAGAAATAATATTACTAAAATATTTTTAATAAGGACTTACATTATGATTGCTCAGATTCTAATTATTTAACATTGTCCATTTACAGTGTCGTCATCGACGCACCAATGAGGATACACAAGGATTAAGGCGAGAGACTATAAAGAAATAAAAATAAAACTAAAAGTATCAGTGAAAAGCAAGTGTGAGGGAATGTGAGCGTAGAGAATGAGTCGAGACTTAGGGGGTGCTTGATTCGGGTAAGGGAATGTGAAAGGATATGAAAACGATTGCAAATATTAATGAAATGGGAATAATATCCATATCCCTCATATTACTCAGGAATGACCCATTCCGCTATTTAGAGGAATGAATCCGTGGGTCCCACCTCCATTTCCCCAAATCAAGCACAAATTTCATTTCATTCCCATTCCAAACCTCCCAAACAAGCAGCTCCTTAGAGTACTCGTATGGATGAGCCATTGAGAGAGAGTTGTTTGACTGAGGGGTGAGATTTAGGGTGAAAATGAATTGAATCAGTTCATGATTTAAATTATTAAATTCGAGTTAAATTTGAATGCTCGAATATTTTTCTAGTTGAATTTAAACCTATATTATTATATTTTATTATTTATGTGTCACTTATGTGAGCACTTGAATTGAGTTCTAATTATTTTTATGTAATTTTAACGAATAATTCAATGAATTTAAAACATTTCGAATATGCTTGAATCAAAGTTTAAATAATTTGAATTGAACTCTAGCTCGAATTTTATTTCAAATTGAGCTCGAGCGAAAACTATATTGATGCAGGAAGCACCAGATAATCGAATCTGATTTTAATGTTAGCAAAGATTCAAAGTTAAATTTTTTTATTATCTAATGATGTTGATTAAGTGTGCAGAAAAGTTCTGTTCAAAGGATTAGGCACAAAGTCTTGGTCGAGTGAGCTAGGTAGAAGACTTGGTTGACTAAGGGCACCGGGTGGAAGTCTTAGGGGTCGCGTACACCAGATGGAAGTCTAAGTGAGTTGAGGATCGGACGTCTAGCAGAAGTCTTGAGGGTCAAGGTCAAATACTGAGCAAAAGTTCAAACGGATATTTGACAAAAAGTAACTCTTCTGAGAGGAGTAGGTGAAGATGCGTTTCCCATTGAGGGAACAGTAGACGTCAGTTTGACCTAGAATTTTACAAAAAATTTGAAAGTTAGAATTAGACAATCTTGAGACTGTCAAACTAAGTTAAAATGCTATATTTTATCTTTTGTGCTAACTCTATGGTATATAAAATCGAAACTAGAAGTTGGCCGAAAAAGAGACTTCCAGGCGCTTTAGAAGGGTCCAATCGCCCAGATGTCCAGGCACCTGGATTGGGCCGAACCCATCCGCAAGTGCAGATGAAGTGGTGTGCTCCGATTGACTAGCACATATTAGAGTCCAGGCACCCAGAGAGATAAAACCTACGCAGATAGAGCTTCGTTGAGGTGCAACCACGTCAATCGTCCAAGCGCCCGAGGGTGGTCCAGGCACTTGGAGTTTGATAAATCCCTGATTAAGTAGGATAGGAAGGCTTCGATCCAGGTGCCCGGGACCGGTCCAAGCGCCTGAAAAAGGCTATAAAAAGAGTTTCGACTAGCAGCTTTAGAAACATAATTCTCTACAACTTTTGTACTTACACGTTACTCCAAAATACTCTCCACGACGTCCGAACGCTAATCTGACAACAAACACCAAAATTGCTACTCATTTAAAGTTGTTGGTAAATTTTGTATTTGCATTTACTTTGCACTTCATATTTCTTTTGTAATTCTTTGAGCTATTAGTGAATTGCCTAACATAAACACTCAACAAGTGTGAGCCTTGGAATTAGAGTCGTCAAAGGCTCCGAACCAAGTAAAACTAACTTGTATTAGCGATTTCTTTGTCCTCTTAATTCTATTTCCGTTGTATTTTTTTTTCTAGTTTTTACTAAAAACATAAAAAAAACACGAGTGATATTCACGCCCACGAGATGTTATCGAACTTGGTTCGTTTAGATGTTATCGAACTCTCAAGCCAAACTTGTTTGATTGTTTAAAACTTTTAGTTATTTGATTGGTTATTGGGTTTAATAATTTAAACTTATTTATTTATTTTATTTTATTATTTATTTAGTATATTAAAAAGAGATTTATTAATGAATATGGTTTGTGAATATTGTTCATGAATATATATTGTTCACGAACGTTAATGAGCTGAATACATATGCGTTCTTGTTTGTTTAGTTTAATGTGTTGTTCAATCTTGTTTATTTAATTAATTTTGTATATATTGAACAAATATAAACAAGTTCTTATTAAGTCAAACATTAAGTTTGTTCACGAATGCTTGGTTCATAGCCTTACTAATCCTGCACCCGAGCTGAATCGTCTTGGCCTACCTCATCGGCTCATCGTGTGGCGCAAATTAGATTAAGCTACACTCTAATTTAATTACTTAAGTGAAATAATAATTATTAATATATTTTTTTCTTAATATTGAGCTTCTAAGGTCACCAAACATGTAAGGTTTAAAATCAAAGCAAAAAAAAAATATAGATAAATTTAATAAAGGTATAAGTTATGCTTATTTAGGTATTTTTATCGTCTATTTTTAGGTTATGTGAAGGAGGTAAATTATGGGATCAACTTATAGCTGACCGTCAAATGGTTAAGGGATGAGAGGAATTTTTGTTTGAGAATATACGTCCGTCAAAAATTGATCCATACTCTATTATAATAAATTTGTCACCTTTAATCAACTCGATACTCACTTGGAAACAATGTAATAACACTTATGTGTGGCAATGTATATATAAGTAACTATTAGGAGTTTAATGATACTTATTTAATATGAATTTAAGATTTTTAGGACCATTAATTTAATAATTAGGTAAAACTCAAAATAAAAAATCATATCAATAATATTACTTAACTTAAATTTATATAATTAACATGATTCTCACATCACCAAAAATATAATTATCTAATAATTTAAGCAAACCAATAATCAATAATTTAACTTCCAAACATTAATTAATTAATTTTGAACTAAGATACATCATATTCGTGTTAAATGAGTGGTTCTATACGTTTATTTATGTGTTTGATTTTAAATTTTGTAGGTTTGTCAAATATTTGGATTAAAAGGTTACTAAAATTGTTCGGTATTTTAATATTTTTGATATACAAATATTATAAAAAAATATATTTACCAAATTACCTACTGAAATTATTTATTATTTTATTATTACAGTATATATCAAAACATAAAAATATTAAATTTTATATTGATATTGAAAATTTCAATATTGTATTATACGTATCAAAATTTTTATTATATCGGTGATATTGATATATTTAATATATATTAATATAATATATACTATATATTGAAATTTTTAATATTTTTCTCTGCCCTTAACCCTTACGTACCTCTAAATTTTTCTTTGTGTCTGTATTTTCTTTAAAATTTTTGAGTGCTATTGAGTTATCGATACTTTTTACTAAAAATACACTTAATGATTCACAGATTACATTTAATCAAGTGCTAGTAATCAAATTTATTTAAAAAACCGTTTGATATTGATTAGATGATAATAATTCGGGGAAGATATTTAAAATATAAAAATTTACTTTTGTAAATTTTAAAATAAATTATATTTAATAACATGAGAATAAAATATGTGTCAATCATTAAATATCACAATCAAGTGCCCCTAACAAATGGATTAATTTCATGAAAAAGATGATAATACTCAGTGATGATGTGCTTCTCCCTTGCCTGTTTGTAAAGAGAGATAAATCGTACTGAACGGTCTCCTAAATAAGAGGAACTTATTCTCTAAAGTAATAAACTTCATAGGATTTGAATCTTTCTTCTATGAAGCAAAACTATCGCTTGAGTACTACGCTCATGAAAACCTATTAATTTCACAAATGACTTCGAGTCATGTTATATATCACACCGTCCTTTTTGATGGGTCTAATGACTAGAGCATAAGGCGTTGTCATAATGAGATATGAGATTCAAATCTCGGTAAAATCGAGATAAATACCTTCCTTATGTGCTAGTCACTATTCCAAAGACTAGTAGTCGCCTGTGATTTACCTTCTCCGTGTTAGCCTTGGACGGATTGACAGAGACGTTGAAGGTGAACATATTCGCTTTTTGTCATTATGTTATATATCACATCAAACAACTAATTAATAAAATAATTAATGTTTTTAAAATAAATTCCCATGAATATAACTATAATATATGTATTTTAACATATTTATAACAAATCTTAAAGTTCGACTGCATTTAGCAAATTAATTTAGAAAACGAGATTTCTAGGTTCATTATAGAGAGCAGAACGGACTAATGCAAAATTAGGAGGCCAAAATCTAACAAGTCCAAGAATATCCAAAGGGTTTCTATCACTTATGATATGTAGGAAGGGTGAAGAATAATACAAAGAGGAGTGAATATGCTGATTTTAAGAAAAATATTAAGATACAATAATGTGCATTGGCATGAATCGGAGGCTTGTATTGTTGCAAAACACTTTTAATTTAAATGCTATACCTCATTTTAAATTGTAAATTGATATATTAGGGAGTTGAAACGTGAAAGGAATGAGAATAAGGGTGCATTTAGTTCGGGGTTATTCTTGATAACCTTGGTTATCCATCCAAGGTTATCAACAAAAACCTTATTTGATTTAGGTATTCGATGATTCCCGGGTAATGTTTCATGCCTGACACGTCAGTAAAAGGGTTATGCAGCTCGGAATTGGAAAACCTCAGAAAACTAAGATTTTTCTTGATTCCGGGATTATCGAATTTTTTTATCAAAAATACCCTCCGATAAGAAAAAACATGGAAAAAAGAGAAAAAATATAAAAAAAATATTAAAAAATGTAAAAAAAAAAATGTTTAAAAATTTTTAAAAATAATTAATTTTTTAAAAAAATAAAAAAATATAAATTTTAAAAATAAAAAATAAAAATTTTAAACTTTAAAAAATTTAAAAATAATTAAAAAATTTTAAAAATTAAAAATTTTAAAAATACAAAAATTATAAAAATTTAAAAAATTTCAAAATAAAAAAAATAAATAAAAATTAAAATTTTAAAAATGTAAAAAAATAAAAAAATATAAATATAAATAATATAAAAAATATAAAAACATTAAAAAAATAAAAAAACACATAAAAAAGTAAAAAAAATATACCAGAAAAAGAAAAGTAAAAAAAACATAAAAATAAAATAAATAAATAAATAAATAAATAATAATAATAATAATAATATGTATAGTTGATTTTGTAACTGAGGGTAATACGGTAAAATATTAAACTAAGGTATTCATTAAAACATTCAAACAAATAAATTTTTGTTACATTATCTATGTTGAATCAAACAACATTTGGTTATGTTTTATTCCCCATAACTTTGGTTATATGATTACCTGGTAATCATATAACTAAGATTATACATGATAACTTGAACAAAACGCACCCTATAAATTTTCTGACGTATGGTCTCCGGAGGAAGTTGAGTAAGATTCAAAACAATTCACCGATAGAACTGATGACACAGAAACTGAAGCTTATGTATGAGACATATCCTTCTTGTTAGCTAATCAATATAAGAAACTTGTTTTAAAAAAAAATTTCTGCATCTTTCCCGAATTATTTTCTCATCAAGATAATCAAACTGTGCATAATTTCCAGAAAAGTCCAGTTTAGAACTCAAAATATTAATATAAACGAACATCATGGATTTGCCTCGTTATGTCTTCAATTCTTAATGGTGTGAAACACAAGTACAAATTATCCACGCTCGTCTTCCCAACTCGAATTAATCAATATAAACAAACTAAAGTGCAACATTATTGATGGTGGTCTCAGTTCCAAGGCCACAAAGTACCGTTTGAAAACAAAAGGCAAACCCAAATGTCAAACTTATTGATCCAAAAACTCTTGAATGCAAATGGTCCAATTATTACCAGGGCTACGCACCACAGGGAAATGGAAATATTTCCATGGATATCTATGCCGGTGAAGAATCACTCATAAGATTGCATCCAACTCTGGAAACATGAATATAGAAGAGAAACGTCATCAGATCATCATAGAATTCAATAACAAGCTACAAAGTCAGGCTATTCTACACAGTTTCAATAACTCAAACAAAGAGAATTAGCATCTAATTAACACGGAGAGGAAACTTGAATCAAACAGTGGGCCAGTGGGAACATTTAATTTTGGGATTACTTTTGATAATTATGTTCTCATCCTTGTTGCCTGCATGTTCATGCTTTGGTTGTGCCTCAGCTACTGCAATTCTGCAATGGATTTGTCTATTGTAACATCTACTGAAGTAACTCCTATTGCTTTTGGACAATATTTTTTTTTCCACATTTCTTTCATACACTTCTAACAATCTCTCTCTCTCTCTACATTATTATTTTTTCATATTCTTAACATCTATAAGTACAGCAAGTTGTAACAAAAACTTGTAAAAAACAACAGGCAAAGGACAATCACACAAGTCGCCAGAAGCTTCTCTTTATTTTAACAGTAAACTTGTGACACTATCTGCAATGAAAAGGAAGATTCATTTTGTCCCTTTTTGTCTATCACAGCCTAGTAATGACATCCTCATCAATATCCCCTTCTTATTCAATAATAAATTGATATATAAAAATCTTACTTGTAAATCCCATTTTACTTTGTTTCTTAACTATTCCCACATCTTTTTTTCCTAACAATTCGTATATTCAGTTTTTCGCTTAAAAGATATCTAGTTTTTAAAATGTTTCTCCACAATTCAAATTTTGAGTTGATTATTTGATTCTTAACGATTAGCAGAATATGGTCTACATTGTTTTAAGAAGCCACCTTAGTAGAGATATATATGGTTGCCTAGACAGTTTGAAGAAGCGGCTGATGGTTCCTTGTAAGCATCTCTTTCAAATAGTTGGTTAGTCAACCCAAAATGCAGAATATATTGGTCTGGCAAGTGATTATGCAGTTCAGGGAAACCAGAAATCGATTTAAGGTACACAAAGGCACTGATCTCTCTCTCAGATACACGATCTCTCCTCACTCGTTTTCCTTTTTCTTCCTTCAAGTTACAGGGGATGGCAACCTCACAAATGACCCAACTCTTCTCTTTTTCACTACTGACAACACTCTTCCTCCACTCTTCTGCTACAAAATTCTTCTCCTCTACAAGGTATGGTCTCCATCTTCTTCCCTATCCTCCCCCTTAATTTCTCATCTATTGTAATCTTTACATCAGTTCTCCAAAAACAACTGCTTAAATGCATGCTGAAGGCTCAGATGATTTTTAATCTTTTAATCTACTGTCCATCTTCTCTTCTCTATTTGTCATCTACCCTTTAAATATTTGTATGCGAGTCCGGGTAACATAGGCCTCAAACATCAATATGATTATGAAATACTTATTTCTTTTCTAAAATCCATTACAGTTATTGGGTAGGGAGTGGGAATAAAAAATGCAACGCTTACCATGTTTATGTATTTTTTCCTTCAAATTGTCTGAATAATTAAATAATAGCTCTTGTTGATACTCTTACGATGTGAAACTATAACAAACATTCATATCAAACGAGGAAGACAAAAAAAGACTCAGTTAACAATAATAAAATAAGATAAAATTTATTTAAGTATAGATGATGATATAGTAGGAGGTAGAACTCAATGACATAAAAGGATTCATATAGCTGACCACATCTAGTGGGATAAGGCTTGATTGTTGTTTTTGTTATTGTTGATACTCTTAGCACATAAGCATCTTTTATTCTCTCAATAATAAGCTAACAAAAGAATTGCATTACCATAATTACTCCTAGTAGGCTACTCAACAAATATATTCTCCAATACCAACAAATCAATTTAAAGAAACTCTGAATCCAAATTTTCATCTGCCCACTTCGGTACAAACAATCACCACCACCATCAATATCGCTATGCCATGTTTATCCTGGCATTTAATATTGAATAAATAATGAAATTTCTTACGCTTTATTTTAAGATCATATCACTAGTAATATTTTCATCAATTAAATTGTCTTTAACTTATGTTTGTTTGATGTCCTTTCCCCTTTATACTTTCCAGTCTAATCAATTAAGCTCTTCCAAATAAAGGATCAATAGGTCACCTTTAAATATGTTAATATCATCTCAATCAATTTTTCCTTATTTTATACTTACTAGCTCTTGCATATTAATATTGTATAAGTTATTTTTTTCTAGTAGTCATTAAATCCATCTTAATATTCTCATTTCTACTACGCTAATATTTTTGCATATAGATATATTGCTACATAGCTACTTGCCATCAAGCATAGTAGGCCTTGTACATTTTTTTACCTTTTAAGGGGCATAAATCTGGGCTTGGGACAAGCCATGCATGTCAAACTGGTCCAACTGCCAATGACTCAAATTGACATGGAGCTTGTGTGAGGCAAGGGCATTCTAGACACGACAAACTCTAGGCTATTTCGAGTTTGACGCATGCCTGCGCCAGGCACAACATGCAAGCCAAATTCAGCATAACAAGGCTCAAAATGATACATCTATCAGGTAGAAGCACAACCAAAATGCTAAGAACCCAATGGTGATCCAAAATCCATTTGCCCTATAAAACCACAATCAAATTGCTTTATATAACCAAGATATTCTTCCTATAAGGATTAAAAAGTTAAAATCTTAAGGACATTCTGGTAATCTAGATGTATAATTATCAAAATCTCCTTCAAAATACAAAATAAATTATAAATCATTCCTAAAATTTCTCTATAAATAGCCTTCCAACCTATCCCTTATCAAACACATCTATTCTAAAATCAAGTTCTCAATCAAAGCACAATTCTCAAATTTTACATTTCCAGTCTCTTACAATCTATTTATAACTTCTAATTTTCTTTAAAATTTTATTCTATTATTAATTCATGGTATTGCATATTATCATCGCCGATCATGCCCAACTCCCATCAACATCATCCACTTTCTTTGCAAAGTCCAGTATACCTTTAAATTAGTTTCCTTGCAATGTGCACTAAAGAATGAAATACAACCAATTTACTATTGAAATCATACTTATAATACAAAGGCCTCTTTTCACTTAATATGAACAAATACAACTCAAATTGATAGTGAAAAAGTTTGTAATCTTTTAGAGTTTTTGGTTGTTAACTCTGCTACATCTCATTTCTTACTACATGGTCTAAACAATATTAGTCTTTTTAATAGTTTATTATATTAATGGAAACAAAATTTAAAAAATATTGGAAGTATACTATTTTTAATATATTTTGCATATCAGTAGTTTTCAATCCTAAAGTTAAATATTTTAGATTGTGTGCTATAAAATTTGAATATTATGAGAATATGCATTTTTCAATAATAAAAAAGAGAGAATACTTGTTAAATGAACTGCACATTTCATAATTTGAGAAGTATGACGACACATAAGTAGTTGTAAGACCTACGTCTCATGACTCAACATAACAAATGTCTAGCGACTCAACATGATAGAGGAAGAAACCTAGTGATTGATTTAAACAATGAAATAAATGAGTTATGTTTTCATTTGGTTTTTGGTGCGAATAAAGTATCAAGTGTATAATATATAAAAATATAAATATTTTAGATCAGTGGTAACATAAGCCACACTTCTCCATATTCTTGCTGCAATGGTACATAATGTAGTTACTATTTCTTGTTTATAATAGCATTGAACTCTTGTTTTAGCACAGTGCATAGCGTGTTGGATAAGAAAATAATTTCACTGAATAAATAACATCGGAGATATTCATCTGCTTAAAGAATTGATTAGATATAGAAGATCATTTGCAAGAGGAAGAACTCTCAACATTAGACTCCAAAGGAAAAGGCGACAACACTTCTATTGTAGGAACATCTTAATCACATACTTAAATGAGACAAGTACACTAAACACAACACCACATGTGTCTTAATCCTTCTTTGTGATCCTAATACTTTAGGCCGCCTAAAGAATTGGTTAGATGCAAAACTAATCCTTTAATCCTAATTATTTTAATATAACAAATTATTTAATTTAAAAGATTTTGAATTTTAAATCATTACAAATTGTACATCTCTTGTAAATTATTTCCAAAACTATTTTCCCTCTAAATTAATTTCTACATTTTTTGTAAATTTAATTTGAAATGAAATAAATTTAAAACAAAATTTTAATTCTCTTGATTAATTTTCAATTTGACCCCATGAATTTTATCATGCAAATGAATTCTTAATTAGCTAATTTCAAAACTCAATTCAATAAACTATCTCTTAAATTATTCCAATAAAAATTTTCAGCGATAAGCATGATTAACTACTAATTATCTAATTAATTGACGAAAACAATCACCACTTACTCAAGTATTAAAAAAAAGACCTCTTTACAAATGACTATGAGACCACTCGTGTGGGGGTGTCCGGGGTCAATGTATGACCTTTTGCCACCAAGTATTAAAAAACAATTCCCTCAATAAAGTAAAAAAGTCATTTCGCTTACCCCAAGCATCCCTCATCGGCGGCTTCACGGCAAGATGAAGAGAGGTAACTTACGTACCAAACAACATCCTAGGTAGGACATTTAATCCTAGGGGAATGAACCTCGCGGGAATCGACCCTTGTCCAATGAAGCAAGGGTACCAACTCTTGGCTACACTGTGGGGGTTAAAAAAAAAACTCCCTCAAGCTACTTGCATTTTATGGCAAGAGAGTATGCTTTGTGCATCAAACTTTATAGGCTCCCAAACATAGTGAGATTGTATCTAAATAATCAAACTCTTTCTTCATTGGTTTAGATACATAAGTCTTTAGCAATTAGTGTTAGCAATATATCAAGACTACCCACTACCCCTTATCACATCAAATCATGACGTGCCCCTAAGACAATTAGTATTTGCCTTACTAGGATACGTCTAAGTGTTCATCTAATATAGTAACAACCCACTAAAGGGAACCAACTTGAGAACTATTCTCAATTGGTTTCTACTATACATATTCTTCATTTTACTAGGAGCGATTACTCATCTCTATATGATTAGCCATAAACCCAATAACACACACATATGCAACTTTTTTAAAGGACCGACTCATAAATACCAAAATACGTCACTTGCTGTTATCACATACCGTGAAGTCAATATCCTATTCCCAAGATTATTATGACTAGAGACCTTTTTAACAAACATCTCAACATGCTTTAGAATCATAACATATCTTTCTTCATCTATCACTAATGCAACAAAAGTTTTAGAATCTTTTATTCTAACCATCGATTAAAAAATTCAAACAAAATTATCAATAAAAGACTAATTTTAATAATACAATAAGCAGTTAATTTTTTCAGTGATTTCCTTTTACAATCTATAGACTATCACTAATATCAAGTGTGGCTAGGCTTGAATGAAATTGGACATATGGTCAATTAACCAACATTCTCAGGTTTATCCACTTTAATAAAAATGATTTTGTTAGATTACAAATTGAAATGTTTCATATGACAAATCAACAACTATGCCTACAGCAAAATAAAACATTTTTTATAGATTGAATGACACTGACAATGCCTATTGTGTCACACACGGTTCAAAATCTCGAATCGTGCCAAAGTTTTGGTCTTAAACTTGAATGATGTTCTGGCATTGTGTCGATATTTCGATGCATGATGCCAATAATGAAGAAGGAAGGAGATGAAATATAAAAATGAGATAAGCAAGTTTTAAATCTTGTACCATGCAAGGTAAAAAATATCATTCTAGTAAATTATTGAAACTCAATAACATTACAATGCCTCCTTCCTTTGCTTCATCTTTTTCCTCCTTCAATCTTCAATTTGTCACTGACACCATGCATTAAAGGATTGACACGATCCTAAAATAATATCTTTCTTTCCCGTCAAAGACTGAAACTATGACACAACCTTAGTAGAGTGCTAGAGTTTCAACAATTTACCAGAATAATACATTTCGACTGACACGGTATAAGATTTCAAACCATGGTATCACATTTATTAATTGTAAGTAAATCCAGAAAAACATGTGACTAAAAGCAAGGTTTAAAATCACCATCCGTGATGGAGTTAGAGCTTTGACCTCTAATTGTAATGAGTTTCAGTATTGTATCATGTTATACAATACAATTTTGATACTTATTTACTTTTAAATATATTTGTAACTTTTAAATATAAATGTATATAAATTAAAAAATATATATTTTTATTAATATTTGCGAGCAATAAGTAACCAATTATTATAAAAATCTTCACCACTTTGCTTATATTGTTATCGCAATCAAATGTTTGTATATCTCATATCATCTTTTGATTTTAATAATCAAACTACAATTTTTTTTTTCTTTTTGCTTATTTCCTTTATTTTGGTTAAAAGACCCATGAAATGTGTATTCTACATTGGCTTGTGACAAATTTGTGTTTATCTAAATTAATACTTTCATTAATAGCAACATTTTTTTTGCAAGTTGAGAATTGTTAAAATGAGATCAAAATGTTTTGTTGTAATCTTTTACAACTAAAAGAGAAAAAAATTCATTTTTTTCCATTTCAAAATTTATGTCTAAAATATATTATCAATTGCTCTACTAAAAGGATTGTCGCCTACTCATTTAGTCATTGTTGCCATTTGATAAAATACAAAGATTTGTACCTATTTAGCTTTTTTATATCATTTTCTTAATCCTTGTTTATAGCAACTCATTTTCTTAACAAAGACTAATAGTTGTGTTATTTAATTTAATTAGGCCAAAAAAGAAAAATAGAATTATTACAACTCATTTTGATTTCTTCTCTTTGTCAAAAAATATTCATTTGTAAGAAATGAAAAATCCTTCATTAACTCGTCTGCGTGGGACACTAGCACAGAGAAGAAAAAGAGGATGCATGTCATGTGGGACCACCAATTTCAAGCTAAAACATAAAAGTGTCAACCCAATCTCCGTATTGGAGACATAGCACCCCATTTCATTTCATTTCATTTAACATACCCTATATTGGAGAACACCAATAATAATATAGGAAAAAAAGTTCAATTCATGTATGAGTTAGATAAAACCACTGAAAATGTGTCTACCGAAGAAAGAATATTCAACTCTATTTGCATTTAGGTAGTTTTATTGTTTCTTCTAAAGTATAAATCTTTGCGTTAAACTTTTCATTGACCGCAAGAACTATTACTTGAAAGCAAACAAAAGTCCAATGTTATATATTGTCTTGCTTCCAATTAAAATTTCTACTGCTATTTAATTTAGAATTTTATTGATTATTTAAACTAAACCAAATTGATTATTAGATCTCTGAGAATCCAATCTGAGTGTAATTAGGGTGTGCTTGAGTTCTTTGGGTAGAGTTTATAGTATGGGTCATTTGCTGCAGCAGGAGTTTTAGGATGTGAGACTTATTTATTTCTTTTCTTTCTCCTCTCACTATGTTCTCCTCTTGTAGTTCCTCTCTCGCAACACTCTCTCTCTTGGTTGGCATGCTGCTGATCCAATTGCGATGTTGGAGCACTAGATTGAGCCATTGGTAGGCATCACTTGTTCCTCTCTTCTTGAATAAGTTAACCTCTCTCTCTCTCTCCCACTTGCGATCTTACTTTGTTTGCCTCCCTTGCATCCCTAGCCTCACGGTTAGTTGCTACTTTTATACCTTCTCAACAAAGTCGCGAGGAGAAGAGCGAATAACTCCTCTGTTCATGACGATATCGACTCCACGTCTTAGTGTGGGAGTGGAATGAAAAATCTCAACTGTGCCAATCAACATGACTCAAGATTTTAACATGTGACCATAAGAATGAAATTTAAGTTTAAGGCTTTGGGGCAAATCAACACAATATAATGTTAACATTAATCATTTCATATCAACTTCATTTTCATTTTGAGAATCCTTTATGTGATAATTTATCACCCAATTTAGGGATAATGCAGCCTAGGCATCATATATCTTAGGTTATCAATAAATTGAATTGTCTTTCAAGTCTGACTTCCTAAATAGATAAAAATAATTGTAAATACCAATAGTTGCCGACAAAACTAGAACACCTTCAACAACCCTCGCCAATCTTTCTATCCGCTTTCAATTTCCTAACCAATACTAGTGTTGCAACTGCAACAACTGCTTCCATAACACAATGTAGCCATTTTCAGAGAGAGCTTCTTCCAAATCAAAAAGAGGTTGCATCAAGTCAAGAATAGAAAGTTCAAAACAAGAAATCAATAGGAAATAGTTGTAAATAAATCAATCCTTAAATCAATAGCAATCAATAGAAACTTCTTGTGCATAAGAAAACAGTAATAAATAACAATCATGAAACGTACCAAATCATGCTTAGGATTTTGACAGGATCAAAATATTATATCGTCATCCTTCTCAGCACCAACAAAGATCAAATTGTGGGCTGAATTCATTGAAATTCCAGTCTTCAGTGGGATATTATCTGCATACTTCTTTGCATCTTGTTCCCGCCGCTCGATCTCGCGTTTCTTGTATCCTTGGATCTTCTTCAAACGGAAGAAATCCTCTCGCTCAAGTTCATCCAACTCCCCCTTGATATAGGTAATGGTATTCTCTAGTCTTGGCTTCACGACATTCTCAAGGGCATTCACCCTCCTATTGGTAGTCTTAATGGCTTCGTCAAGGGTAAGAAATGAGGTCTGGAGAGAAGCAAGCTCAACAAGGACCTCAATTGCCTTGACATAGGCAGTCCGACAAGACTGTACCTGTTGACCACCACGCGCAAGCCCAGTCAGATCGGACTTGGCATCCCCAGCAGAATGATCAGTGAAATGCTCAAAGCGAGGCAGCTTGACGCCTGCAACATTATCCTGCCTTGATCGAACCCGGAGGGAGGCAGATTTAACAGACTCAAGCACCACATGCTTAATGTTGTCTCCGGCAACGTACTTGGCCTCGGTGAGGGCAAAAGAAGAGTTACGCATAACATCACCCATGGACTCCTTGGTGGAAATGATCTTCTTAAGGATCTGCCGGAACTGAACGGTGAGTGCGTCGCTCTTCTTCTTGAGCAGGGCGTGGCCACGGGTGGCGCCGACGAGCCGGGCCTTCATCACCCCCAACATCGTCACAGTAGGCACCACATTCAAGCGCTGACTTTGTCCAGACATCTTTCCCTTGTTGCTTAGGGTTCTCCCGATTAGGAATCCACAGAAAGGATCGCTTCTCTGCTCGTAAAAAAAAAATCAATACATCCCATAAAACAAATGCAATTTTATCAGAAATAAGAGTGCATTCGATCGAAAATTCGAATTCCAAAAATTAACCAGATGATGGACAATCTTCAACAAAAAAATCAGGGTTAAAATAATGCAGAGTAAATAGCGAAAAGCAGGGAACATTCCTCGTAATACTATTCGATGAAGGGATAAAGACGACACCGATCAATACCAGGGTTTGAGCTCCGCGGCGAAATGGATTCACCGAGATCTCGAACGAACTTCTGCAGAGCTGAAAAGGAAAAAGGGACAATTTGACAAAGTTGTGATTGGGCTGTAATTTACCGAACGAAAAACAATTCCGGAAAAAAAAAGTGGAACCGTCAATAGGAGGGATCTAACACTGGAGTCAATTTCAAGATCACATCACAACCGTCCAAATTATTGATATAAACATCTGACTGGATGCTGAAACTTAAAATTTGTGCTAAACCCAACATCTGATCCCACAGCTACAATTTAAAATTAAACGCAGGAGACGCCCATGCGAGCGAGCCCTAAACAAGGTCTCCTGGGGAATTCCAGGAAAGCTTCCGCGTCGCCCCCGCTTGGCACACGCGAGTGGCCCCTGCTGAGCTGAACCACATCTCCTTGGTTCGGCTCCACTGACTCAAGAGGCGAGAACGAGAAATCCTCGCAAAACCCTGGTTTTCCGCTCTCTGGGTTTTCTTCCATCCGTGGACATCCATGGGGACTTCCGTGCAGATGACTCCGCTTTGCGGTGTCTACAGTGAGAACCCTCTCTGCTACTTGCTCTCGATCGACGGTTTCAACTTCTTGATGGACTGCGGATGGAACGACCTCTTCGACCCTAACCTCCTTCAGCCACTCTCCAGGTTCTTCTTTTCTTGTCCTTGCCCCCACATTTTTCTACTGGATTTATGCTGACAAGCTTTCGTATGTGCTTGTCTTTTTTAAAGGTGGTAAATTTTTGGTCGAGAGCTTAAGTTATAGCTATATCCTTCTCCCTCTTGTTGGTTTAGTAGACAAAGAAAGATTTTTATAGATTCCAGATTTTTTTTCGCATTTGACCACACGCAGGAAAACTTAAAAAGAGAAAAAGAGTATGTGGTATGAAACTGGGTCGACGAATTATATATATGGAGGTTTGTTATTGCTATGGCCACATTACCTGTTTCTTGACTAACCTTCTGCTTTCAAGTAGGTGTTTTGACAATGTAGGTTTGCCATCCTGTGAATCTAGTGGTTCTTTCAATCTCATGTTTTGAAGATACATAATGGATTTAAAGCAAACAAAATAACTTTCCTTGACAATAATGTTCTGATATCTTTTTTTTTTTTGAAAAAAAGAGGAACACTGACGGTGTGTCTTGCTACTTTTCCTTACCCTATTGGCATCTATGACTAGGACATGAGATCAATGTAATCAAGACACCATGAGGGTCTGTTGAGGAAAGTAAATAGAAAGAATATTGAATTTTGGGGAAAGGTAAATATATATATATATATAGCTGTCAAACTGACATACAATCAGACATACAATCAATGAAGATCCATAAACCGGTAGACATGTGTCTATAGTTTGTGGAACATCCTATCAATATAAGATATATCATTCTCAAAATGACATATATTGCTACATTCCCACAAAAGATAAATCATGTATGAAACCGCAAAGTATCACACCTTCATAATGCTCTGGTTGCCAATATAATGCTGCTGGAAAATCTGCATCAGTCTTCCAATCATTCGTACCTCATATCAAATGTTAAGCCATCTTCTCACCTTGTTCCATAGAGCTCGGGTAACGGAGCACTCAAAGAAAATGTGTGCATTTGATTCGTCCACCTGCCGGCAAAATGCACAGCTCTTGTAAGACTCATATACAAATCTATCTGCTGTCGGTAGCTTCCCATGAGTAAGTAGCCAAACAAAAAAAATGATGTTTGGGAATATTCCTAGTTTCCAAATCACTGATGCCAAGTTACCGCAGGTCCCTATGGCCGGAAGAACTCATATGCATTGGCTATCCCATTTTTCTCCACAGCAAACAATTCCAGCAGCTTCATGTTTGTTGTTCCTTGTCCATTCAGCCCCCAAACCAACTAATCTCGAATGTCAACAAGCCGCTTAGCCATGGGGGAATTCTAGGCTTTCAAACGTCATTGCTAGAAATCAGTTCCTTTGATGTAGCGATGATGGACCCATCACACTCATAATGAATCGGTCTTGCATTGAATATTCCATAGTGTTCTGCATAAGAAGGCATTATTCTATGCTTGTAAAGCTGGAAGTCCATAATCTCCCTCTTGCTTCGAGAGGCACATCTTAGCCCAAGAGATTGATAGGTGTTTGGAAGACCAAATGAAAGTTTAACAAACTCCATAGATTTTAACAATCACCTCGCTTGGTATGGGAATAAAGCTGTCAAACCGACCGACCCATAGCGGGGCGGGTCGACCCATGACTGGCGGGGCGAGGCGGGCTGACTCATTATCTTGACGGGTTGGAAAATCTCCAACCCAACTTAAGGCGTGTTGCGGGCTCGATGGGTCAACCCATGGGCCTATCGAAAAATAAAAAATATATATAGAAAAGATTAAATTTTTTAAGTTTGGGTTACGGATTAAACGGGTCAAATCCACAAGCCCTTTGAATTTTCTACTTTAGTTTTAAGTTTTAGAAAAAATTTTATTTTTTCTCAACCCACAGGTCAACCCAAGCCCACCGCGGGTCAACCCGCACGGGTCGCAGCCTAGGCGGGTCGGCCCGCCTTGATCTGCTTTTAAATAGGTTGATAAAAATTCAACCTAATCTGCTTAAATTGTTTGATGGGACATGCCAATTCGACAGGTCCAACCCAAATTGACGGCTCTATATGGGAAGAATGGAGAGCCAATAGCATTCTACACTTTGGAGGACTGATCTGACCAATTCTAAGTGTCCAACATAGGATAATGTGTGCTTTAGCCATGCATTTATCTTCTTTGTTATCGCATCAAGCAAGGGCCCATAATTGGCAATTCGTAGCTTCTCTAGCAAGAGGAATACCCAAATATCAAAAAGGAAAAGAGCCCTCCTGAAAATCGGTAATCGGTAGTGATTGTGCCCTGGTTGTGTCATCAACTCTGGTCATATACATGTTAGACTTCAAGAGATTAGCTCTCAGACCCTCTTAATCCTTAAAATCCTTCGGACAATCTGCAATCAATGTAATGGAGGTAACATCAGCTCTTGTAAACATCAAGGGGTCATAGGCATAGGCTAGATGATTGATCCGAGCTTCTCCACACATGGGGTGAAAATGAAAAGAAGGCAGTGAAAAAATTACCTTCAATCTTCTTGATAGTACTTCAAGACAAAGGCCAAATAATAAGGGTGATAGTGGGTCTCCTTGCCTTAGTCCCCGCCATCCACTAAAGAAACTGTGAATGCTGTCATTTAGGCTTATAGAATACGAAACTGTGGTAACACATGCACGGATCCAGTCTCGGAATTGTTGGGGAAAACCAAAACCAACAAGTGTCGACATGAGAAAGTCTCAATCCACCATGTCAAAGGTCTTCCCCAAGTCAACTTTAATCATGCATCTAGGGGATATCTTTTTGCAAGCATACTTCTAGAGCAATTCATGTAATAGATTGATGTTGTCTCCTATGGAATGCCCTTGCACAAAAGCTGCTTGTGCCGGATCCAGTAAGCTGCCCATAACTGTAACTAATCAGTCGACCAAGATTTTGGCAATAACCTTGTAGAAAACATTGTAGCAAGATATTGGTCTATAATCCGCAACCTCTGGGCCATGATCAACCTTTGGAACTAAAGCAATCAAAGTATGATTCCATTGACAGAAAGAATTCCTGAACCGTAGCAATGAAATCAGGCCCAACTATTTTACATGTAGCAGTGAAGAATTATGCACCATACCCATCCAGCCTCGGGGCCATGTCCACACCTATATCAAATAGAGCATTCCTGATTTCATCCACCATGATGGCTTGATAAGATCTGCTGCTTGGATATTATTTAACTGCTGGTCTGGAAGCAACAAGTTGTCCATTTCTTTACATTGAGCCGATTTACCCAAGAAGCCATGAAAATACTCCATAAATTCGCTAGCCACCTCCAGTAAACTTGTTTTTTCTCCTGTTTTTTTTTGTGAGCGTGACAATGACATTCCTTTTGTAGAAAAATCAGTCTGAGTTTATGTTGTATACATTCTTTGCATTTTGTTGATAGAATTTTTTTTTCTGCTTTTCCAAATAGCGTGCCTTCTTCCTTAAGTGTCCACAGTCAACCGGTGCTTCTCCCCTGATTGTATGATGTGTTGGGCGGCCTCTAGTTCATCTTTTGCCCTCTCGAAATGCTTCTTATCTAGCCCTCTCAACTGGCCCTTGAGTTTAGTGAGTGAGGTTGAATTGAGCATTGCCTTGTACAGGAGCTTCCCAAGAGTCCTTCACCACACCTTGAGGCTCTTCATGTAGTGCCCACATGTTGAAGAATTTAAAAGGTTGATTAGGGGCACAATCCCGAACAAGAGTATGTACAATATCACAAGAGTAATCCGATAGGCATCCCGGAGCCATGAATTCTGCATAACTATCATTATCAACCCGATAACCATTGTGAGTTTACTAGAGCTCTATCTAATTTACAAGACACCACACCATTTGTCCAAGTTAAACGACATCCAATTGAACGAAGGTCCACAAGGCTGTAAAGTTGGACAAAAAGTTGAAGATACCTTATTTCATGATTTGTAATTGATAGCTCCCCTATGAGAAGCCAAGGTTCCTTTATGTTCTCTCTCCAAGTTGGCTAAGATTCTCCCACAACGGCCTTCGAGTGACTATAGCGTGCAATCTATAAACAAAAGTAACCAAGAAACCCCTCCCTATAATTCGGCACTTGATATGGCAGTACATGAACTGGTCGGTTACCATAATAGTGTCCATGTCAGCTGTACATCCCAAAGAAGCAGTATACGTCCATGGTTAGAATAGCTGAAATTATTTGCAGTGCCCATACCTGTGAATTTCAGCCATAGAATTGGATAAAGGACGATCTCATTGAGTTTAGTTTCTAGAAGTGTCAATACTTGCAGATTTTTGGGTTTGAGGAAGTGCAGAACCCCCCATGTTTAAGGGACTTATGGAAACCCCTTACGTTCCAAGCGACAACCTTCATTGAGCATTTGTTTGGGCTGCTCGCGCCCACAATCGCTTGCTATACTGAATATTTCCAGCAACTTCTACTAACTTATTGTTTGTGCCTGATGTTGAGGGTTGAGCTCCTCCAGATGTGGAAGAAAGTTGCAAAGTAGGATTCTACCCCACATGTACTTGTCGGGAGTCTTGATGCTGGACACTCCTGAACTGATCATCTTTGCCCACCGAAGTTGCTGACTCACCCTGCTGAGGTTGAGTCTGTGGTGCTCTACTTCTCTCCTGTTGCTCCTCTTCTGAGTGCAATTGGGAAATATTGGACTGTCCTTCAAGATTAGTTGGGTGTTCCACCACCACCGGATCTACCACCTCTACTATGGCAAGTTCATTTGCTGGAGCTTCTTCATTTGTTGTTTCACCGTTTGTTTGTGGAGGAGCTCTTGGACACCATCCATACCTGCAACGTCTACCTCTTGCAGATTGGGAGCGTCTGCCCGTTGTATTTCTCGTCGGCTATGATTATTGTGTATTCCCTCAGCAGTTTGCTGTCTGATGTCCAATTCTTTGATATTCCTCATAGAAATTTGATATAACCTCATGTAATATCTCTAGATCAAGCTGTTCCCTAGTCAGTAGTGTAATTAGTACCCTCTTGATTCTTTCTTCAATTACCGAGATCTCCACCAAGAGGCAAGCAAAGGTCAACCTCTCTCGAGTTCGCGTCAACTTGTCGGTGTACAGCGGCCTGCCCACCTTAGAACCGATCATGCTAAGTACCTTTGGCATCCAACAGTTCGGAGGGAGTTCATGAATTTGAACCCACACCGGAATGAACCTCCCGTCCATGTGCTTCAAGAATAACGGAATTCCAAAGGCAAAGTAGGACCCTCCAAGCAACATGTTCTCTCGATCCTCAATCGTATCAAATCTGTAAATTACCTGGCCACTTTTGTGCATGAAAAATTTGTAAGGAACCCTCCATCTAGAAGCCACAGCTTGCACTCCGTCCCTCGCTGGGTGTCTTCCCATGAAGCGTTTGACCAGACAATAGCCCATTGATTCCTCCAACCATTTCAATGTCATCATAACCAAACTGTATTCTTCCCCCTGTGTTCTTGTGCTGATGTAAATGTGTTGCCATCTTCACCTTCTGATTATCTTTGTAAAGACCAGCCCAGGACCTCCCATGTTCCTGAGCCCTTCCCCACCAAGACAACCATCTGTTGTCGGACGTTCAGCATCTCCGGCCGGCACTTCAGTTACTCCAGCCCCTTGATTCTGATCAGCAGCCTCTTCCTGATTCTGATCACCATCCGCAGCCTCCTTTGTCTTGTCAACAAGTGATTCCAATTCAGCTAGAATCACAGCAGCATCTTCTGCCTCTTCCTGCACATTCCCAGCTTTTTGAGGACCAAAACAAAGTGGTGATTGGGTTTGGCCTCTGCTTGCAGCAGTCCCCTGCTTCCTCCTTGCCATTTTGGTGCAAAAGACAAGGGTGCAACCCCTGCAAGCAGCCTGCAGCCACAAAAAACGGGAGTGATAGCCTGTTTGGTGACCTACATCTAGGCCAGGAAGGCCTCCGGCGATTGTCGGAAAGCTTGAAAATGAAAACACAGCAGTCTAGCGGTCTCTTTGCACAAGGAACCCTAGGACAAAGCCTCCGCCAACACAACGCTATCTGCACCTTCTACTCCAACTCTGGCCACCACCTCCACAAGAAACCACCGCCAACTCCAGGAGAAGCACTGCCACTGCCGTGCACAAGTTCCCTCACTGCCGGTGAGAGGAAAAAGAGGCTACACGGCCGTCGGAAGAGCAGCCCAGCACCTCCTATCCAACTTCCAGCCACCTTCCCTCTAGGAATCCTAGAGGGAAGGGAGAGCTTCTCTCTCATCACCTATTCAACTTTTGTCTCTTTCACTACTACATATATTAATAGAAAGAATATTGAATGCGCTTACAATTAGTCGTTCATTTAAACAATATGCTGAATGATCTTAAACTAAGTGGATCCTCTCTCTCTCTCTCTCTCTCTCTCTCTCTCTGTTTGCATACATATATTAAACTTGCCTCTAGGGCATAGTTGAGTTGGTCATCACATGGTAGATTTGCATAATTGAGCAAGGGTCGATTCCCGCCAAAGTCGGAGTAAAATATCCTCCTACATGGTGGCCTACTCGGTTTCTTGATTTACCTCTCTACAGATGGCTGTGGAGCATCCGGCACCAGCGTATAACCTTTTGCAGAATATATATTAAACTACCTCAAGGAGGGAGAAAGAGAAGACCCTAATATTTGTGTCCCCTACACATATGTAACGAGTTATATAACGGTTAATAATGCCTCCACTTTCCAATCAAAGGAAAGTAAAAGTCTAGCAGGTTCTTCATCAATCTTTATTTGAAGAAGCTTTATTGTGATACAAGGTTTCTTGGCTTAAGCATACAACATCACAGATAGAAACTAAATTTCCTTGACTAAGACTACTTGCCAAGCTAAAGCCTTTTTACTTGTTCTAATAATATAATAGAAAAAAGGTTCGATTGCTCATAATTGCCAAATCATTAGCTCTTGAGGATGGTCAAAATTAAGAATTGTAATAGTTGCATACTTGATGGTTTAAAATGTGACAGTTGCATGATATTGTATTTCCTAAACTAGCAACTGATAGTAGTGAACTTTACTATGCTCTGAAGATTGTTAAATCTATTTCCATCTTTGTGAGATGCCTTTTTGCATGCATATCATGTTCAGTGCGGAAGTAACAGTGTGTTGCTTCTGCATTCTCACTCACCTATTTCAGAATCTTTATGGGAGTACTTCTTTTAAGTAAAAAAACGAACATCAGAATGGAAGCACAATATGAATCCATAATAATGAATAGTGCTACCGTGCAAGCATGAAATTTCTAATAGAGCAATGATATGCAGAGGGAAAAAAATCTCAAGGAAAAGTTCAGAGATAGACATATAAATTCACGGCCCACCAATTTCACTTTTTGTGGGCCCATCACTCTAGATTTTTTCTCTAGAGTTATTTCATAGTAGTTTCGTGTGTTATTTCTCTTTCTTTGGCAGTAGATATTTTTCAGTTAAAATGAATATCTCTGGCATCTTTATTATTCACATCCATTTTTTGTTAGATCATTGCCAATTGGGTCTTTCTGTCACATCTAATAATACATGACATTTCATCACCATTTCAATAACCAAAGAAGTTTCATAACTATCAAAATTTTACAAGGGATATGCATTAAATGCTAACCATGTCTTAAGAGTGTAAATTAGAATAACTTTCCAAACAACTTCACGGTCACTTTTCTTGTAGAGACATGATCATGTTTTACTTGTAAAGATGCATGCATTACTATGCTATTTTTTAAGCTGTGACTTTTCAACATTACTATTTTCGTGCATTCCTATAACCATTTTTCTCATCAGTAAACTTCCTCTAAGTACGCAGGGTATCATCAAAAGTAGATGCTGTTTTACTGTCACATCCAGATATTCTTCATCTAGGTGCTTTGCCGTATGCCATGAAACATCTTGGGCTCACTGCTCCAGTTTATGCAACAGAGCCTGTATATAGACTTGGTCTTTTGACCATGTACGATCACTATCTTTCCCGACGAGTAAGCATATTCTCTACATCTTAGTTATGCTACAATACTCATGTACTGCCTTACAAATGGCCTCCAATGGCACTGATTTCTTCCTCAATTCCTTTTCAAGTTTTATTATTTCTTCTACAAAAGAATATTTTTAGCAATAATATCTTTATCTCTATGTGTATTATCTATTTAGCTTAAATTCATTTCTACTCTTATCTAGAAAGTCTACTTAGTGTTGATGTGGGAAAAATTATCCACTAACTCCAAAAGCTACTGAATGAGTGGCATGTGAGTTATGAAGATCAACAGTGGGAACAGAGGTTCGATCTGTGTGCTCTTAGTGCCACTACTGTGAGAGTAACCATGGCCATTTAGTTTGGTCAACAACCAAAGCTTACTAAGAGGTTTGCTTGGATCCAGGGGGACACTTTAGCCATGTGGACTTTCACTGTTAACACATTCGCTTTGAGATTATAAAAAGTTGCCAAGGGCCACAAAGATTAGGAGGAAAGATCAGCAGCAGTACCACATAATGCTCTAGGTGATTTTTGGGTGATAACTAGTCACTACCTTGGACTAGTATGTTAGAGATTTGCCACTTCACTACAACAAACCCAACTGGTCCACTGAACCCTACAATTCAGTTCCACCCTAATCATTAATCCTCAAGCTAGCACACCGATCTATTTCTATTGAGCTACCTATTATTCGTCCGAACTCAACCCACTTTGATCCCACTTTGATCAAGCTTAAATCAGTTCGTCTATGCTATGTCTAGCTCTTCTTAACTTTTATCTTCAATAACCAACTTTTCTAACATGAGATCTGAGCTAAACCCAAGAACTAATCGACTTCAATATCTATCATGTGTTGCCCATAATAGATCAACGCCATCTATAAGAAAGTTTTAAGCATGGAGACAAGTAGTGAAGAGAAGTACGTAAAAACTCATTTAGCTCTCTAGTGAAGAGGATGCCTAATGCCACAATCAGGCAAGGAGTTGAACTTGAGGTTTCTCCTTGCAAAATAAAGAAAGTACTCAATTCTAATGCCATAAGCTTGGAGGTTCCATCTAATTCAATGATGATAGGTAAGGAGACATGGGAAGCAATGAATTATTAATTGAAGCTGATTGTCAGTGTGGTGGGATGAATGCTCCTCTATTTAGTGAAAGGAAAGAAAGATGTGTCAAAGGCAAGTGCTAGAGTGATGGGTAATATATTAAGGGAAAATATGAAATTTGATAAGAAAGTAAGAAAGATGATTTTGAGCAACTGAGATTGAGAGAGAAGACTATCTCACAGATTGGTACTAGGTGCATCGATGAGGGTTATATATGGAAGAAAGAAGTGAGGTAACCAAAAATTAAACCCTGTTACATTGAAAATCCAAGAGGAAGTGGAACCCACTATTCTAGAAAGTGGCCTAGGGGATTTAGGTTAAATCATAAGGTGATTACTTCACCAAGTAATTAAATGCCCCATATGTTGGTTCTTCCAAATGGCAATTCAGGAGGATCCTCCAGGTGGTGTCAGTGATCCACATGTGTTCATTAAAAAATCAATTTAATTTTAGTAATTGGTTCACTTGAATAAAAGACAGAGGATGATAATAAGGAATCTAATCAGGACCGTTTATATATTTTTTTTCTCTTCTTAGGAAGGGTAGGCTATTATGACATTAGGTATCTGTCAAGGATTTAAATTTTGTGCCATGTCAGTTGACATAGGCAAAATTTATTGTTCCGCCCATTGACCGACAATGTTACCATACCAGCACTGCGATCGTGAGGTTGTTGTGACCTCGCGACGGCCTCGTGATGTCGCAAGGGTGCCGTGACCCTCCCGGTGGCCTCCACAGGGTTGCGACACTCGCGGTTGTTGCATGATTTTTTTTAAAGTTAAATTTTTTATTTTCTAAATAGGTATTTTTTATTATAAATAAATTATTAATTATAAAATTGTTATATAGTTGTTAATTGAAGGGGAGCCTTGGCGCAACGATAAAGTTGTTGCCATGTGACAAAAAGGTCACGGGTTCGAATCCTGGAAACAACCTCTTGCAAAAAACAGGGTAAGGCTGCGTACAATGGATCCTTCCTTGGGACCCCGCATGGCGGGAGCTTCGTGCACCGGGCTACCCTTTATAGAGTTGTTAATTATAAATAATAGTTATAAACATATTATTAATAATAGTTATCAAATATTAAAAATTATTTTAAAATTTTTTAAAATTAATAAAATATTTTATAAAATAATTAAAATTTTTTAATATATGTTGAAAATTGAATCTGAATTTAAAATATTCTATCTTTTTCCAAAATATAATTATTAAATATTTTAAATATTTTTTTAAATTAAAAATTTACAAATACATTCAAAAAATAATTTAAGATCTTCAAATAATTTTATAATTATCTTTTAATGTTTCAAATAATTTTATAATTTTAGATTTAATTTTGAATTTTGAGAATTACTTATTTTTTAAAATATTTTTTGTAATTTTTTGCCTTTATGTAGCTGCTATAAAAATTTAATATGCATTATTTTATGAGAAAATATTGAAATATGAACTCCGTACTTCAACATTTTGAAATATAGCATCAATAATGAGCATATATAATAATCAAATATTAATAAAATTATTTTTTTAATTAATATACAGTTATAATTAAAAATTTTAAAAAGTAGAGAAATGTATTAACATGGTACTATATGATACCGAAATTGAATCAGTCAAAGACCGAAATTCCGGCAGGTCTCGGAATTTTAAAACTTGGTATCTGTTGTAGCATGAAACTAATGTCATATCATTGTGGTTCCTTTTTTGCATTGTGTCATAGTTTATGTATAATTTGTTTGATTAGATATATATTGTTATATACATTTTATTGTGTTATGCATTTTCTCCATTGCAAGGAGGAATTTAATGTGTAATGTATTTTATTGTATTTATGTGTTTATTTATAATTATCATTTGTTTACGTATGATACGAACTTATTTTGATGGATTGATTAATAATCATTGTTAGTTATTTATGTTAGTCATCTATAATGTTACTACATTCCATTTTTTCCTAATATTATTTTAAAGCTAACTGGCTACTTCTTAGTGGGTCAACTGTGTAGGGTGATTGCCTATCGCCTAAAATCACATTTTAGAATCTTATTAGTCCCAAAGAACTTTCAGGTTTTGAACATAGACACATACGATAGGAGTAGAAACCCTTGAGCATGTCCACACTTTTAATTCCTTAATGTCTTTTCATGGGCCTTAGATTCCTGATTATATTGAGTTCTCTAACACTCTTGAAGAGGGTAGCATAGTGATGGTTTGCTTGATTATTGCTTGGAGAGATTGTAAATTTCAAGGTGCTTAGTCAAAGTTTCCAAGCATATTTTATAAGTAGTAGTTAGATAAGGGAAGTGTTAATAGCATGATGAATTGAAAAATGGGATTGTTAAGCCATTTTAAAATTCTTAAGTAGATAGATGATTCTCATCCAACTATTCCGTTGATGACTGTTTTCAAATATGCCTTAATGCCTTCTTGGTTCTCAAATTCTTTATATCAAAATCCTCTTAAAGATTATGCTGAAGTGTTATATCAGGCAAGCAAATATGCCATTACTAGCAATGTGATACAAGCTAAAGTGACATCAAATGTTAAGGAGCTGAGAAGGTTTTGTTAGTAGATGTATATGAGGGAATATGATAGGCATCCTAATGCAAACATAGAAACTAATAATGCAGATAAGCAAATGACTTGGTGAATAATTGTAGAAGAATTTAAGATTGGTAACTTTGTAGATAATTTTTTTTATGAGTGCTCAATAATTTAGAAATTGCCACATTTTCTATTTTGGTAATAATCACGAAATTAATTATTATTTTCCCAAAGGCTAGCATATTTTCCATATTTAGATTATTTATTTCCTCATTTGTTTTAGAGTCAGGTCTTAAAAAGGGATTTAGAGTCTTATCTTTCAATCAATTATAATATTACTTTCCTCTGTATGAGAATTTCTTTATGTGAGCTTTGTTATCTCCTTTGCTTTATCAATTTCATTCTAATCTTCAGTGTGATTTGAGGGTTTGATTTGGTGTTATCACGTCCACCTGTAAAGGGAATACACATGAATGAGAAGTGTTCATGGAAATAAAGGATCAAAATTTGTTGTTGCTCGAGCTGCAACTATTTTAGTTTACGTTTCAATAAGGACAAAACAAAATATTGCCATATCATCCTGATCATGGTAATGATACTAATGGATGCATTCCTTTAAGGTTTCAAACTAAAAAATTGATCAGGAATGGTCGACTAAGGAAGTTGGTCAGACCAAAACAAGAATGCACTGAAAGAGATAGAGGAAGAATTGAGGATGAGAAGTTGGATAAAGCGCCAAGCCAAAGTCATCAAGGGAATATTTGTTTAGGAAAGATACTTTTAGAAAGTGAAATTTGGTAGCTGAGTTTAATAAAGCTTAAGTCAAGGCCTTTTGAAATTGTGCAAAGAATTAGATGTTTTCCTTGGTCTATGAGGTAATGTGCAGCTACTGAAATTTTCTTTGGGGAAGGAGTGAGGCTATAAGATGAGGATATGAAGAATTCATTAAAAGTTCTTCATTTAGATATACTTTTTGACTTGGTTAGCCACTGTATTAATGGTGGAGAAATCTAATTGGAAGTGAAGGTGACGTTATATTTCACAAGCTTGAATAAAGTCTGCTCACAAGACTCTTTTCTGCTTTCTGCTACCTTAGATCAATCAGATGGTGGCCAATACCAGGCAATATGAAATGTTGAGTTTTTTGAATGCCATCTTTGGGGACAATAAATCAGGAGTAATAGAAGACTAACCAGGACTAGCGACATTTGAGGAACTGACTGAGACATTGTAGGAAGTTTTAGATTTCTTTGAAGCTGAATGGAACAATCTTTGATGATATGCCCCGGTTTCTTACATTAATTGCAGAATTTTTTAGTACAATTAGTGGCAATGTGCCCGAATCCTTTGCAACTATAACACTGAAAATTATTCATATCTCTACCTCCTTTAAACCTCCCTTGAGTACTGTAGGCAACATGAATTGGAGTAGAATATTGAGCTTTTTGCTCCAAGGCAGCTTGTGTAATGAGACGTTGTTCTTCCCTAGAAGCTCTCCTACATAAATATCCAATAAAGGAATTAGTTCTCTGTTCGTCAAGTTGAACCTGATTACTTCAAACTCCTCCCTTAACTTTATTAAAAATTGGTCACGCTTGCTAGTCTCATGCACACTTTGGATAGGAATGAGTCCTTCAGGAGGTACACTTGCATACACAATATTGGTGTACTCAGTCCAAAGATTTCCAAAGGAAGAATAAAACTCTTGGATTGACATACTCCCTTGATGACCCAACTCGAGTTCCAATTGAAACCTTTGTGCTTTATAACTTTGGTTGTAAATTTTCTACAAGTAAACCCACATGTCTCTAGAGGTTTTATAAGGCTTGAGATTGAGAAGTATAGAGGTTCCACACACACTTCCAAGGATCCAAGACATAATCTGAGCATCCTTCACCTCTCACTTCACATATGTCTCTTTCTCCTTGCTATTAGGTGCAGGATTCATCCTATCAATATGATCCCATAATTTCGTTTCCCTTGACAAAGATTTGAAATTGAAATGCCTAGGCAGAATAGTTATTGCCATTAAATTGAACAGGAAAATGTTTAGATTGTTCCAAAGACATGATTCAATTAGAAACAACTACTAAGAGATTAGGTCTAAAAAAGACAAACTAGAAGAACACGAAAAAAACAAAACACTAAGATCTTGAGCTAGACAAGGAACCAAACACAAGATGAAATGATCTTTAGAGTTTTGGCTCTGATACCATGACAAAGAAATAAACGAGAATTTCTTAAAATGTTTTTCTATCTTATTTCAGTAAGAGGATTACAACATATAGACATCAAGAATTATCAAATCTCTTAATCCTAGGGTCTAATGAAGGAAGAGATACAGTCATAATTACAGCTTATCTCAAATCCCTTAATCCTAGGGTCTAATATAGGAAGAAATACGTCCCCTCAGGGCGGTACGGTGATTGAGGCATGGGGTGTTGCCACATGAGGTCTTGGGATCGAAACTCGGCGCGTTCGAGCATGCCTTCCCCATGCCTTGGCCTCCTGTACTAATGACTAGTAGCCACCCGTGATTTATCTTCTCCGTATTGGCCTAGGGATGGGTTGGCGGGGGCACTGGGTGAGTGAATCACCTTTTTTGCCACATAATATAGGAATAAATACAACAATAATTAAAAGGGATATATACAACAATAATTACAAGGGATATATACAACAATAATGGAAATCTTGGAGAGGTAATCATAGGATATACAACTATAACAAAAGGAAAGAAGAATATATTGACAACCAAAGCTCAATGTCTAAAATGATAATATCCAATTAAGTTAGATGGAGGAGTGTATATCTTATCTGTATTAAAGCAAGCATGAAGGAGAAAAGACCTTGGATACAATACTTATGTCTATCTTCTCAAGTGTTGGTTCAATTACTATTGATGGCTGAGTAGTACTCTTCCCAGTTGGACCCTTCAGTTTCTGGCTGCATGTGGGATGCAGGTTATGAAGATTGTGGTTCTTCCATCTAGGTAAAGTAGATGAATAAGCAATTTGATCGAGTCGACTTCAATTTCAGCAAGGAATCAAAGTTAGTTTAAGTGTATGAAAACCATACACATAGAAGAAGTATATGGATGTAAAACTGGAACTTTAGTTAAGTGTGAACAGGATAGAGGCGGTAACTAAAAAGTAAAAAGTTAGCACAAAGAAAGGAAATACTTGAAGACAGAGATATGTTCTGAACTGGAGACAACTTGACCAGGGAACATTTGCAGCAATAAATGAGCAAAAGAAGAAAATTTTAATTGACAACACAGTTTATAGGAGATGTGGAAAAGTGGAGAGAGATTAAGTTGGGATGGTGGCTTGAGGCTGGTAATAATTAGGGGAAATAAGAGTTATCTTTAGGTAATAATTATGGAAGATTAAGATAGATTTTGTTACATATTCTACCAAAACACTTCATAGAACTTGATTTAAGAGAGAGGAACTGATCTGGATTAGATTACCCACTCCCTTGAAAAGTTGAATGAATGCATACGTGTGTTCTGGAGGTTAACAGTGTGAACAGGAGATGCTTCCTTTGGGACTGAGAGAGCGATGTATCTAGTCAGTTTGGTCAATAACCATAGCATACTAAGAGAGCAGCTTAGATCCAAATGGACACTCCAGCCATGTGGAGCTTCACTATTGGCCAGGAACTCACTTGGACTGGGCTGCATGGAAGGGGACCTTTTTTTGAGGAGGAAAGATAGCAACAATATCAAAATTCTGTATGATTTTTTAGTGCCACCTCAGACTAGTCTACCAGAGATTAGACACCATGGTACAACCCAACCAAAACTGTTCCATCACGCTCTACATCTTGATTCCATCCTAATCACTAGCATCCAAGCCAGCTACACATTAATCCATCACAAATGGGTTGCCTACAGTTTGACCAGAGTCAACCCACTTTAACTGGTGCAAATCAGTTCAGTCATGCTAGACCTGACCCAAGTCCACTTCATGGAACTCTTCTGTACATGGTCTTCTCTAGCTAACTTCCCAACTTGAGGTCCTAGCAAGACCAAAAATTAGCAAACTTCTATATCCTACGTGTGTTGCCTATAACTAGTATTCATATGATAATGATCATTGAATGTTGATAGATTTGTGACTTGCAAAGCAATTTGTGCTTATTATATCAAAAATGTAATACAAGCCTCTTTCAAGATTGATGTGGCTTTGTGTGCTGCACTTTCTTATTATAGCATACTATGGTGTTATGCATAATTTATACACGGATAATGGTCTGACCATACATGCACACAACTTGCCAGCATTTGAGAAACTTTGGAACAGCAGAAGGAATGCTTGCAAGGCTCATATTCACATTTTGTTATGTTCAAAATACTTTCTTCCCAGAATTCAGATGACACTTATTCAATAGTGATTGCATTTCTTTTCTTATGTAATTGATAAAATCTTGTTGATGTTTGTCATTCCTATCTTAATGAAAAAACAGATCACTAATAATTATTTTTTCTTCTTAAATAAACATTCATCAGACTGAAATTAATTCTTAAATAAGAAGGAATTCAAATACTAGAAAAGTTAATGTCTACTTCTATAAGTAGAGAGTTTTCCATACACCTGAAGGATAACTTCTGCATTATTTCCAATTTAACATGCAAACCTTTTTTTTTGAGGTTTTCTATTTAGGTTTTTGTTTCTTCTATTTTAATTCTAAATTTGTTCTCTCTCTCTCTCTCTTCTTTAATTTGCAGGAGTGCTCTGATTTTGACTTGTTTTCTCTGGATGACATAGATGCTGTCTTCCAAAATGTTACTAGGCTCACATACTCACAGAATTATCATCTTACTGGTTAGCATTTACCAAAAGTGTCTTATGTTGGAGCAAATGAACATGAAATTGAGTTGCTGATATGTTTGGTTAATAGATAAAGGAGAAGGAATTGTTATAGCTCCACATGTGGCGGGACATCTTCTGGGAGGTACTGTCTGGAAGATTACCAAGGATGGGGAAGATGTAATCTATGCAGTTGATTTTAATCACCGTAAAGAACGGTAACAGGAGAATTCTCTTAGTTATGGAATCTATGGAAGCTATGTGCAATTATATTTTTCTGTATGGTGTAAAATGTGCTAATTGAAGCTGTTTGTTGTTAGTCACTTGAATGGAACCGTTCTGGAGTCCTTTGTGAGGCCAGCTGTTCTGATAACAGATGCTTTTAATGCTTTGAACAATCAACTCTACAAGCGTCAAAGGGATCAGGAGTTCATTGGTATTCCTCCATCGATGATACATAACAGAAATCATTTTTCTAATTCATGCATGAACACTCCTGATGGTTTTCTTATAGTTTTAATAATGCAGTAACTGCCTTATTTAATGATAATGAAATAATGCAGAGGAACACCTGCGGTGTATATATTTTATAATTAAAATATTGTTCTTCCTGGTATTGTTGATTTTTTTTTTTTTCAATTTTTAACTGATGAATTAGTCTTGTACTCACTACAACTAGAAGTGCTGGCCACTAGTCTGAGCATATGATTTTCATGTTGACAGATACTTTATGACTATGTTTTCTCAAAGTGCTTTTGACGGTAAAGCGCTTTTGACGTTAAATAAGATATTAATATTAAAGGTGCTTTTACTCAAAGCACTGCCTTCCAAAAGCCATTTCTCCAATGCTGGTGAGGGAGTACTTTAAAATCTACTTTTCCATAGCAGTTTTTAGATACTTCTAAAAATCAATATAAAAATTAACTAAACAATAATATATTAAATAATGCTAATATTGAATCTATAAAGTAATTGAAAATATTATTTTTTTGATATATTCAATTTAATATTTAACATTTTAAAATTGATGTTTAATTCAATATGTTGTTAACATAAAATAAAACAAATATAAATCATTACTTATATGTTAATATTGTGCAGATTCTATTGAAAATAAAAACTATTTAAAATATTATTTATTAAATTATAACGTTGATTATTTAATAGTATGAGCATAAGTAATTGGAATAATACTTTGATAATTAAATAATATCATTATGATTAAATTAAGCATTAAAATTTGTTTAAATAATAGAAAACATTTTTTTCCTGTTAAGTATACATTAAAGTATAAAAGTTATTCTATTAAATTAACAATATTGTTTATATGTTAGGAAATATTAAATATATATTAATAATTATTATCTTTATTGAATAATTGTACAAAAGGATTCATAAAATGTAAGTAAACACCAGTTTGGAAAAACGAATAGTGCTTTTGAAGTTTTATTTTGAATGTAGAATCACATTATAATATTTTTATAATAAAAATAATAATTCAATCACTGAGATATTTATATTGTAAAATAGTAGTTAACGAGATTTTTTTTTATATTCCATATCAAATAAAAGTTTAAAAGTCAATATGTAAATATCTAACTATTTTAAATTTTAACTAATGGGGTAAAATTACTAAACTATGCTTTTACCAACACTGAGTGTTGTAAAATTACTTTGCAGTTTGATTTAGATTACCAAATAAGAAACTATCCTTAGGCAATGCACTTTGCCATAATACTTTTGTGCCTAAATGCAATTTTGAAATGCAAATGCAATGCCAAACCCATCCTAAATATTGGCTACTGTGGAATCTGGCATGACGATGCATGATGTATATCTCTACAATCGTTAATGGAAAATGGTAGCTCTTCAGTATTTCTGGACCTCATGTTGCCTGTGATCTTTGCTTTACAATATAATTACTATATATGCTTAAATGTATTGTTGAGGTAAAAATTTCTTTTTTGTCAGATGCTATACTGAAGGCCCTGAATGCAGATGGAAATGTACTTCTTCCAGTTGATACTGCAGGAAGGGCATTGGAGCTTATTTTGATTTTGGAACATGTTAGTCTTTTAAATTTTATATTGCCCCTCTTCTAGATTGAGAGGTTTCTAAAGTTAGTTGTTGCGCAAGTGCAGTATTGGTCACAACAGCATCTCAGTTTTCCTATCTACTTTCTGACAAATGTGGCTACAAGTACAATTGACTATGTGAAGAGTTTCCTTGAGTGGATGAGTGATTCTATTGCAAAATCATTCGAACATACTCGTGATAATGCCTTCTTGTTAAGGTAAGTTTCCTTATACTTGTTGTAATTCCATACACATGCCAATTCTTGAAGGTTGATATGATTGTAATACATTTGTGATTTGCATTTAACCATGCTCTCTTTCTAACTTTTTTTTCTACAGTTCTTTTTATAACACAAGCTTGGACTTCTATGCAATTGAATTTTCCTTGATCATGTTTTTATTGGTTTCTCAAAATATAGTATGAGAAAATATGATTTTGCAAAGTTTTAATAAAAGTCTGTATAGATTTTTTTTTAGATAAGTATATTTAAAAAAAATCTCATAGATAGAGTTTTTATTAGAAAAGTCATTATTTTATGAAAAAGACAATTTTAATCTATAAAAAGGGGTTAGGATCCCATATATTGAAGAATCGAGTTTATATAATTTTCAATTTACAACATGGTATCAGAGCTAGAAGTTGTAGAAACAACTACTACAACACAATCAAAAGTTATCGTTTGATATTAACAAATTGGAGAGTTGCAAAATATCCTTGTTGTCTGTAAACTAAATGGAAAAATTATCTTAAGTGGTCTTAGCTTGTTCCTATTGTGCTTAAAGGAAAGGGAAAACTAAGTCATGTTACTGGTACGGGACAAAACTTAGAGATCCTCAGTTTGAACTATAGGGTGAAGAAGATTCAATGATTATGGCATAGCTATGGAATTCAATGGTTCTTGAGGTTAGTGACATGTGTATGTTCTTAGCTACTGCTAAAGACATTTGGGATGTAATGTAACAAACATTCAAATGTAAGAGATGTGACTCAAGCATATGTGAATACATTATTAAATAAGTAAATGAATTGTAAAACTTATATCAAGAACTTGATCATTATAGGGTGATCAAAACCAAATGTTTTGAAGATGCTGTTGCTCTAAAGGACTTCATTGAGCAAGATAGAATTTATGGTTTTCTTATAGGACTAAATCCGAAATTTGATCAAGTGAAAATTTAGATTCTTGGTAAGTAGGAAGTTCCATGCTTTAATGAAGTGGTAGCAGTTGTTCAAGGGGAGGAAAGCAGAAGAGAACTTATGCTTGAATCGCGAAACATGGAAAGCTTGACTATAATAGCTAGTGGTGGCAATAATTTGACCACAAACACGAAAACGTTATTTCTTTAAAGCTAAAACTTAGACAAACAACGGCTCCTATTTGTGATAGCTTCATCATCTTTAGTTTTGGAACTTCATTCTTCTAATAATGATAAGATTTAACTTCATAACCACTAACTTCATTTAAATTCATTATTAGAACCATTAAAACTTTATTTCCATGCTTATTCCAAATTATATATGTTGAGAGTGTCCATTAGGAAGTGTGTGAACTTGCTAAACACAAACTTGCACCCCTTTCTAGTAAATAATAAAAGAAACTCTTTTTTCCTTTTATCTCATTCACAATGATATGTAGAGTCATTTTACTACTAATAATTGGATCTTTTATTGACAATTGTCCTCACGTTACTTGATGATTTTTTTTTACTTAAACATAAATCTAATGGTAGTAATGTTCTCTCAATTTCTTGTTTCATTTAGAGAAGGAGGGCCTTGACACAATGACAAACTTGTTGTCGTATGACCTTGTGGTCACTAGTGTGAATCGTGGAAACAGCTGTAACGCAGGTAAGGTTGTGTACAATAGATCCAATGTGGTCCAACCGTTTCTCAGGATCTCGCATTGGCTGGAGTTTCGTGCACGGACTACCCTTTTATTAAAAATCAATTTAGTGTCAATATCAAAAAATTTAGAATACATAATGCTAGAGAATATTTCAATCAAGTCCTAACTCCTTATTTTAAAAAGAAGGGATAATAGATGAGTCATCTTATGTTAATATACCATAACAAAATAGTATTGTAGAAAAAAAAGTAATCTCTTATAGTTGCCCTTCTATCCCAGAAAATGTGCCTAAATTTTTTGGGAGGAATCAATTCTAAGAATCATTCATTTTGTAAATTGTTTGCTTTCCAAAATCTTGGGGGTTCATGATTCCAATAGAAACACTCTTAACATTATAACGTTATATCCAAATATGCACATTATGGATAATCTTTTTCTTAGGAAGGCGTGTGCCATTTGTTCATGTGCATAGTCAAAATATAGGGAAATTATACCCAAGGATGTTAAAATATGTATTTGTAGTGTATTCCTCAACTTAGAAAGACTACAAATGTTATCATCCTCCATCAAAAAAGTTGTATGTCGATATACATTACTTTCAATGAACAAGCGTCTAACTTGACCACACCTTATGTTTAGGAGAGAATTCTATATAGAAAGATAAGGATGGAAATTGTTTGCTCGACCTGTTCTTATCTTCAATGTCTAAGTTAGTATTTAAGTCCATGCCAAATCTTTGTGTCAAATCCTATGTTTGAATTTGTGTCTGAATTGGTTCATGAAAATTCCAACTTTGGTATTGTGAATGTGAAACTTGAGAAGGTGTATTCGAAGGAAGATGGATGTCTTTGAACTAATACAAGTCCAAGAATCTAAACTAGTTCATTAACAATTTTAAATTCTTCATTAAGTTGAGTTGAATCTCATGTAGGCAATGAGGACTTAAATCTTCTCATTGTTGTTAGAAAAGGAACACTTGAATGCACAAACGGACCTTCATATCCTCTTGTAATCTTCCTATCTTTTCAACTGTTTTCACTATCACATAAAACCTTCTTTATTAATGTGAATACTATTTTCATCCCTACCTCCTTATCCGAGGTATCATCCAATGAGAAATGGAAACAATTCATGAATGAAGAAGCATTAGAGAAACAGTGGCACTAGAAAATAATCAAATGTGAGAATTGCAAAGTTCAAAGAAAATGGGTGTATATAGTGAAATAGATAGCAGATAGATCAATAGAGAGGTATAAAGCAAGGTTTGTAGCTAAAGGCTACACTTAACTAATGAGATTGATTATTTAGAACTTTTTCTCCATTTGCAAAAATGAATACTATTAGAATTCTACAATCACTAACAACTAATTATAGTTGGGAGTCACAATAGTTTGATGTTAAAAATGCATTGTTGCACAGAGAACTAGAGGAAAATTTATATGGAGGTCTCACTAGGATATGGGAATAATTTAGATGCTCATAGTGTATGGAAATTGTTGAAAACCTTATATGGACTTAAATAATCACCACGAGTATGGTAGATTTGCAAGAGTTTTGATTGCTATGGCGTATTGACGAAATATATTGTTTATTCAATACTATTCTTTAGGGGAGCCGCCATGGGTGTACGATGATGACATAATAGTAATAGGAAATAGCTATAAGGAAAGATAATTTCTAAGTGATTTGTTTGTTGAAGGAGTTTGAAATCAAAGTATTAGGAAGGATGAAATACTTTCTTGGGATTGAGGTGGCTCCTTCTAAGCAAGACATTTTTATATCTCAATAGAAATATATTATAGATTTCAAGACGATATGCAAGCTAGCAAGTACTCTAATAGACCTAAATTTGAGACTTGGAAATTGGAATGACAGGATGATGCCACATTAGATAAGAGAATGTATCAACGTTTAAACTTATTTATTTGTCTCATACACGACTAGACATAAGATATGCAGTAAGTGTATTAGTTAATTCACACATAACTCACAAGAAGCTCATGTGAAAGTAGCTCACTGAGTATTATAGTATCTCAAAGGAGCACCAGGAAAGGCTATTATGTTTAAAAGAAATGGAGGTTTCATACTAGAGGCATATACGAATATTGATTATGCTGGGTCAGTGGTTGATGGGAGGTCAATAGGATATTGCACCTTTTTTATGGTAACCTTGTGATATAGAGGAGCAAAAAATAGGATGTACTAGCAAGGTGTCTAGTGTAGAGGTAGAATTCCATGCAATGGCTAGAAGATGTGTATGAACTACTTTGATTAAAGATCATCTTAGAACACTTGAAGATCAATTTTATTGTGATAATAATCCTGTGATTAGCATAGCTCATATTGCGGTACAACATGATCGAACTAAGCGCATTGAAATTGATAAGCACATCATCAAGAAGAAACTAAAGAATGGGTTGATTTGTATTCGTTATGTATCTACACATGGTTAACTTGCAGATATACTTACCAAAGGATTAAATAGCTTAGTGTTTCAAAGTATTGTATCGAAATTGGGAATAATAAACATATATTCACTAGCTTAAAGGAGAGTATGCGAGAACATGATTTTGTGAAGTTTTTAATAAGTCTGATTAGAAAAAATTGTTATGAATTTTATTAGAAAAGTCTTTTATTTTATGAAAAATAAGGCATGTTATCCATTTTAAAAAGGGGTTAGGATCCCATGTATTGGGTAAGTTTGGAGTTAATATAATTTTCAATTTACAACACATACCAAAGTAACATTGTTGTTGTCTTCATATTGAAAAAATGATAGACAGCTGATAAGTAACTGAATATCATAACAACTATTTTGTTTTTATCGTTTCGGGAAATAAGCAATTGAATTTCCATTTTGTATCCATTTGCCTTTCTCTGAAGTCGTTTATACTCATTTTGGATTGTAGGCATGTCAATCTCATAATCAATAGGGATGAATTTGAGAAAACAGCTGAGATCCCAAAGGTATATTTTTAACTTGCCATATTTTTATTCAAAGGAAGCTAATATGCCTTTTCTAGGTTGTTCTTGCTTCCATGGACAGTCTTGAGGTGGGTTTCTCACATGATATATTTGTTGAATGGGCCACTGATGCAAGGAACTTAGTGCTTTTTACTCAAAAAGGCCAGGTATCTTCTTCTGATCACCTACGAAGTTATATTACCATATTAATTGATATTTTAAGTAATGTTACAAATGACTGGCTCCAATTGCAATGCGGTTTTTTAGTTATGATTGTTTGCTGTTTGTTGCAGCTTATACATCTATAAGATAATCTGCATTTCACAGTTATAAATTGCCAAATTGTTTATCAATTTGCATTTCTTTTGGTGTATCCCTATACAAAATCCTCTTTTCTAATTGAACTCCAGTTTGGTACACTTGCTCGCATGTTACAAGTGGATCCACCCCCCAAGGCTGTAAAAGTTACCTTGAGCAAGAGGGTTCCTTTAGTTGGTGATGAGCTCATAGCATATGAAGAGGAACAAAATCGAATAAAAAAAGAAGCAGCCTTAAAAGCTAGCCTCAGCAGAGAGGAGGAATTAAAGGCATCACATGGATCAGATACTAATGCACCTGACCCAATGGAAGTCGATGCTAGCACATCATATGTTTCCAGTGGTATGATTGATTAATTTCTACAATTCTTTCTAGTGTTGTAGGTTCTCCTGCATGTTTATTTTATTTGCATGGATATGAGATTGTCCTGTGCAAGTCTAAAATTATGTTAAAGTTGTTTTGTTCGGACCATTTTCATTAGTTCAAGAGCCCGATGCATCAAAGTTTACTTTTTCTTGCCTTAGTTTTTCAATGCAAGTAGCATAAAATATTGGCTACTTTTGCTTTTTTAATTGGAAACAAATTAAAAAAAGGGGAAAAAATGTAGTTGAAGATATATGTAATTGCATTATGTCATGTCATTGAAAGAAATTTTCCAGAGAAGAACATGACAAAAGCTGAAACTTAACCAATCTGCCTGTTGTATGTAATCTTCAGCCATACTTTGTTTTGGCCCCGAACATGCTGTGACTAGTCTATCTTATATCTATCACTTATAATCTCAATAGAATTAGACAGTGTCATTGTTTATTGCCGTCTTGTTATTTCTCCTTTCATCTAGACTCCCTTTACCTTTTGAGTTGTTTGTCCTTCCTGGGTTACCGGTTCAAGTATAAATTGAAAGGTTTTTCCTCCATTCCTTATCCTCTCAACCCCATCTGTGTTGTAAAGCCTTTATCGTTTTGTTTAGGTGATCTGCACATATATAGCTATTTGAATTTTTTTGAACTCTTCAATAAATTTTAGTTGAGCTATCTTAACTTTATTTTATAATGTTGGGTGAGAGATACTTAATACCATGGTTTGAAATCTCGTATCGTGCCGGATGAAACGGTCAAAACATATCATTCCGGTAAATTACTGAAATATATACCACTCGACATCAAAGTTCAAAATCTTGAACCATGCTGTTGTTTTGGATATTGTTCTAGTGTTGTATTGACGCTCCAATACATGGTGTCGGTGACAGGTTGAAGGAGGAAGTAAATGAAGTAAAGGAAGGGGACATTATATGTGCTGAGTGGTATAAAATTTGGTAATTTGCCGTTTTGACCAGTATGGTACAAGATTTCAAACCATGCTTGGTACCAAACAATGTCTCCTTCCTATGCTTCTTTTTTCCTTTTTCAACTTCAATCCATTACTGATACCTTGCTTCCATAGTATCTTCCGGTCAAAGACCAAAACTTTGGCACAACTTGAGGTTTTGAACCTTGCTTAACACTGTATTATACTGACAGTTATCTTTAATGTCATAGATTCATGTGATCATATTGTTTATATGTAGGAGAAATGTGGTCTGCTAACATGTATTTTATCCTGAGAAATGTCAGGTTCTGGACTGCGCTCTGCTGGGCATCTAGATGTTTTCATAGATGGATTTACTCCATCTACAAGTGTTTTTCCAATGTTCCCATTTTTTGAGACAACAGCTGAATGGGATGACTATGGTGAGGTTATCAATCCTGATGATTACATAATTAAGGAAGAAGACAGGGATCAAGCATCTATGCAAGTAAGTTTCTGTGGATCAAGAAGAATCATGCTTCATGATGTACTTTGTAGCAAGCGATATGATCATCCATCTATTTAATCTGTGAAACTTTGTTTTTTTTCTCAAATGGATGAATTTTTGTTCATTCAGAGGATTCTCATATGGGGATGTGACATGGAGGTTATTAATCAAAAGAAGTACAATGAAGATTACATCTTTTAGACTTGATTTCCAACAAGTTAGGAAAATAAATACATGTAAATTGGAAATATACCCATCTAATTAAATTCCTAACAAAAATAAACTAAAGCAATAAGGAATCTAAATAATTCTTTAAAAACCTTCTCTGTCAAAGGAGGAGATGTTGCCTAATTAATCCCTTGCAAATCAAAGATAAAATTCATTTCTTTCTCACCAAAAAGAACTTGTGATTGTCTAGTTGGGAAATAAGATATTTCAAATCAAGGTTTTATGGCATTAAATAGGTGCAAAGTGGACGACTGGAGGCTCCTTTGAAGATGCCTAATAGTTGTTACATAACTCAAACATCTTAGGAGCAATTTGTCAAAGTTTGTTCTTAGTACTTTGCATTAATTAGTTCTTGAAGTCCCATCCAACAAACCAAATGTTTCTGAATGCTTTCATGAAGAATATCACATCTAAGTATCAATTATGCTCTTGATCTGAAGAGTTGCCTACATAGCTGAGGGAAGTGAAGACACTCGAGATGTAGAGCATGAATTTTGTGCAAAGAGGAAGGCTCAAATGTGCCTTGATACAGTAATAAACCTTCAGCATTAAAAATTCAACCAATGTTCAATTCTGCTGGGTGTTCAATTACATGAGTACCAATGTTTCTCACAATACGAAAAGGGCTAATATAGTGAACAAGAAGTTTCGTGAAAGAGTTTATAGGGAAGCAATCAAGGCAAATGTGGATAAGCATACTTTATGTATTGCTCAGATATTATACAGTAATAAACCTTCAGCATTAAAAATTCAACCAATGTTCAATTCTGCTGGGAGTTCAATTACATGAGTACCAATGTTTCTCACAATACGAAAAGGGCTAATATAGTGAACAAGAAGTTTCGTGAAAGAGTTTATAGGGAAGCAATCAAGGCAAATGTGGATAAGCATACTTTATGTATTGCTCAGATATTACTTAGTGTTTTCTAGTTTAGGAATTAAAAGCTAGCTAGTACTCATGGAGGTTACTTTATAAAAGACCAAATGATGCAACATGAAAGCACTACGATACCAATTTGAAGTAGCACCAAGTTAAATCAAACTCACATAAAGTAGAGGATTCTTACATAAAAATTTAACATAGTCAAATCAAACTCATTATGCTACCAATTTGATTTAGCATCAAGGGGATTAAAGCCCCTTCCTCTGCATCATTTGCAAATTTTTCTTGGCTTAGTCAAAAGATTCGTACTGGAGCAGATCATATGTACAAGGAGTATAACATAGAAGACCATGTCATCATCATTCCCATTCGTGCTGAATGTTTTTGAAAAAGATCCTTCATGTAAGATCACGCTCACTCTGACAGTCTCTTCTCCGTTGTAATCAAAATTGTTGCTAATACTTTTGTTGTTGTCTTTCCTACGAAGTAAACATTGGTACAATTCTCAATATAGGGACTTATTATCTATTGGGGAACATTTAATCATTTTCTTTAATTTACCTACCTTAACCTCTAGTGTGCTTACTCTCCTCTCCTTGACAATCAACATCTCAATTCCAACAATAATTGAAACACAGATAATGCTAACTCCTGATGGAATTTTAAATGCACCTAATTTATTGGAAAGGATGCTTAAATATATTCGATTCGGATCATAGAAGACGAGCATTGATAGTTTGCAAAAAAATTATTTGAGATCCAATAAGTGCAACTTCCCCATTTTACCTCTTGATCGACCACTCCGCACCTATGCTATGCTTGGTGATGGATTGCTTGATCAAGAATCTCAGTCTCACTCAATATAGTCGGGTATTCTTTGGTGGTGGAGAATAATGCAGAAGATAATTTAATTTTAGGTTTTGAATTTTTTAAATAAAAATTTGTTTGGTAAGATGTATTATTATGCTTCCAAAAGTCATTATAAACCACATGAACGTGGATGCTGTTTTAGGAGAATGGATCATTTTTCACTTTATAAAAGGGCTCGATTCATGTAAATATATCTTCAATTTAATGATACTTTCTGTTTTAGAGGTATGTTCTTTGTATGAGATTGTTGGTTCCTGGTGTATCAAATGGATCAGGTTTGAATCTTAGGATTGGAGGGGCTACATGGATTTTGTTTTCATTACTCTTGAATTCCACGTGTGGTAGATATAATTTACATTTTTTTATTATATGTATGCATCTCTTTTCTTGCTCCTAAAGGGGAGCCTTAAAGTTGCTGTCGTGTAACTTGATCACAAGTTTGAGTCACAGAAATAACCTCTTGTAATGTAAGGTAAGGCTACGTGCAATAGACCGTTCCCCAAGACCCCGAGCTTTGTGCACCGGACTGTCCTTATCTCTATTCTTGCTCCGGGTGTTTCATGTTTAACCTTTCTGTCCATGCAGGGATATCTGCACTATCTTGAATATTCCTTTGCTTAACTTTACCTTTTGAAAGCCGGTTACTATTGCCCTCTAAATTCTGTTTAATTAGTCTTGAATGTATCTCATTATCCCAGTCTCTCCTGTTATCTTCCTCAAAGGCAATTTATATCTACACTTTTTTTTTCAACTTTCCTATATAAACTTAATCAACTGCATATGTTTTGGTTAAAGTAGAACTTATATCCTAATCTTTCAGAAATTGGTGGAATGAAAACTTGATTGGTTTGCAGGGAGATCTAGACATTAAGATTGAAGAAGGCTCAGCACGTTTACTCCTCGACTTAACTCCTTCTAAAGTTGCTTCTACTGAATTGACTGTAAGCTAAATATTTATGTTCTGGACTTTTATCCATATAGATTTATTTTGTGATTTATGTGTAATATAATTCTTGCATCTTATGGTGATAAATCATAGATCTTGGTGGTCTTACATTCTACATCATGCTCTTGATTCTGTTAACCAGTACGGGAAAAGTTATATGACGGATTAAATATTTCTTTCTGCTCTTGTGTTTTTTTTTGTTTTCTTATGCTTTACCATATTGTTTACTTATGAAATCAAAGAATTATCATGTTAACCTTTGGTTGTTTTCTTAGTAGATAAAAACTTTAAATAGTTTCATTTTAATACTGGGATTGTTGGATGATTTCTTTCTCTAGTCATACCTGAATGATCTATATCCATTATAGGGCTCGAAATCTTGAGCCGTGTCGATGTTTCGGTCTTTGACTGGAATGATATATCGTTTCGATGTTTTGATGTATGGTGCTAATGATAAATTGGAAGTGGAATGAGGAAAGAAATTAAAAAGAAAACATAACTATATAGTTAAGCTCAATCTTTGCTTTCCATCTGGAATGCTACAGTTTGGATATTATCTTGTGTGGAGATAAATTATATAAAAAACATATCATTGTGTCAATTTTAACATGTCAAAGAGTGTCGAGAAAACATGAAATTATACTCGTTGACACAATTAACACATGAGACATTGTTTTGGTGCTGAGTAGTATCGAGTTTTGATAATATCGGAATACATTTTGACTCTTTCGTCAGGCATGATATGAGATTTCAAACCATGATCTATTACACAGATGAAAGTTTTGTTTTGCTATTTCAATGATGGAGTTCTTATGAAATGCTTTGCTATGTAAGGGCATATAAGTTAGACATCAAATATATATCATATACAATCATGATGTTATTTGACATAAAAAGAATACACACATTTTATTGAATAGTGAGACATTATATATATATATATTAGGGATATATTTTAGGAAACTATAATTAGGCTAATTGATAATTAGCCTAATTGACATATATATATTAACTAATATGTACTTATATTATGGTAATTAATATATACCTATATGGTATCTAATATATATAGATAATACATCAAAACAACTATTTTCAATTATTTTTTTTCATTTACTCTTATAATATATTTAAAGGCATTATTTTAGTTCTGAGTTGGCGGATCTAGCCTACTTCATGAGGATGGAGAGCAAGTTGAAAGTTACTCTAAAATCCGCTTGCCTGATCCTTATTGGTCCACCTCTATTGAGAGGAATCTTCATCGAGGTCTTTAATTTGCAAGTTAGAACATTAAAGAATTTGAAAAATGAGAATATTGTAGTGCATTAATGACCATTACATAAGTGTACCCTAACCTAAAGGTATTAATGTGGACTAAACCCAATCTGCCTCCCTCCAGGTTAAGCATAAAGACTTCTATGCCCATCTTGTTGAATAAATTGTTGAAAGACTCATAAGTGTAATGTAAACTTGACCCAAAAATAATGAAATTAAAAACACACTATTTGTATGTAGGTGAACAAAAAAACCTAGGGTAGTCAATAAAGCATAAACAATGATACTTCAACCTTAATTAAACAACGTTCTAGAAATAGTTGATAGAACACAAGCAAAAATTTATTTAACCTTAGATCAGCCAGCATATCAATAAGGAGAGTTAAGAAAGGATGAAATAAAACTAGAATAAGAGATAAGAGAGATTTCAGGAAAAAGTCTGTCGAGTGGGACTTCTCCTTGCAATGGCTTACATAGCATCATGAAATAGACTAAGAGAAAAGGAAAACACTAATGGGTCTTGGAGGAAAGAGGGATAACACCATGGTTTAAAGTGTCGTGCTGAGTTGGGCGAAAGGTCGCGCAACCGGCAGCGTCGAAGTCGCGGAACCTCGCGGCAGTGCCGAAGTCGCACAACCCCGCGGCAGTGCCGAAGTCGCGCAACCCCGCGGCAGTGCCAAAGTCGCGCGAGCTCGTGAGTGGTGTCGGATTTCAGATTTTTTTAATTAAACTTAGATTAATTATTTTAATCAACTCCTAGCTATGATAGAGATAATCTAAAGAGGCTTTATTAACCCTAATAAAATTATCTAATTAATTTTATATTTCTTTTATTTTAATTTAAAAATTATAATAAAATATTTATTTATTTATCTATTTTCATATCTTTTCCTTTTTTTAAACATTATTTTTTATATTGTTTATTTTTAAAATATTTATGTTAAATATTTTATTTTTTAATTAATATATTTTATATTTAAAAAATATCGAAATTATATTGGCATGGCACGATATAGTACCGAAATCGCAGCACGAGTCGAAATTTTAAACCTTGGATAACACAGCTCAACTCTTTGTTGGACATAACAAAATAAAGCAAGAGATTTCTCTGCTCAGGTCTTCATTGGAAATGAAAAGCACATGTTGGTCCTTTTCTAAAGGTTCTAAGGATAAGGGACAGAAAAAAGGGATCAGAGATGGAGCGGACAAAAGTTCTAAGGAAGGCAAGGGTTTGTCTATGTTCAACATTCATCAGATGCAGATGATCTATTGGAAGAGACGACTCCTCTCCATGGGAATGCTCAGAAAACATCAACAGACAAAATAATAGGAAACACGATAGATCTGGCAGTCGCCATAGTGGAGAGGAGGCAAATAGATCAAAGGTCAACAATTATTTGCAAAATGCATGGTAAGAGAAACAGAGCAGACAAGTACAAAACAGGGGCTCATAGATCTCGATAGCAAGGGAGGGGATGGAAATCTATTTAACGATGAAGACAAGAGCAGAAAGATGAGTGTGCTTGCCATGGAGGAAGAAAAACATATTTTACTGGAAGATGAGGAAGACGATGGAGTGCTTGCTGTTGGCAATCATCCAACAGTGGACATAAGGAATAGAAGAAAACAGATCTATTACTGGCAAAGTAGCTGAAGGTGCCAGAATGGTTGGATCCTGAGTCGGTATAGCAAGACGAAAGAAGGTCATGACAGGAATCTGCTGGTCCTCTTCCCTTCTAATAAAATGCGGTTTTCTGGGAAAGTCCGTGCATGAAGAGGATCGCACACAAAGGACTTGCCAACACTTTTTGTACAAAGAGGATAGAATTTGGGTGGTGCTTGCAAGATGTGGACACAGAACACACAGTAGACAAATCCATCACTTGAAAATCGATAAAGGCAAAACGAGAAGCTTAAAACTTCAAGGGCTAGTTATATATTACCCTAGTGCCTTATAGCTTCATTTTGAACTTCTATTTATAAAGCCTGGCATGACTCTTAGGTATTTTAAATAACAAAGTAGGACTCTTGGGACTAACAAACACCGTAGATACTTTAAACATCTCATTTATTAAAAACTCCTAAAGATTACTCCATTGGATAAAGTATTTGACATTTGTTGGCTACTGCATCATGCTCCCTTAGTTGATGAAAATTGGTGCCAGTGTAACCAAGAAATGATGTTAGATCAGCAACATTGAAGGAGTTTCAGACATCACACTCAACTGGAAGATCGACCTCATACGTGTTTTCGCTAATTTTGTTTATAAGACACCATTGGATAAAGCATTTGACCTTCATTGGCTACTGCATCATGCTCCCTTATTGAGGAAAATTAGTGCCTGTTGAGGAAAGTTAGCGCCTGTGTAATCTAGAAATGGTGTTAGATTAGCAACATTGAAGGAGTTTGAGACATCACACTCAACTGGAAGATTGACCTCATATGTGTTTTCACTAATTTTGTTTATAATCCTGAACAGTCCATCCACACAAGGATTTTTCTTTTCATAATTTCCTGTAGGAAATCTATCTTTGCAAAGATGAACCTAAACTAGATCTCATTCTTTGAATTCAGCATGTTTTCGATGCACATTGGCTCTTTCAATATATTTGACATTTTGCCTTGAAATATTATCGCAAATCATATCATGCATCTTCTTGATTTGCTCAGTCCTTTCTTGAGCATTATTACTGAATCTATCCTTTGTTGGAAATGGCACTACATCATGCCAGCTGATTGGATTTGCTCCATATGCAATTTCAAAAGGATCATGCCCTGTCATTTGATTGACAGAATAATTGTAGGGAACTCTAGTTGGAGCAAAAGCAAGTCCAACTGAAGGATATTTTTCTCAATAAAACTTCAGGGAAAGTTTTCCAAGCTGTGATTCACAACATCTATTTGCAGGTGTGTGGTACTGCTCAATTGGAATTGAGTTCCCAATTTCCTCCGTTGAGTTACTTGAGAAATGATCTGTAAACTTAGGATCCTTATAAGAAGTGATTTTCAATGAACTACCATTAAGTTTAACAATCTCCGCAAAATAAAGCTTGACAATATTGGATGCATAAAAATCTTTGTGCAAGGAATAAAATGTCATTTTTGAGAATTGATCAAGCACCACTGTAATTGAATCTTTATGACATTGAGTTTGTGGCAATCCTAATACAAAATCCAAACTAATATCTTGCCAAGGAGCCTTTGGTAAGGGAAGAGGTGTGTGTAACCTGGTGTTATTTTGATGAGACTTGGCTAGATGGCAGGTCCAACACCCTGCGATGTGCCTCATATCATCTTATTGCATCTATGGCCAATAGAAGTTTTTCTACGTTCAACTGGAGTTTTGTCCCAACTAAAATGACCTATAAGATTACTGTAATGAGCTTTAAAGATAACAATTTCTCTTAATGAACATGAGGAACACTGAAGGAATTCCCTTTGAAAGATAGTTATCTTGTATGAAAAATTGCTTGAATGGTTTGTTAGCTTACTCTTCCAGATTCGGCCAAAGAAATCATCACCTTTATAGAGCTCTTTAAGCACCTTAAAGCAGGAACACTCACTTGTAATGTAGACAACTTAGAATGTCTTAACTTGCAACATCTGCCACTTTGTTTTGTGAGCCTGCATTGTGCTTGATTATAAAGTTAAATGCTTGAAGTCTAAAGAGCATGATGTCGATTGAGCTTGTTTATTCTTCTTTGTATGTGGGATGATTCCTTCAAGATGCATTTAGTTTCTCACTAAAAAATGAAATTGGCCTTCTTTCTTAGTTTATAACTGTAGTAATGGCCATATTAGGAGTATTGCATTCAACTTTGTTTTTCATCTGGTAAGAAAAGGACACAGACATTTCTTACCTTTGCCTTAAAATGTTGAAAACTTTGTTGAGCTTTTGCTGTCAACTCGAACAGACCCACTTTTAAGAACTCAATGATAGGAGGATAAATGGAGTTACAACTTTTGGCGAACTGTTGGTAAAATAAAGCTAAACCATGGACACTTTGAAATTCTTAATGGTTTTTGTTCTGGCCAGCTTACAATAGCTTCCACCTTGCTTGGATTCATCTTTACTCCTTCATTGGAGACAGCATGCCTACAAATTCTAGGATATTAGTGAAGAACTCACATTTCTTCAAATTGGCATATAGTTTTTGTTCCCTTGAAAGATTTGTGAGAGATGACTCATATGCTCCTCCCTGCCTTTGGCTATAAACAGAAATGTATTAAAGTAAATGACCACAAATCTTCCAATAAAAGGGTTAGACACATGATTCATTAGTTGCATAAAGGTGTTGGGTGCATTGAAGAGGCTGGATGACATCACCATCCATTCATGGAGTCCATGTATCTTTAGCGTAGTGTTCCATTCATCTCCATGCCTTGTGGTATCCACTTCACAAGTCAATTTTTGAAAAGATCACAACACTGGAGTTATCTAAGAGATATAGGTGACGAATTGGGATACAATAGCCGATAGCAATTTTGTTCACATTGCTACTCTAATTGCACATGCACCAAGAATCATCTTTCTTAGGAACAAGCAAGGCTAGAACAACACAAAAAATCATGTTCTCTCAGTCTAGGCCTTTGTTGCTAAGTTCTTTCACCTGTTTTTGCATCTCTATGTGATCTTCTAGACTCATTCAATATGTAGCTTTGTTGGGAATAGAAGAACCAGGAAAGAAGTTTATCTACTGATGAATATCCCTCATAGTCAGGGAGGTATGTCATGAAGGACAGCATCTAGGAACTCTTTTAAGAGTGGTACTTTGTGGGGGTGGTTAGTAGCATATTCATTTCCTTGTAAAAGATCAAGAGCAAAGGCTGAGTGTAGGGTTTTTACTTCCCATAAAAACTTGGTTCTGGAGAGCAAATTCTGCCTCTCTTCTTTTAGTGGTTTGGACATCCCAACAAGCTTGGAAGAGCCTAATACAACATTAACATCATCCTTTGTGAAAGAACAAGGTGGCGTTTGGTTCTTTTCTAAGAATCGAAATGGGAATGAGAATCATAGTATTATGAAATGAGAATGGATATCATTCTTAAAAATAATGTTTGGTTAATTGAATATTTTCTATGGGAATAAATCAAAATTTCTTTTTTTACCCTTAGAGGAAAATAAGAGAAAAAATTAGATGCGAAAGAAAGTTGAATGTGAGAGAAAAATATGATGAGAGAGAAAATTGAGAGAAAAAGTGTGATAAGAGAGAGTGTGATGGGAAAGAATGAAGAGAGAGAAAGTGTGATGAGAGAGACAATAAGAGAGAAAATGTGATGGGAGAGAGTAAAGAGAGAGAAAGTGCGATTGAGAGACAATGAGGAGAGAGAGTGTGTGATGGGAGAGATTAAGGAGAAAGTATGATGAGAGAGAGTGTGATGAGAAAAAAGAGGAGAATATGATGGGAGAGAGCATGATGAGAGTATGAGGAGAGAGAAAGTATGATGAGAGAGAATGTGTGATGAGAGAAAATGAGGAGAGAGTGTAATGGGAGAGATTGAGGAGAGAGAAAGTACGATGAGAGAGACTGATGAGAGAGAAAGTGTGATGAGAAAAAAGAAGAATGAGTGTGATGGGAGAGAAAGCATTGGGCAAAAAAGGCGATAACGCTCGCCCCGAGTGCCCCCACCGTACCTTGCCCAAGGCTATCACGAGGGAGGTTAATCACGGTAACCGGAGAAGCTAGTGCGCAGTGAGAAGAGAGACACGAGGACCAGGGATTTACGCCATGACTATCTCGCGATTCGAACCCACGATCTCATTGGGCAATCTTCTACGCACTAACCACTCCGGATAACCCCGTGGGACGTGATGGGAGAGAAAGCATGATATGAGAGGATGAAGAGAGAGAAAGTGTGATGAGAGAGAAAGTATGATGAGTGAGAGAGAAAGTGTAATGAGAGAAAATGAGGAAAGAGAGTGTGATGGGAGAGATTAAGGAGAGAAAGTATAATGAGAGAGAAAGTGTGATGATAGAATAAGAAGAGAGAAGGTATGATGAGAGAGAACAAGGAGAAAGAAAGTGATATGAAAGAAAAAATTGAATAAATATATTAAGAGTATTTTCGTACAAAACTTAATTCTCATTCTCATTCCTATCAAAACCCAAAGGAGGTGGTCGGTTTCATTAATACCTAAATTTTTGAGTTTCATTTCAATTTCATTCCTATCAACCAAACACAAGATTTGTGAATGAATTCATTCCCTTATCCCCAAACTCCTAAACCAAACACCACCTAAGTGTTTTGATAGACATTATGAATAGTTCTTTGGTCAAACTGCTAGTCTTTCAAGAAGTAGATGACAAACATCCATAGGGTGATATCACAATAGACCTCATCCTTTTATTTATTACCAGTAGAAAATTAAACAAGGCAACACTTACTCATCTTGATTTTTTCGTTCTTATTTAGCTAAGTGAGTTTATAAGGCCTTGGATGATTCTCTACTAGGAGCTTGAGTGTCTCCACCTTTTTGGTTGAAATAACTTTCTCAAAGTTTCCTTCATCAATAATGACGTCACAAACCTCTCCATGGTGGGTACATCAAGTATGTAAAATATTATGATGCAACTAATAGGGATCATCCTCCACACGTTGAATGGTCAAGTTCCTGCAAATAATGAGCTCACCTTGATCAACAGATGATATTCTCTTTTGTTTGGATAACATTTATTTCTTCCCCATAATTAGTTTTTTTATCTATAAGAGTGATGATGTGCTGATTCAGAGTCTGTTGTATTATGTTTGTAACCATGACACTTAAAGCATTGAAGAGAAGAGAGTTAGCTTTTGATGGCCTTACTTCCTCCTTGCTTTGTGGTTTCCTTGAAGGCGTCAGCTGTAATGATATGAAACTTATTGTGAAAATAATAACACTCTGGTTGGAAGAGCTCCCTTCAGATTAAAAGGGATTGCTAGATGGGACTTGACATCCTTTTGTTGCTTTTCAACCTTGAAGATCAATTCGATGACATTAGTAAAATTTCAAGAGGGCAGCAACTTCACAATATTTGATATTTCTAGATGTAACACAACAACAACAACAACCAAGCCTTTTCCCACTAGGTGGAGTCGGCTGTATGAATCCTTTTATGCCATTGAGCTCTATCTCCTATTATATCATCATCTATATTTCTAGATGTAAGCCACCCAAAAATGAGTAATAGTTTTCTCCTTGAGTTCTTCCACATCGCATTTGAGCTTAAGAAGCTCAATTCATTCAATAGTGTATTTCTTTTACGAATTTGCCTTGTCTAAAGTTGTGGAATTTAAGATACACATCTTGCTCATAGATTATCGGCAAAAACTACTTTAATTTCATCTTGTCTCATGTTTTGATCCTCATTTGCCAACATATTCTCTATGCCTGTTTAGATTATCTCATCAAAGAGAGGCATATTTCAAGGTTAATGGCCACGAGCTTCACCTTTCAACTTGTTCCATGGTATTTAGACAATCAATAAATTCAGTAGGATGCATCATATATGGAATGCCAACATGTACCTTGTGCTATGTAATCACTTCTTTATGATCAATCTCAAGTTGAGAAGTTTGAGATCGAAAATAAAAACCTAAAATCACAAGTTGAAGGGATGAAGAAAGCTTTTAAAAAAAAAAAAATCTCCAATAGCTCTAAATATCTAGACATAAATATAGAGAGCCAAATGATGAATTATAGCAAGGTCAGATTCGGATATAAGTCTAAATCCAAGGAAGAGTCCTATGCTTCATTGATTGTTAGAGGTCAACTATAGAACAAATCATATGCACCATGTAGGTATTCCATTAAGAAGTCTAAGAACGAAGGGAAGAAATGGGTGCCTAAAGGAGTACCTAGTTAACCTAGTAGGTTTGTTTTGAGTTCCTAAATATCCATGTCTTTCTAGATTTGGTTAGGGTGTGCCAATGAATGGAGGGAAGAATAGTTAGTTTCTTATAAGTTGGTGTATGTATTTGGTTCCCCTCATGCTCTGTAATATGTATAATTTATATGCTTAATTGCATAAGGTGGATAATTACAATATCTAATTTTTATCATGTTATATTAGTTGAATGATGCTCGATATGTTAGATACATGCCAAGTATAATGCATGCTTTATTTGATTGTCTTGGTGTAACTAAATCATGTTAACTTGTCTTTTAGGCGTACACTTGACACGTACTTGACAAATTTAACATGTAATTTGACACAATATCGATATGTTCATAGATTCACCATAATTGCCTAACCATGAACACATGTAATTTAGCCATAAATGTGTTATTTTCAGAGTGATTAGATTAAAGAGACAGTGGGTAGAGGTTGGTGAATCTCATTCGTGCTTGTGCAGATTAGCAACGAAAGATACATAATGACACAGTCAAAAACATACTACACAGCAACATAGGCATTTACGTGGTCTAGTAACCCCCAGGCTCCTACTCCGACGGCCTATGATCCTTTTGGTAGATCACTCCCGAACTCTTCTAACTTTTCCCTTCAGGATCAGGTATCGGAGGTGCAAAAAGCTTTATAAAATGATTAAAAATAGCAAGAGGTTTACAACAGAGGAGTAGGGAATTTATAATAAGACATAAGAAAAAATACAATGAAATGTTGTTGTAGATAATTGTTCTCTATTATTGTTATTTCGTGGCTTTTTGAACCCTTAAAATTGTCGCCTTCACCAAATGAATCTTTGACTTGATCTTGTTGAGTTGATGCCTATTAGTCAATTGCTATGCACCATCAGTTGACTGATGTGACCGATTCTAATATATCACAATCATTTCCTTCAACGATGACTTCATCCAAGCTTCACCAGTCGACTAGACCTTCACTAGTCAACTAGAGAGCAGAGAGCTTCTTTTCTCATTAAATTTGAGTTGTCAGTTGACTCAACCATCAGTCGATGGGAGGACACCTTCTCAACTGGTGTGTTGACTACAACCAATCTAATGACTAAGCAGCCCTCTTAGTTGAGATTTACCCATGTTTAAGTACATGTTTACTCAACTCTCAGCTCACCATACAACTCTCTTCTGCCACAAGATCTTGTGCCTTGGATGCACTGAGCTCTCAACTCTCTTCCCATGCCTTCCTTCTAACTCCAATTATGCAGTCCGTCTTCAACTATCTTTTATCAAATTTTTTATCCCTTGGATGCACTAAGCCCTCGACTTTCTTCTCGTACCATCATTGTCACTCCGCTTACATATACTACACTTCCCAAGCACAATTGCACTCAATGTTCCTTGTCTTGTAGTTTCTTGGGTGGCCATACCACCCTTCTTTGATCTACATGGACCCGAGCCATCAAGTAACCACGACCGTGGTCGCACCAAGTAGTCCAAACATGTGTTTTTGTCGAGTCTCTTCACACTCACACATTAAATCACAAGGTGAGGCCTAACATAAACCTTTTGTACAGGCATAATACTCATAGTCCCAACAAACCAATAGTTCCTCTAAGATCCATGAATAGCTCAATATGTGTTCTTCCTCTATCATTTCTTCTTGTGCTTTTTCCCAATTGGCACCACGGACAAGATAGCTGGATTACCCCCCCCCCCCCCCAAACACACACGCACAAAAACAAGTGCCACCACGGACAAATCTCATTTTGGCATGGAACCAAACTTTAAACATTGATTATGAATGGTTGTCAAATCAAGGTTCATATCTTGAATTTTTTTGACAAATTTTAAATTGTGAATTGCCAAGGTGTAAATAATGATAGGGTTCATATAGAAATTAAAAATGTGTTTAAGAAAAAGACCATATTTTATTTGGAGTAGCTTTAACATCCAAAAATGTGCAAAACAATGAAATATTGCATTTGATAGCATAATAGTATAGATGGGCGTTTTTGTTGATTCATAACAAGGTATGTAGGTTTATTTGTATACTGATGATAATGTGCAAATTATTGTTTATTATATTAAGAATTGATTTGAAATGGGCAATAGAAAATTTTATTGGTAAATGTTTTTTATCTAGAAAAATCATTGTTGTCAAATAGAATACAACTCTAATATTACATGAATTCTAAGTCATCATTAATTTATCTTGCATTGCTTTTTTATAGACTGGATGTTATAAGCATGGATCTTCTTAGTCGTTATTAAGTGGAATCCACCTTGATTATTGTTGACTTTGTCTCTCCATGTGAAATATTTATTCTGTGTGACTTTGAGATTCGACTCTATTGGACCTTTATATTTCTATTGTACGACATAAGTTAGTCGTTATTAAGTGTGGAATCCACCTTGATATTGTTGACTTTGTCTCTCCATGTGAAATATTTATTCTGTGCGACTTTGAGATTCAACTCTATTGGGCCTTTATATTTCTATTGTACAACATAAGTTAATGCTTCTGCTTTTATTCTATAATGATTTAAATCTAATTTTATTATGTTGGGTGTTATTCAATATTTTAGTTGGTTAGATTCACTTTCAACTGTCTGATTCAATTCTTAATAGATTTTATTTCTTATTTTTAGATTACTATAAATACTATTGAATTGAACTGAATTATTACAACTCTTTTCATGTTCAATTTATATGTAAAAGATCATATCATTTTACGTGTGAATCTTAATTTTATTGTAGTACAAAAATTCTGAATCGTATGAGTAATTCTTGTCATCTTTAATTTGATCACCAAAACTTTGAACCTTTATTCTGATCATCATTTATTTGTTTATGGGTAAATTTTAAAATGCCTCTCAAATTTGATTAATATCAAAACACCACTACAGTTTTGCATTTTATTGTCAAAATGCCCCCAATTCAAACCAAAATACCTATTTTATCCTTCTAAACTACCACCTAAATCATTTATTTGTTAATGGAGAGGAGCATTTTGAAAACAAAGAAAGAAATCTTAGGGGGTGATTTTATATTTATCATATCTTTAAAGGCTTTTTTGAAAAAGCTAATAAACATTAAGGGGCATTTTGAAAATCACCCATTGTTTATTGTTGCCAACTCATGTTACAGGTGCAAGTGAAGTGTGGATTGACTTACATGGATTTTGAAGGTCGATCAGATGGGCGTTCTGTCAAATCGATCATTGCTCATGTGGCTCCCTTAAAACTTGTATGTGTCACAAGCTAATGGAAACATATTTTCCAACCACCTCATGTCCATGATATCAAATTTTCATAGCCAGCTTGTTTATTGCAACTTAATTCATGCTCTTGATGTAGACAATGGAAAAAATAATAACCACTGTATAATTTACGAAATTCTTTTTTAAGGTTTTAGTGCATGGATCTGCAGAAGCTACTGAGCATTTGAAACAACACTGTGCAAAACATGTTTGCCCCCATGTTTATGCCCCGCAGATCGAAGAAACAATTGATGTTACCTCTGATTTGTGTGCCTATAAGGTATTATGTCAACATTTCTCTTTTCTTTTCTTGGTTGAATGCAATTGATTTTTTTTCTGATTAATTACGTGATTGAAAGACAGTAACCCTAATACAGCATAGTGATTATATTATCACATTCTTGGGGGTTCACTTGTTTCTTATATATATGCACAGGTTCAGCTTTCGGAGAGATTGATGAGTAATGTTCTCCTCAAAAAGGCAAGCTTGTTGCACACCTTTTCTAGCCTTGTTGCTATTCGCTTTCTCTGAAAATAGACGTGAGTTTTTTGTTTCACTTGCCTGTTCAATGGGGGTGGTCATCGGTCTTTCAGAAAATAATGGTTTTGAGCACATAAATTTGTATATCAATTGCATCTTTCTTCTAGAGAAAAAGTAAATAGCAATTGAACATTCCTGCTTGGAAAAATGGAAATTATTAGTTGACTGTATGGTTTGGACACTTCGATTAAGAGAATTATTCAGTCTACTAAAATAGTTCTCGTTGACCTCTTTTATTTGCAGCAAGAAAATCCATAAATTGAGCTGGATACCTTGATTAACAAAAAAACCAAAAAAACAATAAATTAGTGCTGGCCCATATGTAACTTTGGATTTGTTAACATTAAAGGCAAACCTTAACTGATGATGATAATCCTACTTTATGAGTTTGTTATCATGTCTATGACAAACACATTCATATGAGAATAGTGCACTGATATAGGTGACATCTAATTTGCTATAAAATATTGAAAATCCTTCTTGTTTTACAACTAAATGTAAGTTTGAATGCCAAATCATCATGTGGTTATGTTTGACCAATGTTAGATTCAATACCAGTTGTCTTTCATGGTTAATAGTATAGGCTTCTAAGTTGCATCTACTTACAGCTAGGTGATTATGAAATTGCATGGGTTGATGGTGAAGTAGGAAAGACTGATGACATGCTTACTCTGCTGCCACTCCCTTCAGCTCCTCTACCCCACAAATCTGTTCTCATAGGAGATCTGAAATTGGCAGATTTCAAGCAGTTTCTTGCTAGCCAAGGCGTCCAGGTATTCTTTTTCCAGGTTATCATCTGGTTTGATGATTATCAGTGGCCTATTCTGTTTGATTTTAGATAAGACAAACAACTCATACCGAAATCGGATATTACCAAAAAAAAAGTTGACCAGTAAAGTATACCCGCCTCATGCATCTTCAATATATATCAACAACAAATATTTTTATTTTCTCTTCAGGTAGAATTTGCCGCGGGTGCCTTGCGTTGTGGTGAGCACATAACTTTGCGCAAGATCAGTGATGCCAGCCAAAAGGTGAACAACTCTGAATATTATTTCAAACCTCGAGTTCAGTGGCCAAACGAGAACCTTATCCATCATAGGGGATCTCTATAAATGATTCTTTTTTCTTTCTAGTTCATTCCGAACTGTCATCGTTTCATATCCAATAATTCTTCTGAAAGCATATACTTCCTTGCGATAGTTCCAATTAAACTGTCATGTTTGTTCTAAACTCATCTGTTGAGCCTGCTCTTTCAAATTATTTTACCAAATCTAATATAATTCTGTTATAGGGTGGGAGTGGCCCTCAGCAAATACTCATCGAAGGCCCATTGACAGAAGAGTACTACAAGATACGCAAGTATCTTTATTCGCAGTTCTACTTGTTGTAGAGTTCAAAAAAAAAAAAAATTTTTTCTGTAGAATTAATTGTTTAAAATAATTTAACAATTTCTTTGATCTTCTATTTGGCCAGACGATAACAGATTCTGTAACTGGATGGAAAAACATCCATCTATAAACACTCAGAGGGAATGAGCAAAATTAGCTTAGCAGTTAAGGCAATAATGATATTTTCATTAGAAAACTAGTAGGGAGAGACGAATCTCCCTGAATTATGTTACTTATCTTCCAAGCATAGAACCAAGTTTCCATTATCATCTTTCAGGAGCATTCCAACAAGCCATCCAAGACTGTGAATGAAAGAACCAGTTATCGAAGGTGCTAGGTTTGACTGCCGGTGATGAACTTAGGTTCGAGTTCTGCCTTGGTCAAAAAGAGTTGGGGAATAAGGACAATCTGTAGTTGCTGCTAAGTATATTCCTTATGGTACTTTTTTATACATGTAAGATCATCAACTATGTAGACATGACACACTTGCATCCACATACATATTGAGCATTATATGTCCATCAATCGACTTCACGGGTCATCCGAGATGGTAAGTGGTGGTATGTTTGTCACATGAGGTTGTGAGGTTAAATTGCAGGGCTATCAGGGCGTAAATCCTTGGACTCCGTGCAACTCACCTCAACACAACTTATCCTCTCGGTTGTCGTAATTTATCTCTCTAGTAATCTCTTTTGCCATATTATAGGTCCATCAATTCATCCTTTTAATAATTTAATGGTCGGTTATAAATTAATTTCATGATTTATTTTTTTTCACATAATCTGGAAACGGATTGGAATGAACGTCTAGATGAGCGTAATCATCTTTATGTTACAATTATAGGTCCATCAAACTGAAATAAACATTTCACCTTATGGACATATAGTGCTCAAGATGCAAGTAACACTATAAGTCTACCAAGGTGAAATATTCATTTAACTTGGTAGATTTAGTTCAAATTATAAGTGAGACAAATATTGTGATCCTAGAGCTCTCAATAATTCATACCTGCACTAACATTAGCATTTTAACCATTGTTAGGTTGTTAAGTTCAATAACATTTTCAACTTAATTGACCTACAACACTTAAAATGCTAGTGTCAGACTATCATTATAATCTTAGAGCTCTCGTAAATTTAGTACTTGCTTTTTAAGAATTGTAGATCATCAAAGTAATGATCATTTCATCTTAAAGAAATAGGTTGTGTTTTACTATCTTTACTTTTTTTTTCCCTCACGGTTGATTTTTTTTCCCAAACAAATCGAGTAGGAGCTAAAATAGAATTATGACAATAATTTTTTAAGCTAGAAAAAATATTTGTGATTTTATTATATTTTAAAAATAAATATTATTTTTTAAAAAATATATTTTTATGTAAAATACTATTAAAGATATTTAATTTTATTAGTAAAATTTAAAATGAGAGTTTTTATTTTTGTAAAATGAAAGGGGTTCACACCTTTATTAGTAAAATTTGAAAATAAAAAAAAAACTAAACTTTTAAACATAAAAATAATATATTTGTCTAATAAATATTTTTAAAAATAAATAAAGATAAATTTTACTAGTTGAATTTGGCAATAAATTATTATAATATTATTAAATTTTTAATTTTTTTATTGAATAGTTTTAATTTTGGTGAAGATGAGTGTTGATGTAATGGTATTGTCGTGTAATATAAAGGTCATGAATTTGAATTACGAAAATAAAGAAAGGTAAAATTGAAAACAATAGTCTTTTCCTTGAATTCTATATTGGTAGAAGTTTTATGCAACGGATTATTTTTATTTTTTATTTTTTTTATATTGAGCACAGCAATAGTGTAAAAAGAATGGAAAAAATAAAAGAGAAAAGATAAAATTTAGTGAGAAGTAATCTAATACAATATTAATTGTATTTTTAAAATTTTAAAACGTATTTTTTTTAGAAAAAGTATTAATTACTAATAAGTATGACTAATAAATATTTTTAGTTTATTAGATAATCTAATCAGTAAATCAAATTTGGATTAATAAAAAATTAGTGATTAACTTTTTGTAAAAAATTAATAAATTATTATAATTTAATTTTGATAGTGAATAATTAAAATGATCGATCAAATTTAATTTTGACTAGTAAAATATTAAAAAATATCTATTAAATTTGTCATTGAAAAATAAAAAATTGGGCTAATCAAAATTATTACGGTCAAAATTAATTTAACTAGTAAAAAAATAAAAATTATCAGTTAAATTTAACTTTACCATATAAAACATTAAAATTATCATCAAATATAACTTCAACCAAATAAAAAAAAATTATTAACTAAATCTAATTTGAGTAGTAAACAAATAAAAATACCGATCAAAATAAATCTCGATTGAAATTTATTTTAATCTATAATTTAAATATTTACCAGATAAATTCATATATTTTAAAAATAAATTAATAATTATATTTTTTTATTTAATAAATATTATATATATTTTTTCTGAGGGGCTCGATAAAACAGGGGCGTAGCTCATAAATTAACTTTTAAATAAAAAAAATAGTTTTGATATTGAAATTATCGATTTTACACTCTACTTATGAAAAACATAGATAAATACATTAAATTTATTTATTAGAATAAAAATATAAATTTTAACAAGAAAAGTTCGGCTCAGCTCGATTACACTTTTACCTTTCCTTTTATTCCCTCATCTCTGATGACTGACGCAGCCATATGAGCCGTCGATATTTTTTATAGACTTTTCATCCGCCGTCCACGTGCATTTCATCGGCGGCTGTGATCTGACGATCAGAATATAAGATGCATTGCCCGAAAAGTGGGGTTCCCGCCGGCCAAGCTGTGACCTGACCTCTATAAATTTGCTTTTCCTTCCTTAAACCCTAGACCTAACTCTAGCCGCCGGAGAAATGGAACCCGTCGTCAAATCCAAGGCCTCCAACGGCGTCTCGCCCGGCGGCAACTCCAACCTCGTCCTCATCCTCGACTACGGCTCCCAGTACACCCACCTCATCACCCGCCGGATCCGGCAGCTTTCCGTCCTCTCCCTCTGCGTCTCCGGAACCAACTCTCTCGACTCCATCGCTAAGCTCAACCCTCGCGTCGTAATCCTCTCCGGCGGACCCCATTCCGTTCACGCTCCCGGTGCGCCCTCGTTCCCCGACGGCTTCCTCGAGTACGCAGAGGAGAACGGCGTCTTCGTTCTCGGCATCTGCTACGGGATGCAGCTAATCGTGCAGAAGCTGGGGGGAGTCGTCGACGTCGGGGAGAAGCAGGAATATGGGAAGATGGAGATCGCCGTGGAGGGTGAGTGGGGGCTTTATGGGGCGGAGGCCGCTGGCGGGCATCAGGTAGTGTGGATGAGCCACGGAGATGAGGCGGTGAAGTTGCCTGAGGGTTTCACGGTGGTCGCCAGGAGTCTGCAGGGATCAGTAGCCGCCATTGAGAACAGATCAAGAAGGCTCTATGGTCTCCAGTACCATCCGGAGGTACCGTTTCTTTGAATTTTTTTTCCCTGTCTTGTCTATTTGCCGGTTTCTCGTATTAAATCAGGGCATCTTTCTTTCTTCTTCTTCTTCTTTGCACAAGCGAGTTACATGTGCTTCAATTCAGTGAGAAGAGATTCATTCTGGTGTGTTATCAAATGCCCAATTTCAAGATCCAAACTTTAGATCCTGCTGTTACTCTGCCACCAAATTGACAATTTCTGTTGATTTATAAATAATCTGCCTTTATAGGTTTATGGTGACAATGATGTGAGCGAGTTTTTTGTTTGTTTGTTTCAAACCAAACTTCATGTCTGCATCATGAAGTCTTTTTGGGTTTCTGTGCATTCCGCAATTGATTGGGCATTCTAGTAGAATTTTTTTCAGGCCATAAATTCTAGTTTGAGTATGCAGTTATAATATTCATATATCACTGTCATTTTCTTTGGATCTAGGTCACACATTCTCCTCGAGGAATGGAGACACTCCGACATTTTCTCTTGGACGTTTGTGGGATATCTGCAGATTGGAAGATGCAAGATGTACTCGAAGAAGAAGTTAAGGTTATCAAGGGTATGGTAGGACCTGATGAGCATGTGATCTGTGCACTATCTGGAGGAGTTGATTCCACTGTTGCTGCTACTCTTGTTCACAAGGCAATTGGAGATAGGCTTCATTGTGTTTTTGTTGACAATGGCTTATTGAGGTTAATTACACTCCTTTCTTAGTATCGTTACGAGATGAAAGCTTGATGTCATTGCATCTATTTGATACAATAAGCCTTACCTGCTATAGGTACAAGGAAAGGGAAAGAGTCATGTCAACCTTTGAAAGCGAGTTGCATTTGCCAGTTACTTGTGTAGATGCTTCTGAGCAGTTTCTGAATAAGCTAAAAGGTGTTAAAGACCCTGAGATGAAGAGAAAAATTATCGGTCACGAGTTCATATGCATTTTTGATCAATTTGCTACAGAACTAGAGAAAATATTGGGGAACAAACCTACTTTTTTGGTCCAGGGGACTCTCTATCCGGATGTAATTGAGTCTTGTCCACCTCCTGGAAGTGGAATGACTCACTCTCACACAATCAAGAGCCATCACAATGTTGGCGGGCTTCCGAAGGACATGAAGCTAAAGCTTATTGAACCTCTAAAGTTTTTGTTTAAAGATGAGGTATGATATCTAGTTACATGACATTTTTGCTACACTGAATGATTCTAACATGCCAAGTGCTTGCAAGGTACGAAAACTTGGATGCATTTTGAATGTTCCTGAATCATTTCTAAAGAGACACCCATTCCCTGGACCGGGCCTCGCTGTCCGCGTGCTTGGTGATGTAACTGAAGGAAATGCTTTGGAGATTCTTCGGCAGGTTTGCTTGATGTCTTCTTCTTGAACTTTGTTGGCCCCCCTCAAGATACTACCCTCTTATAACATATTTTCTAGGTGGATGAGATTTTTATCCAGGCAATCAAAGAAGCTGGCCTCTATGATTCCATCTGGCAAGCTTTTGCTGTTTTTCTCCCAGTGCAGTCAGTGGGTGTTCAAGGAGATCAAAGGACACATTCTCATGTTGTCGCTCTTCGGGCAATTACTAGTGAGGACGGAATGACTGCAGACTGGTTAGTTTCAAAATTGATTCTTGAAGTAATAGTGATTTGTTGCACAATTGCTAAAAAAAAAGAATTTGTTTTGAAATCTTGTCAGGTATTACTTCGATCATAAATTCCTGATCGACGTGGTTCGAAAGATATGCAACAATGTCCGGGGTGTCAATCGAGTGTGTCAGGACATAACATCGAAACCACCTGCAACTGTGGAATGGGAATGAGTTGGTACGCTGATGAAGATCATCGACCTGTTCGTTATTCTGCTGCAATGTTTCCAACCGTAAGGTACACACACACACTGCCTGTATTAGCGTTATTTGTGATGAGTGCATTTGATCAAACTCTAGAAATGATATATATATTTATCTATTGAATTAGTAAAGGCTTTATATTTTGTGCTGTGTTCAAAGGATTAGTGTAACCAAGTTTAGGACGATTTCTAAATGTTGCCTCGATTGCAATATTCATTTTTTATATATAATTGGTTGAATTATATTGTGACAAATTGTTGCCTTCTACTCTTTTATGTGTAAGTGTAGCATTTTTTTAAAGTTTATTTATTATACTGAATTTATTTAAGATCATTATTAAACAAGTTTGTGTTGAATTAGAATTTTTTATTGAGTACAACAAGACACTATTATATCTATAATTTATTTGAACTAGTATTTGTGTAATTTAGCTTAAATGTGAAATATCAAATTAATATCATATAAAATGTATGTCGTATTTTCAAAAGAACATAATTAAAGTTTTTGAGTTAATAAATAAAATTTTATGAATTATATGTGCTTTTGTTTGGCTCAATATTAAATATAAATGAGTTAATTTGTCATTAAACATTCCTTTTGTTTTCAATCTTAAATCTAAAAAAAATTGAAGCTAATCTAAAAGCTTAGACAACTATGTTTATGACTTAGAAAAATAATGTGTACAAAATTAATAAGTATTTTAGCAAAATCAATTACATAGTACCCCTCAGTATTTTCAAATCGTTTATTATCTCTGAAGTGTTTTCATTGAATTATTGGTTGATCAACATCTTTTGAGTTGTAATTTTAAAATTTTCAAAAGAATTCTATTTAAAGTTGGTCAACCCAACTTTGAACTTTTGTAAAATTTTGGTCGATTCAAATTCAAGAATAAAATTAATCTTTATTCTAGCCATTAAAAATCATATCTATAAATGGTTTGTGGGGTGATATTGCCGAATGACACCTACCTAGAATTTTATTGCCTTTAATTGTTTTCTTTAAGCTCGAACTCTCTCCGCAACCTTCATCAGTCTTTTTGACTTGGTATGCATACGAGACTTCTTATTTGGTGATTCTTTTTTCTTCATTTATATTCTTTAAGGTGAAATTGAAGTTATATTTTAATTCTATTTTTCAATTTTCTTTTCTATACTTATTTTATATATACTAGTAAAAAAAGAGAATTGTACATCTTAGATCTGTCTAGAGGTTGTAATCCTCTAAAGTTAATTATAAAATTGAGAGAATTGTTGAAGAGGTGGTCATTCTTTAACGATAATTATGGAGATCCTCATATATTCCACTTAAAGTGATATGGAGATCTAGATCCACTCATTGCGGTGATCTAAAGAACATACATCTATTCTCAACCACCTAATAATATATGGAATGGATTACCGTACCCATCCCCCTAAAGGCGCGGAGTGGGTGGTCATAGTAAAATTCTTTATATGTAATGTCGCATTTGATAGAGTGGGATTCTTTGAAAAGAATAAATTTTTATTCTAAAGGTTATTCCACCATTCAACCACCATTATACAATGATATTGATTTTTTTAATATAGAATTATACAACAAAATTTTTTCATAAACTATCAAGATAAATCTGAAAACATTCCCAACGGACGATCCATAGCGTTCTTAGATCAATTATGAAAATGATATACTTTTAACAATGGGTTTTGTAATGATTATGACACTTAAGAAGTTGGATCTTTTCTACAATTATGAAAATACCATTTAATGATATAAATAGGCCCAATATCAAATAGAGCTATACATGGCAAATGAAAAGAGTCAAAAGACATTGAACACTTCGATGAGTGGATTCCTAGGGAGTTTCATAGGGTAAGGGAGTTGAAAATTTCAAAAGATATGTGGTACAAGCTCATAAAACATTGTGAAGGATTCTCACCAACACAGGATGTAATTTAGAAAGTTTAATCCACATCTTCTTCTTAGTTATTTGACATGAAGAAGGAAGAAGAGCCGAAGCATACAACTTCACGTAGTGGAGTAAACTTAAAAAAAAAAAAAAAAGGGGGTCCAAATGCAACGCACCAATCACTATAGAGAAAATATTTCGACCATTAATTGATGTGCGTTTATTTTAATCTTTCTCAGAAACGGATTTATTATAGTAACAGATATTCACCTCGCCCCTTCACAGCCCGTTTCTTATAAACGGATCTAAAATTAATATTTGGTGGACTTGAATTATATGTAATAAATTATATATTATTATTAAAAATAAATAATAAATTATATATATATATATACACTATATTATATTATAATAACAGATATTCACCTCGCTCCCTCACAACCCGTTTATATATATATATATATATATCTGTCCAGAATTGATGAAGACGGTAAGTTGAGGATGTTTTTAAAGTTGATACGATAAACATTCCACGTGGTCTTACAATATAAAAATGTTAGTGTCGAGTCGGGAAGGGGTTCTCAGCGTTAGTCCTCCGACGCTCAAGTCAGTTTCCAGTGATCTCAAGCAATAGAGAATTGTAGCTAAAAGGTGTCAAAAATGAAATTATGCATACCTCTTATTGTATATGAGAATCCCCTTTTATGTTGTCACTGTAGTATTCATGCACATATCTCAAAGCATAAGCGTGTTTCCTTTGTGTCCTAGGAAAAGATAAGTCAAAAAATGTCCATAACATTATTCCTTAAGCCGCTATACAATTCTATGATGTGATAATCTGGAAGCTTCTAAAGTATGATTGCTTGTTGGACATGTTCTGTTGTCAGTGGCACAAACTCCCAAAAATATATGATAAGATCAAGGAGTGAAATACTGTGTTGTACCGCCCGGCAAGCACGGTATTTACCGTTCGTTGGCGGACCAAAATCGAGACCCATTGCGCGACGATTTTGTCGTCACGCGCGCGTGTCCATGACGGCATGTGCGACAGAAGGAATCAGATTTGATTCCTTCTATCGCGATCAATCGATCGTGCGACAGGCGCGATCGATTGATCACAACGGAAGGAATCCATTTGATTCCTCTTTTCGTCGTGATCGTTTGTATAAAGGAGAGAAGGGGAGGCAGGCACCGATCAGCGCAGAGTGACTACAAAGCAAGCAGCGGCGAGCGATGACGAGGCAAGCAATGGGGAGCGATGGCGAGGCTGCAGTGATGAGTGACTACAAGGTGAGCTAAACAGCGGCTAGCAGCAGCGAGGCGACAGTGAGTAGCTCCGGACAAATATTATTTTCCTTGTTCGTAAACGGCCGGGATGCCTCCGACACCACCAGAGGCCTCCCCTGTTGCCTTCGGCACCGCTGGAAGCTCCTGCGTCGCAGAGTGGGGCACCTCTCGCGACATTGAAAGCATCGTGGGGCATTTCCCTCGGTGCCGGAAGCCTCCCTGACTTCTTCTGGGACCGCCAAAAGCTTTCCTGACATCTTCCGGCCCCAACGGAAGCCTCCTGACGCTGTCCGGTGCCCGCGACGTGCGGAAGCCCTAAAAACTCAAATGATTCTTTTTTTTCCCGATACAGTAATTAGTTTATTTATATTAAAAAAATATTAAATAATTATAATAATTCAGATTAATATTTTCATATTTTTTTATTATTTTAAATTTCATTTAAAATTTAAAAAAAAATCTTAAAAAAAATCTAATTTTTTAATAAATTATATTTGTATTTTATTATTTAAATTAAAATTAATTAAATAATAATTATTTAATGTATATAATTATTATATATAAAATTCCAATGGTAAGTATTTTTTGACATTATAAAATGATGATCATTACTTGAAAATGTGCATTATTGTATTATTCTTAATTTTTTTATAATGCATAGATAATGACATCAAAACAATAATCTCATGAGCCAACTTGGAGGCAAGCACGTCGATTAGAAAATCGATTCCATTGGCAATATTTACATTACGATATGATTGGACGTGGTGGTGGGGTCACACGCCTAAGACATCTTACTGGGGGATATCCGAATGTTTCTAATTGTTCAAAAGTTTCTCAAGAAATTTGTCGTGTAATGAAAGAGGAACTTGATGGTAAAAAAGCATTAAAGTATAAATAACAACGATAACGTAAACTTGTTGATAGTCGAAGTTCTAAAGAACCAATCTATGATGAACTTGAAGATTGTGACGAAGTTCCAAATGACGAAAATTTTTTAGCAGCTCTCAGTGCCTCTCGAACTCAATATGATTATGAGCAAAATATGTGACATAAAAATAGCTCAGCTAGTGTTAGTGGAAGTTGCTCAACTACTGCAGCAACATTAGGAAGGAGTGCAAGTGTTCGTATTCCTTCAACACAATGTGGTATTGTTTGGTTTTTTTCCTTCTATGGGACGAAGACGTGTAGTTGATATTGCTGATATTGATCCATTGACATTCCTAGACCAAGCTAGCAAGAATACTAGGATTGATGATGCATATTCAAAAGAGAAGAAGAAATCAATCGGTAAAAATATTGCTAAATTTTTTCATTTCAATCATATTCCCCCTAATACAACAAACAACACACACTACCATGGCATGGTGTCCAACATCCAAAAATCTGGTCCTGGTATTCAATCTCCAACTGCATATGAAATTATCGGCCCATATTTAGATGAACAAGTAGAGGAGATAAAGATTTGGATCCTATCATGCAAGAAGCAATGGAGCTTATATGAGATTACGTTGATGTGTGATGGCTAGACAGGACCAACATGGATGAGCATTATCAACTTTCTACTATATTGCAATAGAAAGGTGATATTTCATAAATCTATTGATGCAACTATATGTTGGTGCAGGAAGCATCCGACAATCGAACCTGTGTTTTGATTATGTCAAAGGGTTCAAAGTTAAATTGTCTTGTTATCTAACAACTTTGATGAGATTGTAGGAAAATCCTAAGTGTATTTAGGCAAAAGTCCTAGTTGCGGTTAGGCAGGTTGAAAACCCTAGGGGGTGGTAATCCTTGATCTTAGGGGGTGGTAACCCTAGGCGGAAAGTCTTGGTGGGTCAAGAGCTCTGGGCAAAATCCTAGGGGGTGGTAACCCTAGGTTGAAATCCTGGTGTCGCGAACCGGGTGGAAGGCTGAGCAAAAGTCCAGTTGATCTGAAGGATCAACTGGCAACAGGTAAACTCTCCTAAGTGAAGTAGGTGAGGACTCGGTCCCCGGTGAGGGAACAGTAGGCATCGGTTCCACTTAGGGTTTCCATATGGAAATCCGAAGTCAGAACCGGATAGTCAGAGGCTGTCAAATCTTATATTAAACATATTGATTTTTCCGGGACTAATTTTATTTTGAAGAAAACAAGGCGCTTCTTCGAGCTGCTCAGAAAACACCTCCTCTATGCTCAAAATCTGCTCCGACAACCATCGCGCTGAAGATTCATATTTCCGAGTTGTTGGTATTCTTTAAAAGTTCTCTTATTACTTGTAATCATCATTGTACTTGTACTTATTCCGGATTGATTAATGATTGGCCATCGAAAGCACTCTTACGTGCGGGCCTTGGAGTAGGAGTCACCACAGGCTCCGAACCAAGTAAAAATTTGGTGTTTGCATTGTGTTTTAGTTTCCTCTGCGTGTTTTACTTTGAGCTTCTAGCACTTTCAATCCAACATTATAGACTATCATGATGCACCCTACATATCGTTTAATGGATAGTGTAGTTCAAGAGATAAGTGTAGAACATATAGTGCAGATGATTACAGATAATGGTGTCAACTTTAAGAGGGCTGGAGAGTTATTGAAGTAAAAATATCAAACATTATTTTGGACACCATGCGCAGCATACTATATCGATTTGATGATGGCAGATATCGGTAAGCTCGATATAGTGAAGAAGGTAGTGAAAAAAGATCAATTTTTAACAAAATTCCTCGATAATCATCATTGGGTTCATGGATTAATTAGAAATTTATTGATCGGGAGATTCTACGATCAGGAGCGACTAGATTTGTCACTCACTTTCTTCTGTTAAAATTGTTGAATAAAAAAAAAGTCGGATTGAAAGTCATGTTCTCTTCTAAAGATTGGGAAGCCTCTCGATATTCTAACACGGCCGAAGGTAAGGAGGTGCTAAAAATTATTATATCTATCAGATTTTGGGACTATATCGCAGATATTCTTATAGTAGTAGAACCATTGTATGTTGTTCTACGTAAAGTCGATATGAAAAAGAAGCCACAAATGAGCAACGTTTACCGTCTAATTCTTGAAAAAAAGAGGAAATTAAGAAGCATCTACAATCACTAATCAAGTATAAATATTACATTGATATAATCACTACAAGATGGGGCGATCAAATGAGAAAATATATTCATTTGGTCGGTACGTATTTTTTATTGATAAAGAATTTTTAATATTGTTATTAATAATTATATATGTTTAATTATTGTAGGTTATTATCTCAATCCGACATATCAATACCGTTATAATCTTGGCACAAATGATGATTTATTAATGGCCCTTAGACATGTAATATCAAGACTACATACAAATAGAGAATCAATTGCTGAGACTATTAATGAAAGTCGATTAGTTCGAGAGGCTTATGGTTCTTTTAGTGGCCCTATTGTAGTGGCATGTAGATATAAAATGGATGCAGGTGAATATAGTAAAAATTATTACTAAATATTGTCAACAAATATAAATACTATTTTAATTTTGCTCTTATTTATCTTACAGATGAGTGGTGGTTACAATATAGAGGATCAGCTCCAAATTTGAAAGAAAAAAAAACTGCAGTATGAATTCTCTCACAAATAACGTCTTCAAGTGGTTGTGAAAGAAATTGGTCAACTTTCTCCCTCATTCATACAAAAGTAGGAAATCGTCTTTCTTATCGTTGCTTGGAGAAGATGGTCTACGTTCATTATAATATGCGTCTTCAACTAAGAGCTATAACAGAAGAGAATGAAAAACAAGAGTCTGGTGATGTAGACTCATTTGATATTGGATTTGTCCAAACTGAGAATGATCCAATGATAGATTGGTGGAGCGCTGTTGAGGTTGAGAATCCATTACTTGATGAAGCAAGAGACCGACCACGACCATCTCAATTTCTTACTTAACAGATTGAAAAAATACAAGCAAGAGAAGATATCTGTGAGGAAGAAGATGATGGCAAAGTTTTTTATCAAGAATTTTGATTTTTTGGATCTTGGTCTAGATGTTCTCAAACATCTCAACCCCAAACCCAACCAAAGTCCATAGATAAAGGCAAGGGCAAAGTTCCTACAATTTTTTACTAAAAAGAAAGAAAAAGATAACCCTCCTGCTTTTACGCGAAGGGGTCAATTGAGAATAAGAAAAAAAATCCACTTGATGCAATTGATGAGCAAGAACATGATGACAGTGATGAAACATCATCACCTTCTGACACTGTAGTCCGACGAGAAGTTCGAAATGAGGATAGTGATGTTGATAGCAGTGCAAGTACTTATGGAAGTGATGACAGTGATGATGCATCTAGTAGTAAAAATTATATTCCCCCTACTCTAGCACCGGAGCCATGGACATGTGAGATAGATTGCAAACATGCAACTTAAGATTATGATCATGGAGTTAGAAATAGTGTTATTCAATATCAACGTCGATATAAGGTTGACAAACAAAAGAAAGCACATAATTATCAAGATATGCAGGAGAGTTGAGCTGAGATTGATTCTGGTTGAAGTTCATCATACTCGCAACCTTCTTATTATAACTCAGATGCATCATATGGTGATCTATCATACCAGAGCTCGGGGACATATGCTTATCCTTATCCTGTGCCTATACACATTGAAGGTTCAAATCCAACATTCAGTGATAAATCTAGACACATTGATGGGCATGTGGAGAAATCAATATCAATATTGTATGTCATGAGATGATTATTTAATCTGGGCATTGGAGAACTGTAGAGTTTACCTAAGCAGAATGTTACAAGAACTAATGCTTCCATCTGATTCACGTCACTCCTTTTGGTATTAGTAAAATAATATATCATGATGTATCAATTTTAATTCAAGTTATTGATAGAATATTTTTAAAATATATATATTTAATTATTTTTTCTAACAATATTAAGTTGTTCAATAATTGAGAATTTATATAAAATCAATATACAATTTATTTTTAAATTATACACAATAAATATATTTATCTAATAATTATTATATATAAATAAAAAAATCGAAATAGTATTCGCACGACACGATATGATACCGAAACCGTATCGTTCCGGTCTGAGATTGAAACCTCGGCACGGGTTGAAATTTTAAACCTTGGATAAGATATTTGGTGGGGCTATGTGCGGCCGACCGGAGTTCGCTCGGTCGGGCTACCCCACTCGGTAGTGTTCATCGGAGCTGCTGGCTCGTCCCTTTCCCTACTTCCTGTCCATCATCAGTTATCTCCGTCTGATCAGACGTGGAGCCGGGTCAGTGAGACCAGCTGCTGCTTAGCTTTCTTTGCAGTTGGAGGGTTATTTTACCTGGCCGAAAAATGTCCAGCTTTCTTGTCTCGAAACTTGCCCTGTCCTCTCGACTATACCTGGTCCTCTCGTCCATACTTGGTCTGCTCGGGCTTGTTTGGTCCGCTTGGCCAACTTGGACACCTCGCTTGACTTTACCTTCAACGTCACCCGGTCTTTCTTACTTTGACCCATCTTTAGTGGGACCCCTCGTCCTCACTAGATCACAAGTGTCTCTCTCAAGTCTAGTCAAAGAAGGTTACAAGTCTGACTGACTGGATAGTTGGTGTGGTCCGAAACTCCTTCCCATAAGAATGTCTTGGGGCTTATAGATGTTGCTCGGCTGTTGATGTCTTTGGCTCTGGTGTTTATAGCCCTCGTGCGGCTGCTGACAATGAGCCACAAACGGCTTTATAGTTGTCGCTCGGTTGTTGATGTCGAAGACATAAGATTTTATAGCCGTCGTTCGACTGCTAAATGCGAAGACACATGGATTTATAGTCGTCGTTCGACTGCTGAAAGCTGACGGTGAGCACAGATGGTTTTATAGCAGTCACTCGGTCGCTGATGGCGAAGACATACGATTTTATAGTCGACATTCGATTGTTGAATGCGAAGACACATGGTTTTTTAGTCATCGTTCGGCTACTGACGTTCACTACATAGGAGTTTATATCCACCTCTCGGTGATATCATGGCTAACACTTAGCCATTTTTTGGATCTTTTTTTATCTCTGCCTTGGTTGTGTGCCTTTTAATTACTGCTGATGTCACCTTAATTTTTCAAGAATCGTTCAAATCCTCCTTATTCATACAGAGCACGCTCAGCCATGCCCTATAATCATGGTTTTTACCTTATCATTAATGTCACCTATAATAGAATGTCACGTGGTGCCTCTGCATGCCGCCGCATGGGTTATGTGATAGACGACTATTTAGGATTGATGTGACAGATGTCTTTTTGAATTCAATGGTCACGATGAATCCTCTTTTTCCAAAGCCCTCGATCGAACGGCTCAGAGTGGCTGCTCTCCAATTTTTTAAGCCTCTGAGTTTTTCTCTTCCCCTATCTGTTGGATCGAGAAGTGCTAGAGGGGGGGTGAATAGCGCTCGTGGCTTTCACTCGTTTCGAAATCGTAAAACTCGAATAACGCAGCGGGATAAAATAAATGACAAACATAGAAAAACACAGGTCGTTTACTTGGTTCGGAGCCTGTGGCGACTCCTACTCCAAGGCCCACGCTCGTTGAGCGTTTACATTGGGCAACAACTATAATTTCGTTTAAAGTGTTTACAAGATGAAGTGCAATAAAAAGGAAATAACTAAATTATACCAATGACAATAGAAAACTGAAGATTCTGAGCTCCGGGTTGTCGGTGTCAAGTTGTGGCTTCGTTGGAACGTCTCGTTAGCAGCTCGTTGCACAAAAATGGCTTAGAAGGTGATGTCTTGAGTGCTGCCTCGAGACATCCTTATAAATGGTGTTCAAGGCGCCTCCATTAAGCTCTTAGGCGCCTCCAACCCAAGATTTTATCCTGACTCAGCCACTGTCGATCATGCTTTGACCGCTGCTTGTTATCCACCTGAAGGCGCCTTCAATGCCACTCCAAGGCGCCTTCACTGCCCATGAAGGCGCCTCCAGCTCCCGCGCGCAGCCAACTTCAGCCTATCACCCGAGGCGCCTCCAAGCTCCATGAAGGCGTCTCAGACACTGTTCATCCAAGGTGTGAGTTGCTTCTTTGTTCCTGCGAAATGTGTTAGTCCCAAACATATACCCTGCAAAACAAAGTTAGCACAGAATAGGTATACTAAATGAAATATCGACAGTCAATGGACTATTCGGGTCTAACTTCGGATCTCCAACCGGAAATCCTAGGTCGACCCAACGCCTACTGTTCCCTCTACGGGGAACGCGTCCTCACCTACTCCACTCAGGAGATTTACCTTTTGCCAGTTCGGTCCTCTAGACCGACTGGACTTTTGCTCTACATCCGATGCTTCCGGTCTTCATGCTGGATGTCCGATCCTCGACCCACCCAGACTTCTACCTGGTTCGCGACACCAGGATTTTAACATAGGGTTACCGCCCCCTAGGATTTTTGCCCGAAGCTCCGACCCGCCAAGACTTTCCGCATAGGGTTACCACCCCCTATGATCTAGGGTTACCACCCCCTAGGGTTTGCCATTTGCCTAACCGCAGCTAGAACTTTCCTGAAACACTCAAACATACACATTAGACAACAATTAAATTTAATTTTGGTTCCCTTTGCCATTATCAAAACTTGAGTTCGATCGTCGGATGCTTCCCGCACCAACACTATCATCTTCCTCGTGCTCTCTTCTCTGCTTCTCCATCCACAACCTTCGCCGTTGATTTTCCCTGCAGTAAACCCTTTCCCCTCTTTTTTTCTGAATCCTCGATCCTCCTCTGTTTTTTTGCTTCATGGTTGAATCTCCTAGTCCTCCCCCGACCCTTCTTGTCTAGTACACCTCTACCGAGTCCAAGTTTAATGGCGACGAGGTCGACTAAATGAAAATGACTTATCGCTTCCCTGATGACTATAAAATCGTCATCCCTTCAGCCTGTGATCGCCCTCATTTGCCTCCCGATGGCTTTCTACTTTTCTTTAAGGATCAGTTCTTTGCTGGTCTGTGTTTTTCCATCCACCCCTTTTTCTCTAAAGTTTATAAATATTTCCATATTTCTCTATATCAATTAGTGTCCAACTCCTTTAGGCTACTGTGCGGGGTAGTCATGTTGTTCTGCCTACACAACATTCCTTTGGTACCGCATATCTTTTATTATTTTTATTATCCTAAGCTATCGGAATCAGGTACCTTCCTATTTCAGGCCCGAGTGGGCGCTGTTTACTTCGATAAAATGTCTTTCTCAAATAAGCACTGGAAAGAGCATTACTTCTACGTACGTCTCCCCGTCCAGCCCAAATTCCTGATCAATTGATAGGTGGAATTGGCGAAGCTCCTTCGGTTGGACAATATCGTGCCCGATCGAACTTTCTTCAAGCAGCCTCGAGTCTAGCCAGTCAGAAGTACCACATTCACCGGCTGCTGTTGGAGGAAGTCTTATATGTGTTCGGGTTAAGCCCTATCCGAACATGACTGCTCATCTCCCTAGGTATGTTCCTTTTCTTCCTATCGTCTTTGAACCTAATCGATTTTTCCTCCTTTTTCATAGCTCGAATCATGCTGAGGGAGCGACTGAGGAGCAAGAGCAGACTTGCTGACGCAGAGATCAACACCAAGGTGTCGTTGAGTTGGAGAGTCGAGGCATATTGCCAGTCGAACATTCTGATGATCCGACTAGCGAAGCAGCAGGAAGTCGCGCAGCAGCTAGTGAGGCCGGAGGAAGCCGGGTGGTGGCTAGCGACGCCGCGGCCACAACAGGCGACCTGCCCCTCGAGCGGCGCTCCATGGCGCTGATAGTGGTGTCTTCGGAGTCGGCCACTTCATGTGAGTCGTTAATCCTACGCCGCAAGAGGCACCGAGCGGAAACTTCTTCCCGCTCGGCAACCTCCACTCTACATGCCTTCGCACCTACAACTTCTCGCTCTCCTTCCAAGCGGGGTGAAACCTCATCTTCTGCCATCCCGGAGTGGGTGGGCGACGCTCCATGGCGTCGATCATGGTGTCTTCGGAGTCGGCCACTTCAAGTGAACCTTTAATCCTTGTCGCAAGAGGCACCAAGCGGAAACTTCTTCCCGCTCGGCAACATCCGCTCTACAGGCCTCCGCACCTACAACTTCTCGCTCTCCTTCTGAGCGAGGCGAAACCTCATCTTCTGCCATCCCGGAGAGGGAGACTACCGCACCCACTCCTCCATCTTCCGATTAGACATCCTCGTTGTCTGTGCTGTCGGCCGGGACGATATGTGCTCCGCCAGTCCCTTACATATCGCCACAGCAAGTCAGCCCAAGTGTCCAGAATCCGCTAGTCTAAAGGTTCGTCCACATCAGAGCCATCAGATTTGAACGGCCACTGACACATAACAACTGTCATTCACCTGCCGACCAATGAGTGGCGTCACCCTAGTGACGTCAAGCCGCACTCTCCCGAGCATCAGATTAAGATTCAAGGGCCACTAGTGTAGGCCTAGGCAGATGCTAGGGCTCGAGCAACGACTATTCTGCCCGAGGAGCTTGCGGGCAGCTTTACTCAGAAGTCCACCGGGGTATATTTTTAACCAAGTCTTCTCTTTGCCTCCCCTGATCGGCTCTGATTAGCTTTTCTTTCATGCAGTTCTAGGTGGAGATTCTAGTCATGTGTCAAAGGTTGGCATTCATGGAGCACGAGATCCAGCAGCTGCGCTCTTTGATCAGGCAATCATAAACCTCCCGGACCTGCATTGAGCAACTAATTGCGGAGGTTGCCCAATTGAAGAATGACTTGGACCAAAGTTCTGAGCAACTACTGGGGTCCGAACAGGCGCTCAATGTGGAGAAGAACAAGAATCACGAGCAGACTCTCCAACTTGACTGACTTACCAAGCAGACTCATACTTTTAAGTCTAAGATAAATTCTGTCAATACTAGAGAACTCCGAGCCATCAAAAATAAGGAGGCTCAGGTCTTGACCCAAAATCTCAAAGAGGCAGAAGCTGCTCTAGTGGCCAAGCGGGATAGCTGAATAGAGGAGTGAGCGACGAGCAAGCTCCAACTCGATGAGAAAGATACCAAGCTGGCTTCCTTGAAGGCTGAGTTGAAGGTTTCCTGGGCGACTTTCAACAAGTACCAAGAGGAGGAACCCGTTCAACAGGAATCTTTCCGGATGAAGTATCATCGCTCCCCTGATTTCAATGACATGCTCATCGACCGGACTATCCGCCTTTTTAATTGCAGCATCGATGGGACCATCTAGTAGCTGAAGGACAGCGGCTATCTTACTCGCGATCTGACGAGCAAAATTATAAATAGGGAGAAGATCACTGAGTTGCTCCCAAATGAGGTCCTTGATTATTGAGCACAGTTTCTTCTTTAAGTTTTTCGTCAGCTATCTGTACTACCCCCCCCTCCCTCCAAGCACTTTGTAAAATTTCTAAGTGTCAATGAATACGCGCCCGTTTGGCGCTTTTATAGTTCTTTCGTTGTAGGGTTTGGTTTAAATTCTAAGTATCATCCAATGCGCCCCTGCTCGGCGCTTTATAGCTATCCATTTTACCATTCTATAATCTTGTAACCCCTCATTAGTGCAAGGGACTCGGCCTTTTATATTCATCCATGCGGCGAGTGCCACGATCGAAAGGCTTACGTTTCCCCAATACTTGACGAGAGTATTTTACTCGCTTATAGCACGACCGAGCGGCTCGTGAACCTGGGACCCTTGGCACGAGAGCAACGCTTGCTCATAACATAGCCGAACGGCTTGTGAATCTTGGCTACTTGGCGCGAGAGCAACGCTCATTTATAACTCGTCCTATCGGGTCGAGAGTCTTTGGCGTGTCAGGTCTGAACCTCGTGGTTAATAATCTTCAGGCGCGAGAGCAACGCTCGCTTATAAATCGCCCGATCGGGTCGAGAGTCTTTGACACGCCCGGTTTGGATCCCGTGGCTAATATTCTTCAGGCTCGAGAGCCACACTCTATTACAACTCACCCGATTGGGTCGAGAGTCTTTGACATGCCCGGTTTGGATCCCGTGGTTAATATTCTTCAGGCTCGAGAGTCACGCTCTCTTATAACTCGCTCGATCGGATCGAGAGTCTTTGACACGTCCGGTCCGGATCCCGTGGATAATAATCTTCAGGCGTGAGAGCAACGCTCACTTATAACTCGCCCGATCAGGTTGAGAGCCTTTAACGCGACCAGTTTGGATCTTGTGGCTAATAATCTTTAGGCGCGAGAGCAACGCTCGCTTATAACTCGCCTGATCGGATTGAGAGTCTTTGACACACCCGGTCTAGATCCTGTGGCTAATAATCTTTTGGCACGAGAGCGACGCTCGCTTATAACTCGCCCGATCGAGTCAAGAGTCTTTGACACGCCAAGTTTGGATCCCGGGGCTAATAATATTTAGGCACGAGAGTGACGCTTGCTTATAACTCGCCCGATAGGGTTAAGAGTCTTTGGCACGCCTGGTCTGGATCCCGTGGAAAATAATCTTCAAGCGATAGAGCAACGTTCGCTTATAACTCGCCCGATCAAGTCGAGAGTCTTTGACACACCCATTCTAGATCTCGTCATTAATAATCTTCAGGCACGAGAGCAATGCTCACTTATAACTCACCTAATCAGGTCGAGAGTCTTTGACACGACCGATTTGGATCCTGTGGCTAATAATCTTTAAGCGCGAGAATGACGCTCGCTTATAACTCGTACGATCGGGTCAAGAGTCTTTGACACGCCCGGTCTTGACCCCGTGGCTAATAATCTTTAGGTACAAGAGTGACGCTCGCTTATAACTCACCCGATCGTGTCGCCCGATCGTGTCAAGAGTCTTTGGCACTTGGCGCGAGAATTACGCTCACTTATAATATAGCCAAACCGGGCATGATTCTTTAACACTTGCGCGAGAGCTACGCTCGCTTATAACATGACCAATTGCTCATGAGTCTTTGACACTTGCGCGAGAGCTACGCTCAGTTATAACACGATCGTACAACTCGTGAATCTTTGACACTTAAACTATTTCCATTTAAAACTTTTTGCATTCATAGAAATGGACATTTTACAAGTCACATAAGTTTATTCATGAACTTTAAGTTGAGCTTTTGAAATCTTTGACTTGTTGACTTTTGTGCTTCAACTTCTTCTTCCTCTAGTTCGTTACCTTTCCGGCGATGAGTCCAGTGAAGAGCGACCTCACTCTGATTCCACTTGTTAGGACACTTCGGAGCTAGGGGAGGATGAATAACTCATTGCACTCGTTCACTTACTTCGTAGATGATGTGCAGCGGAATAAACTCGAAGTCAAGCTCTCCAATGCTAACAAGATGGATTTAAATGTTATCCATTTTAAGAATATGTGACTAATCCAAGGATCTGGCCCTCATTCACACATCCACTATCAAAAACACTCCTTCTCGAAGGCGGAGAAACATCTTACAAACTCACACGCAGAAATACAAGAAGAAGAACAAGAAGAAGCTAATACAATATGAAATCGTACAAGATTTACAACAAATGAAACCCTAGCTTCTTACTTCTTCCTTGTAGACACCTCTTGATCAACTTGGAAGTATAGAAACACTTCTCTCTAAGTCTCTAAGAATCTAGTGTGAAGTCGTACGCTCGGTGAAGAGAGTGGAAGAAAAGAGCTGTTGAAACAGTGCTCGAAAAACTCTTTTCTAGGGTTACTGTTAGTGCCTTAATCGATTAAGATTCCCCTTAATCGATTACCACGTCAACAACCTACATAAACAACTATATTTTCAACCTTAATCCACTACCCTAGTCGATTAGGCTTTGTTGAATCGATTAGCCAGATCGATTCAGCACCATTCTGTTCTATCGCGAGAAATAGCTTAAGCGATCAACCTAATCGCTTAAGCTTCGAACAGAAAGGCACTGTAAGCGATTACCCTAATCGTTTACGGTGTCCTAATCGATTACACCAAGCTTAAGTGATTACCCTAATCGATTAAGCTTCGGTAATCGACTAACCTAGTCTATTACCAAACCTTAACTTCCAAACCTAAGTCTAGGGTTCCCTTACCTAACATTTGGTCAATCTTGACCTGTTGAAACTTCTCATTGCCTAGCATCTGGTCAACCTTAACTTGCAAGAATTTTTTTACCACGTGTCCTGTCAATCCTTTGACCCACTTGGACTTCCAATCACCAAGTGTCTGGTTAACCTTAACCCACTTGGATTTCCACATGTCTGCTTCACTCACCAGGACTTTCTCGCTGCTTAGCTTCACTCACTAGAGTTCTGCACAACTGCCTGGCTTCACTCACCGAGACTTTTACCTGCCTTCACTCACCAGGATTTTCCTTCTACTGCCAACCTTCCCATTGGCCTTTCCATTGCCTAACTTTCAGTTAGGACTTTCTCAATCAAGTATTCGGTCAATCTTTTGACTTACTTGAGTCTTCTTCTCATCAAACTAGTCAAACCTTAACCAGAGGAAAATTGCACCAACAATCTCATAACACATATAATTGCAACTGCAATTTTCATACATTGTTAAATATCAAAACTTAAACATCAAGACTCAAGTATGAGCCAACTCAAGCTTAGTCAAACTGGTTAACCTTGACCTAGGAAAATTACACTAACAATCTCTCCCTTTTGATATTTGGCAATACATTTAAGTTAGGTTAATCTCATAGCCTCAACTTCTTCTTCATGCTAAAGCACGAATGAGGGTTTCTTTCATTCTCCCCTTTTCCAAGAGGGTAGTCTCCCCTTTGGGTAATGAAGGTTTCCTAACTTAAACCTTGCATTCTCCCACTTTGACACACATTAAAAACTCTCCCCTTGAAGAGTTTTCTACATGTTGTTCACAACCTCACTTGTTGTTCACAACATCATAATGAAGGTCTCATACCTTTCATTGTGCCCAAATGCTCATTCTAGAGCATACATAACAATGAAGATTTAAAGCCTTCCATTGTTTTATTATGAAAAAAAAAATATCATCTCTTTAAGGAGTAGCTCCCCCTCAAAACATGCTCTAAACTTCTTTCATTGCACCAAGAATGACTTGGAGTTCCTAAATATTTAGGAAACCTAAAATTTTGAAGTTTTGAGGTTCAATAATCAAATTGAATGCAACCCTCATCATAAACTTTAACTTAGTCTTTCTTTAACCAATCATTTCTTATTTCAACAATAAAACTATCCTTGAATGCTTACTTAAGCACTTCCTAAACACAGCTTATTCAATTCAAATAAACTTATTTAATCTGAAATCAGGATCTTAAGCGCTTAAACAAAGCCCTTAGTCACTTAAGACCAGTCATAATTGATTAAAGTTGGAATTTAATCGATCCCAAGTGTTAATCGATTGATGTAGTCGATTTATCTTAATCGATTGCTGTAATCGATTCCGTGAGCTATTGTGCTCATGGGAATTCACCTAATCAATTGATCTGATCGATTAGGATATGGTAATCGACTAGCCTAGTCGATTACCATTTCTGATTTCTGAAATCAATTTCAGCCAAATTTCAAAAATGCTCCAAAAATTCTACAAAATTTTAAAAAATATAAAAATTCTTGTAAACATTATTTAAGGCATATACTATCATGGAAAAATAGTTTTCTAAAAAAATACATCGTATTTTCAAATATTGACACAAAATTGGAAACTCTTGAAAACTTTAATGTTTCTTCCAAGTTTGTGTAACTTTCCAATGGTGATTACTATCAACAAATAGTTTTCACTAAGGTTTTCCAAAAGTATTTTGAAGTCATTTTCAAAATCAATTTCCAATCATGTTTCTTGGGCTAAGTGCACATGACTTATATATTAGCTTTCTCAATTATTTGATAACACATAACTATGTGTTTTGATAAAGATAAAACTCAAATAAATGCACTAAATCAACATCTTGAGTCTTGTTCATTATTCTAACATCTCACTTGTATCTAATGTGTATTAAAAGACATACAAGTTACATTATGATCATTGTGAGATGTAGATTTTGGTTTTGCCCTAATCTAAGGGATCATACATATCTATCTAGACATTGTTAAATTGATCATCCACCTAGGATGTCATTTGTTGATAAATGTCAATGTCCTTAATTATAAGGAATCAAAATTAATGCATGATGATTCATGGCATACATCAAAATAAATATTTTCAAAAGAAAACTTACTATAACTATGTGATGTATGTATAACATGACATAGTATTTTTATATTTTATTTTTCATAATAAATATGAATGTAAAATATGATGTCATGACATATGATGGACAAACAATCATGGTAATTTAGCATAAGTGGTGTTCCTAGATTATCTATCTAAGTATCCCTATTAATTGTTAAATTAAAATTTAATCCTAGATTGCCCTCATCTCCCTAAGAAAATACCAAAAGCTCAACTTGACGTTTCTTTGACTTTTCCTATTTGTATCAATTTTAATTAAACCAAATTCCTCATGTTTTGGCATAATTTTCTCTTCCAAATACTAAACCATTTTCATTTTCAAGAAGTACAACTAACTTGAAATTGCCCTCCAAGTGTCAACTTCTTCAAGATTAGGTTAACTACCCTTCCAATTGAAGTTGATACTCTCTAAACTCATATAGGGTGTAGAGAACACACTCCTAGGAACTTAAAACCGATTGGTGCTCCTTGGGTGTTCTAGGTATTCACTAGGGATAACTTCCCTTGATACTTTCCTAATGTCCTTCCTAGGCTTCTTAGAAGCTTTGGTCATGCTAGATTCCTCTTGGTTAACTCTAGGGATAACTTCCCTTGTGACTTTCTTAGTGACTTTCTTAGGCTTCTTTGAAGCTTTAGTCACATTGGTCTTTGCAAGGTTAACTTTAGGGATAGCCTCCCTTGTAGCCTTAACTTGACCACTAAACCTAAGGTTGGTTTCATAATTATATTGAATCCTATGGTATGAAGTCACATCCTTCTTGGGTTTAGGTTTATATCCCAAACCTCTATGGACATTGGAGGGCTCTTGTCCGAAACATAGGTTATACTCATTTTACCCCATAAAGATATTTTCCATTCTTTTTAGAGTCTTTTCCAATTTATTAAGCCTTGACCTCAAAATTTGATTTTCCTCCATAAATCCATAGATTTGGAATTTTCTTGATCCCCATGAGCATTTTTATTTTTAGGCATATATCTATAATTCTTATAGTACTTGCATAATTTGTTATCTACCTTCCTAACCTTAGGTGAGGTAGTCTTTGCATGATATGCTACATATTTTTCCTTAATCCTATCATGTTTCCTATTTTCATGATAAATATCATTAAAATGATATAAACTAGACTTAGCATACTTTTTATCATGTGTCAAAGGAATTGATTCAATAAATGATACCTTAAGTTTCCCTTTAGAAGCTCCCCCTTGATTTGAGCTTCCTCCTTAAACCTTGGTCGGATTCTTCTTCCTTGGGCATTGGCTCTGGTAATGTCCATTTTGTTTACACAAGAAATATACAATATGTTCCTTGCTCTTGTGTATCATGGGGTCGACCTCCTTGGGCTTCTCGTTGTCTTTTGGTATCACTTGGCCCTTTTTCTTAGCCAATTTGGGGCACTTATTGTTGTAGTGTCCTTTTTTCCTACACTCAAAATAAATGATATGATCTTTATTATTTACAATTAAAATTTCTATATCTTTACTTGTAAGGGTGACACTTTCTCCATTTAATCCGAATGAAGAGACTCTTATTCTTGATCTGCCATTAATGTTCCACGCTCCACCTCAATTCTTGAGGTGGAGGCGTCTTCATCTTCATCCTCATGCACATGAAATAAGGAGTATACTCTTTTACTTTTGTCTTCGTGCTCTCTAGAGGATGAACCTTGTTCTTCTTGATCCAATGAGTTTCCCACTTTAGATTCTTCTTGATTTTATATAGTGGAGGGATCTTCATGGATTCTTGCCAATTTGCTCCAAAGCTCCTTGGCATCCTCAAATTTCCTATCTTGCTCAAGATGTTGCAAGGCAATAAGTTGCTAATAACATGGTCACTTTATCATTGGCCTCAAATCTTTGGATTTACTCTTGACTCCATTTGCTCCTTTTGATGAGTTTGCCTTTTGAATCTCTTGGAGCTTGAAAACTCTCTATTAGAGCAAACCATTGCTCTATCTCCATCATGAAGAAGTTTTCGATTCTTGATTTCCAAGAATCGAAGCTTGTCATTGTGAATGGTGGAGACACCCTCGTGTCGAATCTAAGTCCATCTCGGAATTCCATCTTTAAGTTGAGCTTTTGAAATATTTGACTTGTTGACTTTTGTGCTTTAACTTCTTCCTCTAGCTCGTTGCCCTTCTGGCGATGAGTCCAGTGAAGAGCGGTCTCGCTCTGATACCACTTGTTGGGACACTTTGGAGCTAGAGGGGGGTGAATAGCTCATTGCGCTCGTTCACTTGCTTCGTAGATGATGTGTAGTGGAATAAATTCGAAGTCAAGCTCTCCAATGCTAACAAGATAGATTTACTTGGTGCCTCAAGAAAAGGTGACTAATCTAAGAATCCGACCCTCACTCATACATCGACTATCAAAAATACTTATTCTCAGAAACAATCCGGAGGTGGATAAGCCTCTTACAAACTCACACACTGAAACACAAGAAGAAGTTAATACAATATGAAATCGTACAAGATTTATAACAAATAAAACCCTAGCTTCTTACTTCTTCCTTGTAGACACCTCTTGATCAACTTGGAAGTGTAGTAACACTTCTCTCTAGGTCTCCAAGAATCGGGTGTGAAGTCGTGCGCTCGGTGAAGAGAGTGGAAGAAAAGATATGTTGAAACAGTGCTCAAAAAACCCTTTTCTAGGGTTACTATTAGTGCCTTAATCGATTAAGAACCCCCTTAATAGATTAACACATCAGCAATCTGCATAAATGGCTATATTTTCAACCTTAATCGACTACCCTAGTCGATTAGGCTTTGCGGAATCGATTAGCCAGATCGATTCAGCACCATTTTGTTCGATCGCGAGAAATAGCTTAAGCGATCAACCTGATCGCTTAAGCTTTAAACAGAACCATTTTGTTCGAAGCAAAAGCACTGTAAGTGATTACCCTAATCGCTTACGGTGTCCTAATCGATTACACCAATCGATTAGAAGTTCAATCGGATGCACAGTAACTCGTATAGGTGTTGTGTGTTAATGCCTTCTCGAGACAGCCTTATAAAAGGCATGGAAGGCGCCTCCAATGAGGCAAGCTCAATCCCAAACAGCCCGACACATATTCAGACTTTGGCCAAAATTTATCCTACGGATAGTACGAAAGTGCCTTCCATCAAGCTTGAAGACGCCTTCTATGAACAATACGAAGGTGTCTTTCATCAAGCTTGAAGGCGCCTTCAGACACTGTTCATCCTAAGGCAAATGTGTTCCTTTGTCCTGCAAAACAACGTTAGTCCAATAAATAAAATAATAACCTGCAAGATAAATGTTAGTACAATAATAATGAGCAGTATTAATTACTTCCTGTCGTCCCAGGAGTAGGAACTAGTCAAGGTTTCAGCTTAGGGATCCCAAATGGACCTAAACTGGACCGACACTTACTGTTCCTTCAACCGGGGTGCGTCCTTACTTGATTACTCTTCTCCAGTGACTTACCTTAACTTACCAGTTTGCCAGACATCCGGTCAGCCCGTCGACCTGTCTGGACTTCATGCCAACTATCCGGTCGGCCCGTTGACCTAGTTGGACTTCTTGCCAGATATCCGGTCAGCCCATCGACCTATTTGCACTTCGTACCAGTTATCCAGTTGGCCCGTCAACCTAATTGGATTTTGTATCAACTATCCGGTCGGCCCGTTGACCTAACTGAATTTCCTACACACTTAATCAAGTGGTTAGATCATAGCAAAACCTAACTTAATTTACTTGGCATTCATCAAAATCTGAGTTAGACTGTTAGTGCAAAACTGCACTAACAATCTCCCTCTTTTTGATGCAATGATAATTTGGGTTAAGTTAGAAAAAAAAATGAAAAAATAGACAAATAATATGGCTTAAGTTATTCCGATTTCGATTTGGTTGGTTTAGAGTTTATTAATTTAACCCCCTTAACCCTCCTCCTTTGACATTCATAAAAAAAAATATATGAATAGATAAAAAAATATACTAAGGAAAGTAAAAAGAGAACCCTTTTACAATAAAATAATTCTCAAAATTATTTGAGGGAGAAAAAAATATTATAACCATAAACCCTTTTTCAAAATAAAAAAATATTTTACAACATATGTTAAAATATGTTCAAAGATAGTTTTGAAACCACTTAGCATTTCAGAATGATAAAGAAAATAGCTTATTAAAAATCTCAAAAAAATAAGTTTTGAAAAAACCTTTTCAAAAACTTTTTCAAAGTGTTTTCAAGACATCTTGTAAAGTATATTTCAAAAATAACAAAAAATAAAGATATCTTTTAAAATAAATTCGAAAGCACTGTATATTAGCATTTTTACAAGGCTAATAAAATTGAAAATTCTATTAACTTTAGAAACTTTATAGTTTTCCAAAAATAAATTTTGAAAATGCTAAGTTCTCCAAAACAACTTTAAAAAAATTTAAAGTTAAAGTTCTTCAAAACAAAAATTAAAATACTAAGTGCTGCCACATTTAAAGTTGTTTTAAAGTAGTTTGGAAAGATTGAAACAATTTTTCAAAACATGTGATAATAATTTTTCAAAAATGGATTGTTGAAAAAAATAGAAGGAAAGTTTTCAAAATTTATTGACTTATTTATCCTCCCCTGAACCTGAGTTTATTTCAAAATAATCTAGTCAACTATAAATTGTCCTTAACCGTTAGTTACTAACTAACTATCAGTAGATAGCAGTGTTCACTTGGTTAGTCAGGTTAAGTCTTTATATTCAGTTAGTGTTTGACTAACCTGGATTACTTAACCCAATTGCTATAGATTTGGTATTTAACATCCAGACTTAAGCTGATGCACTGATATAAGCATCTTAAGTCCAGGTAATATGCCTATGCATCTCACCCCTTTCTAAGTTTGGCAATACACAAACAAAATAGTCCAAATGTGTTGGTGAGATGCTCAAGTCCTAGATTTATAGGGACATGCTTTCTATGCATTTTATTTAGACTAAGGCTAAAATTGATTTTGAAAATTCTAAAAATAAGGGAATTTTGAGAAAATTGTATAAAGAATTTTATCCTACAATTTGAAATTTTTTGAAAATAATGGTCCTAGTATATTATTACACACATTCTTAATTATCGACGTAAGTTGCTAAATTCATTTTCAAGGAGAGGTTTGGTGAATATGTACTTGAATTCAATGCCACCTTTAGTGACATGATCCCTAATAAAGTGGTGTCTAATTTCGATGTGTTTGGTTCTTGAATGATGCACAGGATTTTTTTATTAGGTTAATTGAACTAACATTGTCAATTAGTACTTTTGTATAAATTGAAATCTTTTAGAGTGTGCATCATTCATAACAATTGTGCAATACATTCTCCTATTGCTATATATTATACCCCAATAGTGGATAAGACAACACAATGTTGCTTTCTATTAAACCACTTGACAAGTGATAGTCCAAATTTTTTAAATAATTCTTTGATATACTTTTGTTGGTAGACATAATTTTCTTCATTAGTTTGTTTAATTTGTAAACCTAAAAAGTAAGTTAGTTTCCCTACTAAGCTCCTACTAGTTTCAAATTCTTATTCCACTAAGGTTATAAATTCTTGAAAAAAATCTGAATTGGTTGAACTAAAGATTAACTTGGGCTATAAATATATCTTCGTTGATTTATTTCACAAACAAAGTTGGATCAATTTGTCCTTGGTTGAATCCTTTGGAAATTAGGTATGAGGTCAACCTTTCGTACCAGGGCCTAGGTGCTTGTTTAAGACCATACAATGCTTTCTTAAGTTTAAAGACGTGGTCAGGATGATCTAGACTCTCAAACCCAGGAGGTTGACTTACATAAACTTCTTCTTTTATTAGTCCGTTTAAAAAAATGGATTTAACATCCATTTGATAAAGTTTAAATCCTTTATGGGTGACATAACTTCTTCATTATTGTTGGTTGCTACTCGGAATACTGTTCTAGTTCCCCTGTACAAAAATTTGTACAAGCATAGAACTATCCTAGCTACCCATGTGCTCTACTGAAGTTAAATTTGGATTGCAAATGATGCTTAACATTATTAATCCAAATTGTCCTTCAAAAGTTAAAATTGGATTTAAATCGATACTTAACATTTTTACTCCAAGTTTAACCGATGTGATCTTCCTAAGTTAAACCATATTACAGAAGTTAATCAAATATCTATTTCAATGATCGGCTTCCAGGTTAAACATGGCGAGACACTAGACCTTCTTGGGTATGGGATCATCCACCACTTCATGACAAAGCCTTTCAAAGAAATCGGATATTTAACTTCTTACAGTAAACTAGGTTTAACTATAGAGACCTCAATAGAAGTACAATATCGAAACATGAAATCGAACAATAAAATCAATAACAAAAACGATAACCTAAAATCGATAATCTCTTGTGTTTGGTTTTTCAAGATCTATACAAAAGATGAATTAGTTATGATGCGAAAACTAATAACTAGTTATACCTTTTGTAGTTTATAGACCTCTTGATTTTCTGTTGTATTCCTCTCCTTCTCTTGGACGTCGTGTGGGCGACGATCTTCCAAAATGAAATCAACCCAAGCTTCTTCCTTTGCTTCCAAGTTTCGTCCACCAACTAACCTCCAAGGGATGCTAGACAGGAGAGCTTCCTTCTCTTCTTCTTCTCCTTCAAGTAATCGGCCACCAAGAGAAGACCAAGCTTGATGTCGCTGGCCTCCAAGAGAGAAAACAAAAGGAGAAGAGAGAAAGAAGAGGGTCAGCCACCAAGGAAGAGAAGAGAGTTTCGGCCACAATAAAGAGGATGCAAGATTTAGGTTGTTCTTAATGAGGCATCCTCTTCCCCTCTTTTATAATCATTGGTGAATCCAAAAAAGGAAAATTTTAAAATAAAAAAAAAATTAAAACTTCCTTTTATTCCTCTACATGGTCGGCCATCTCATGTCAAACAAGGAAAGATTTTAAAATCTCTCTTTTAAAATCTCTTTTGCGAATGGCTATAAAAGACATGTTTTGTAAAATTAAAATCTTCTCTTTTAAATTCTTTTGTGGATATCTATAAAAGAAAAGTTTTAAAATAAAACTCCTTTTATATCATGGTTACAAAAAAGGAAAGTTTTATAAAAAATTAAAATCTTTCTTTTAAACATTATAGATAACTACAAATAAGGAAAGATTTCAAATCTCTCTTTTAATCCTTTGTAGAAAGCTATAAAAGGAAAGATTTTAAAATTTAAAAATCTTTTTTAAAACCATGTGAAAAACATCATACAAGGAAAGTTTTTAACAAAATAAAAACTCCCTTTTATTTCCTTTTCTTATATGGTCGGCCCCTTGCTTGGGCACCAAGCAAGGCTTGGTCGGCCCTAGCTTGAGCTCCAAGCTTGGCTTGGCCGGCCCCTTGCTTGGGCTCCAAGCAAGGATGTGGCCGGCCCCTAAGCTTGGTTAAGAAGTTGAGCTTTAGATATATATAAGGCTTTATAAATAAGAGGCTACAATAGGGACCGAGAGAAAGAATTTGTTTTGGTCTCCCGATGAACTTGAGCTTCCCGTGTTCGCCCCGAACACCCAACTCAAAGTCATCAATAATAACTCATACCACTAAAGAGTTATTATTGCACTACCGCACCAATCTCATATTACAATATGGACTCCTTCTTATCATGAGTGTGTTAGTCTCCCAGTGTTTAAGATATCGAATGTCTACTAATTAAATGAGTTACTGACAACTCACTTAATTAATATCTTAGCTCCAAGAGTAGTACCACTCAACCTTATTATTATGTCGGACTAAGTCTACCTGCAGGGTTTACATGACAATCCATATGAGCTCCTCAAGGGGGCATCATCAACTTGAATTACTAGGACACAGTTTCATTCTATAATCAACAACACACCATATAAAATAATATCATTTCCCAACTTATCGGGCATATTGATTTAACGAACTAAATCTCACCCTTTGATAAATTAAAGAAATAAATATTAAGTATACGTAAGTATACGCGCTTGTTATTATATCATGATTAAGAGTACACACTTCCATAATAACAGAGGTTCTGTTCTTTTTTACAGTCAGTATAAAAAGAACTACCTCAAATGGTTCTGCTCAATACACTCAAAGTGTACTAATGTAATTTTATAGTCAAGATAAACTAATACCAAATTACACTACAATCATTCCAATGGTTTGTCTCATTTCATCTTGGTTGTGAGCAACTATTTATAATTTATAAGGAACTGATAACATGATCTTCTGTGTGACACCATACATCATGTTATCTTCAATATAAATTAAATGAACAACTACACTTAGCATATAAATGTAGACATTTGACCAATGTGATTCGTATTTCAAAATAAAAATTTATACAAAAAACTAGACTTTTAGTATACACTCTAACAATCTCCCACTTATACTAAAAGACTATGTTGCTATAAATGCTGTCATACCTCTTATCCACATCCCCTCAAGATGTCGATCAAAAGCTTTCGCCGGAAGGACCTTAGTGAAAGGATCTGACAGGTTATCTGCTGATGCAATCTTAGCGACAACAACTTCTCCTCACTTTACGATGTCTCGTATCAGGTGGTACTTGCGCTCAATGTGTTTACTCACCTTATGGGCTCGTGGTTCCTTCGAGTTTGCTACTGCACCGCTATTATCACAATAAATTGTGATGATTTTGGGTAAACCAGGAATCACATCTAAGTCCATCAAGAAGTTCCTGAAACATACAACTTCTTTGGCTGCCTTAGAGGCTGCCACATACTCAGCTTCCATGGTTGAGTCTAAAATGCATTTCTGCTTAACACTCCTCCATGCTATGGCTCCACCTCCTAAAGTAAACACATAACCTGAGGTAGACTTACTATTGTTCATATCTGATTGGAAGTCAGAATCCGTATAACCCACAGGGAGCAAATCATCCGCTTAGTAAACCAGCATATAATCTCTAGTCCTTCTCAGGTACTTTAATATATGTTTTACGGCAGTCCAATGTCCCTGTCTTAGATTACTTTGATATCTGCTAACCATTGTTGGTTGCTACTTGGAATACCGTCCTAGTTCCCTTGTATAAAAATTTGTATAAGCATAGAACTATCATAGCTACCCAAGTGTTCTACTAAAGTTAAATTTGGATTGCAAACGATGCTTAACATTATTAATCCAAATTTTCCCTTTAGAAGTTAAACTTGAATTGTGAACGAAACTTAACATTCTTACTTCAAGTTCAACCGATGTGATTTTTCTAAGTTAAATCATATTACAGAAGTTGATCAAATATTTATTTCAAGGATTGGCTTCCAGGTCAAACGTGGTGAGGCACTTGGCCTTCTTGGGTATGGGATCATCCACCACTGCCTAGACAAAACCTTTCAAAGAAATCGGATATTTAAACTTCTCACAGTAAAAAAGATTTAACAATAGAGACATCAATAGAAACACATTATCGAAACAAAAATCGATAACAAAAATGATAATTAAAATCGATAACCTCTTGTGTTTGATTTTACAAGATCTATACAAAAGGATGCACTAGTTATGATGCAGAAACTTATAACTATTTATACCTCTTGTAACTTATAGACCTCTTGATCTTCTATTGTATTCCTTTTCTTATCTCGGACGTCGTGTGGGCGACGATCTATCAAGACGAGAATCCACCCAAGCCTTCTTCTTCCTTCCAAGTTTCGTCCACCAACTTTCTCCAAGAGATGATGAAGTTCGACCACCAACTTTTTTCCAAGGGATGCTAGACAAGAGAACCTCCTTCTCTTCTTCTTCTCCTTCAAGCGACACCAATATGTCGTTGGCTACCAAGAGGGAAAACAAAGGAGAAGAGAAAAAGAGTAAGGGCCGACCACCACCAAGGAAGAGAGGAGAGGAATAGAATATGTGTTCTTGGGTGAGGCACCCCCTCCTTCTCTTTTTTATTCCTTGGTGATTGCAAAAAAAGGAAAATTTTGTAACAAAAATAAAACTTCCTCTTTCTCCTATGACATGGCCGACCATATGCTTATTCTCCAAGCAAGGAAAGATTTTAAACAAAATTAAAATATCTCTTTTAAAAACCCTTTTTGTGGATAGTTATAAAAGGAATGTTTTATAAATTAAAATCTCTCTCTTTTAAATCCTTTTATGGATATCTATAAAAGATAAGATTTAAATTAAAACATGGTTACAAAAGGAAAGTTTTATCAAAAATTAAAATCTTTCTTTCACACAATAGATAACTACAAATAAGGAAAGATTTCAAATCTCTCTTTTATTCCTTTGTAGAAATTTATAAAAGGAAAGATTTTAAAATTTAAACTCTCTTTTAAAACCAACATAAAAGGAAAGTTTTTAACAAAATAAAAACTCTCTTTTATTTCCTTTTATGACCGATCTAAAAAAGGAAAGTTTTATATTAAAATAATCCTTTTAAATCCTTTTTATGGGTCTCTAAAAAAGGAAAGATTTTACAAAATAAAACCTCCTTCTCTTCATGATGTGGCCGACCACTTGCTTGGGCACCAAGCAAGGCTTAGCCGGCCCTAGCTTGGGCTCCAAGCTTAGCTTGGCCGGCCCCTTGCTTGGTCTCCAAGCAAGGCTTGGCCGACCCTAACTTGGGCCTTAAGAAGCTAGGCTTTGGGTGGATATAAGGCTTTATATAAGAGGTTACAATAGGGACCTAGAGGAGGAATTGACTTTGGTCTCCCGATGAGCTTGAGCTTCCCGTGTTCGCCCCGAACACTTAACTCAAGTTCATCAATAATAACTTATACCACTAAAGAGTTATTATTGCACTACCGCACCAATCTCATATTACAATATGGGCTCCTTCTTATTATGAGTGTGTTAGTCTCCCTGTATTTAAGATATTAAATGTCCACTAATTGAATGGGTTACTAACAACTCACTTAATTAATATCTTAACTCCAAGAGTAGTATCACTCAACCTTATTGTCATGTCGGACTAAGTCCACCTGCAAGGTTTACATGACAATCCTTATGAGCTCCTCAAGGGGACATCATCAACCTAAATTACTATGATACAGTTTCATTCTATAATTAACAACACACCATATAAATAATATCATTTCCCAACTTATTGGGTCTATTGATTTAACGAGCTAAATCGCACCCTTTGATAAATTAAAGAAATAAATATTAAATATACGTGCTTGTTATTATATCATGATTAAGAGTACACACTTCCATAATAACAGAGGTTTTGTTCTTTTATATAGTCAGTATAAAAAGATATTATCTCAATTGGTCCTGCTCAATACACTCATAGTGTACTAGTGTAATTTATTAATCAAGATAAACTAATACCTAATTACACTGCAACCACTCCAATGGTTTGTCTCATTCCATCTTAGTTGTGAGCAACTATTTATAATTTATAAGGAACTGATAACATGAACTTCTGTGTGTCTCCTCACACTATGTTATCTACAATATAAATTAAAAAACTAGGCTTTTAGTATACATTCCAACAACCATGCCCACGGCAAAACAGATATCCGGTCTCGTGCATAACATTGCATACATTAGGCTTCCTACAGCAGAAGCATAAGGAACTGCCTTTATTTCCTCTATCTCTTTTGATGTCTTAGGAGACATCTCTTTAGATAAAGATATTCCCTGTCGAAAAGGTAGAAATCCTTTCTTGGAGTCTTGCATGTTAAAACGAGCTAGGATAGTATCGATATATGAAGCTTGGGATAAGCACAACATTCTTTTCTTGCAATCCCTTATTACTTTGATCCTAAGAATATGTCAACATTCTCCCAAGTCCTCCATATCAAAACACTTGGGCAACCATACCCTTACTTCTGATAATACTTTGACATTGTTGTCAACTATCAAAATGTCATCTACGTATAGTACAAGAAATACCACCACGTTTCTGTCACACTTCTTGTATACACAAGACTCATCCGGACATTGAATAAATCCATAAGACTGGATTACTTCATTAAATCGGATGTTCCAAGATCTTGAAGCTTGCTTCAGTCTATAAATAGATCGATTTAGCTTACATACAAGATGCTCTTTGCCCTTCGCAATGAATCCCTCTAGTTGTTTCATATGGATGTTTTCTTCAAGACTTCCAATAAGGAAAGTTGTCTTGACATCCATTTGTCAAATCTCATAATTCATATGAGCAGCAATAGATAAAAGAATTCGGATAGATTTAAGCATGGCTACCGGTGAAAAGGTTTCCTCTTTCTGAGTATACCCCTTCGCAACAAGCCTTGCTTTGAAGGTTTCTACCTTCCCATCTGTCTCTCTTTTTCTTTTATAGATCCATTTACATCCAATAGCTTTTACACCATTTGATGGTTCTATTAGCTCCCGGACTTTGTTAGAATACATAGATTCAATTTATGAATTTATTGCTCTTTGCCAAGATACTGTATCTTTATCTTGGAGTGATTCGTCATATGTTCGGGGATCAGGTTCATGTTTACCTGGGATCAAGTCTGAAGACTCTCCCAAAAATATGAATCTTTCAGGTTGTCTAACAACCCTCCCACTACGACGAGGCACTGTCTGTAGTTATGTATCATTTGTGATACGTGTTGTAGTTTCTTGTGATATTTCATCTTGCACTGTTGGTACTAAAGTAGGCGTGTTCTCTCTCATTTCTTCTAGAACGATTTCACTCATGGGCTTGTGGTTCATTACGTAATTCTTTTCTAAAAATCGTGCATTAATGTTAATAATGACCTTCTGATCTTTAGGACTATAAAACAAATCACCTTTCGTTCTTTTAGGATAACCTATAAATAGGCGAACATCTGTACGAGATTCTAACTTATCAGCATCTCCCTTCAGCACATATGCTGGACTACCCCAAATCCGAACATGACTCAGACTAGGCTTACGCTTATTCCATAATTCCGTGGGAGTAGAGGGCACTGATTTAGAAGGTACCAAGTTCAGAATGTACACTGTCATTTCTAAAGCATATCCCCAAAACGAATTTGGTAATTCTGAATAACTCATCATCGATTTAACTATTTCCATAAGAGTCATATTCCTTCATTTTGCTACACTATTCTGTTGGGGTGTACCAGGTGCAGACAATTGGGATCCAATCCCAACCTCTGATAAGTAATTCCTAAACTCTCCTGAGAGATACTCGCCACCACGATCAGACCGTAGTGTCTTGATACTTTTACCATGACGTTTCTCTAGATCAGCCTTGTACTCTTTGAACTTATCAAAGCACTCATACTTGCGGCGCATCAAGTAAATGTACCCATATCTCGAATAGTCATATATAAAAGAGACAAAATATTCGAAACCACCTCTCGCCTGGATAACCATAGGTCCACACAAATCAGAATGAACCAATTCTATCACATCTTTTGTTTTATACCCCTTGGCCTTAAAAGGTCTCTTGGTCATTTTTTCTTCCAAGCAAGATTCACAGGTTGAAAAGTTTTCCAACACTAATGAACCCAAGAATCTATCGGCTATTAGCCTTTGAATCCTGCTCAAGTTAATATGATCAAGTCTTAGATGCCAAAGATATATTTGGTTCATTTTCGAAGGTTCTTTTCTCTTATTAGAATTAGAGGATGTGTTATTAATTTCCATTTATTGCTTTGTGGGAGTTATTGGATTTAGAATATACAAATTGCCAACTAATGTACCAGAACAGATAACTATCCTATTTTTCTTGATAACCACTTTGTCATCAAAAGAAACAGTATATCCATCCAAAAATAGTTTAGAAACTGAAATTAAATTCTTTCTAAAACTTTGTACATAAAAATAATTTCTCAAAATCAAAGTTCTATTCCTATCAAATGATAAGTAAACATCTCCCACTGCAACAGCCGCCACTTTCGTAGCATTGCCCATGTAGACGGTTATCTCTCCTTCATATAGTTGTCGGGTTTCCTGGAACCCCTGCAATGTATTGCAGACATGATTAGTGACTCTTGTATCTACACACCAGGTACTGGTAGATAACACCGCTAAATATGTTTCAACTACTAGAGAATAAGATATACCTTTATTGTTCTCTTTCCTACGAGGACAGTCCATCTTCCAATATCCAGACTGCTTGCAAATGAAGCACTTGCCCTTCGGCTTCTTCACTCCTACTTTTAGTCCAGTACCTAGAGATCGATTCACTTTCTTTGTCGAGCCAGCTTGTTTCTTCTTCTTCTTCTTGCCTTTCGACTTAGAAGTAGAAACATTTTCAGCAAAGTGAATTTGAGAACTATGACGAAATAACCCTTCTACTGCCTGAAGTTCTGTCAGTAGTTCCGCCAATGAATAAATCCTTTTATTCATATTGTAGTTCAGGCAGAACTGCTCAAAACTTTTGGGCAGCGTTTGGAGAATAATATTGATCTGGGTTTCCCCATCGATTTCAGCTCCAAGGATTTGTATCTCATTCAAGTAAGCTATCATTTTGAGGATATGATCCCTTACGGGTGTCCCCTCTGACATGGTGGCTGTCATTAAGTTTCTCATAGCCTCTTGCCTAGCAACCCGATTCTGGTGTCCGAAGAGTTCATTGAGATTGTACATCATGTTATAGGCAGTAAGCATGGACTGATGCTGATGTTGCAGCACATTTGACATAGAAGTCAAAATGTAACACCTCGTCATCTCATCTGCCTTGACCCATTTCTTATGATACTCAATCTCCTCTTCACTAGAATCACTATTAGGCTCATCAAGGCAGACCTCTAACAATACAAACTTATAGCCTTCAACAGTTAGGACAATGTCCAGGTTTCTTTTTCAATCTATATAATTTGGACCAGTAAGTTTGTTCTCTTTCAGAATAATAGCAAGTGGGTTGAAAGTTATCCTAAGAATCACAAAATAAGTTTTGGTCAAAACTTAAGAATTTAGAATAATATTGATTCCTCAAACAATATCATTTAAATTCACCAACACCTCAAAACACCGTAAATTTTGTATGTCACAATAGTGTGGACATATACAAATTCAAACATTTGTAAGAGGAGGTTTTACCCATTAATTTTATTCTTGCCAACCTAACTTTATGACAAATAAAATTAATAGTTGGTATTCTTTCGGTCACACAAATAATAGCAGTGACTCTGATGGGGAGGATACTATTAAATGCGCCTAAATGTATACCATTACTTGATACTTAGCCCATTAAATAGGATTGTGCCCCTTCAGATGGAGAAGATCACACGCTCCTAAATAATTTCCTATAATCATCCATAAAGAAAGTTTGATCTAGTGATCCACAAACAAACTTATCCGATGTGGAGGAAGGCACTCAGAGCCAACGCGTAAGTTTGTTTGCAGCACTTACAAACTAGTAATGGAGACCGTAGAATTTATTTATAAATCTCTCTCCCACTTAGTTATTTAATATGAGGATTTTAACATGCACACACACATCACAGCAAATAAAAACAATAAATATGGAAAAATAATTTTCCAACTATTATGGCATCTTCCATCACTGTCCTCCATGTGTTGTCAGCTCTAGCAGTCGTCAAAACTAGCCTCCAGCCCTAGGGCTCATGTCATCGTGTCCATCGAGCTTCCTTTTCTGTTGCGCCTCTGGTCCTCAAATAGCACCACGCCTCGTAAGGATACGACCCGCGACAAAAATAAAATTTTACATATATCGATCATATATTCCACAAAGAAATGTACATAAAGTCTAGATCGAACAAAATGTAAAATCTTAAAACTAATACAGCTCCTGTTGTATTTAATAAATATAATTATACACACACATAAAATGCCCTCGACATGTCTGAGGGTCCAATACAGCTCCTGCTGTATCTAATGTGAATCGTTCGACCCTCTTTTTTAGTAACCGAGCATGCTCTCGGTCGACCGGGATATTTCCCGATCGGAGGAACTCGACCAAAGGCGTTCTCCAGTCACTCGAAGCTCCCGCTCTGGTTGGCCTATCGATGTGAGCTACTAACATCACCTACTAGATCGGCATATCTAACACCACTAGAGTTACGGCACTTGCTAATTTTGTTAGTTCGTCTGTATATTGATTCTCCGCTCAGGGATCTTTTGAATAATAACTTCCTGAAATCTCGCCTTCAATTTTTCGAACGCTTCTGCATATAGTTGTAGCCTGGCATTATTTACTTTAAAAGTCCCTAAGAGTTGTTGCACCGTCAGTTGAGAGTCTGAGTGGATAAGGACTCACGTAGCTCCCACATGCCTTGCTACTTGCAGACCGGCTATCAGCGCTTCGTACTCTACCTCGTTGTTCGTGGCTCTGTAGTCTAGTCGAATAGACATCTGCATTTGGTCCTCACGTGGTGATTTCAGAAGTATGCTCACGCCACTACCTTGCCGAGTGGACTATCCGTCACATAAATCTTCCACATTGTTTCGGGCTCGGCGTTTTGTATCTCCGTTATAAAATAGGCCAAAGCTTGTGCCTTGATCGCCGATCGGAGTTGGTACTGGATGTCGAATCCGCTTAACTTCGTGTTCCACTTGATTAGCTTGTCAGATGCTTCGAGTTTAAGAATAACCCAGCCCAGGGTACTGTTAGTTAACACAATTATTGGATGTGACAAAAAAGTATGGGCGTAACATCCGACTATCCGAGTGGCGAGGACCAGCCCGTACGCCAACTTCTAAAAATAGGTGTAGAGGCACTCAACATCTTTCAATATATGGCTTTAAAAATACACCGACTGTTGTTCAGTGTCGTTTTGCCGCACCAATGTTGAGCCAAGTGCTCGTTCTATGGACGACAGTTACATCTATAGAGATTCACAAGCAATAGACTTTGCCAATACAGGTAAGGAAGTTAGATAATTCTTGAGCTCTTTCAGCGCTTTATCGCATTCGGCGTCCCATTGGAATTTCATTGCCCGACACAGAACTTTGAAGAAAGAGTGACTCCAATCGGATGACTTACATATGAATCTTGATAGGGCAGCATTCCGTCCGATCAGCCGTTGAGCTTCCTTCAAGTTGCGTGGAGGAGGCATGTCCTAGAGTGCTTTCACTTTGCTTGGATTTGCCTCGATCCCCCGCTCGGTCACTATGTAACCGAGGAAGCGTTCGCTCCTGGCTCCGAACAGATACTTGTTTGAATTAAGCTTGATTTCGTACCTCCTCAATGTTCGACAGGTTTCTTCAATGGCTACATAGAGGTCAATGGCTCAGAGGGATTTTATCAAAATGTCGTCAACGTATACTGATTTGTCTTCAAAACACCTTGTTCATCAGCCTCTGGTAAGTGGCTCCGGCATTCTTCAGTCCAAACGGCATTACATTGTAGCAAAAGGTTCCGTCAGCAATTATGAAGCTAAATTTCTCTTGATCTTCTCTGGCGAGCGGCACCGGGTGGTAGCCCTGATATGCATCCAACATGCAAATCAGCTCGCAGTCCACCGTCGAGTCCACCATTTGATCAATGCGCGACAGCGAGTAGTAATCCTTCGAGCAAGTCTTGTTCAGATCTCGAAAGTCAATACAGCTCCGTCATTTATTCTCCGGCTTAGAGATTAGTACCACATTAGTTAGACAATTCAGAAATTGTACTTTGCGTATGTGACCGGCCTTCAGCAGTTTTTCTATTTCTGCTCGGATGATCTGATTTTGCTTAGCGCCGAAGTCTCTTTTCTTTTGTTTCATCGACCCAGCATCCGGTCGGACGTGTAGGTCGTGTTGTGCATGGTCGATGAAATATCCGGGAGCTCATGCGTCGCTCATACGAGCATATTATAAATCGGGAAACGTTTGTAACGGACGACTCATTAGTACATTATTCATAGGTCAATTATGAAAATGATGATACTTTTAACAACGGATTTTGTTATGATTATGACACTTAAGAAGTTGAATCCCTTGGACAATTATGAAAATACCATTTAAAGATAATAATAGGCCCAATATCAAAAGAAAATAAAGACAAAAGAAAGTCGCTCTGGTTGAAAAAGAAAAAAGAATTAGGGTTGCCATTGGTCGATTGGAAATTAACAAAAGGATGGGAAGAAAGAGGACAATTGCTTTTGAGAAGAGAAGAAATGAGAGATATTATTGGAGAAAGAGAGGAGCAAAACAACTAAATGAAGATTGAAAAGGAGAAAAACAAGGAGAATCAAGAGGAGATGGTAAGCCGGCACGTGGAGGCTTGCGTGTGAGTTGGGGGGAGTGAGGTTTACATGGAACTGAAGGAGAAAATAGATTTTCTAAAAAATTTGTAATTCATTTTAAATTGATTGAACTAGTTTAATCTAATTAACTTTGATTCGGTTATAATCTCATTAAATTAAATCTAAATCAACTCTAATTTGAATCATCATACTCCTTATCTTCACTCCTACTCGATATATTTCGTTCAACCTTAATCTGATTTTAAATCAACACTTTCACTGTGTTAAAAAATTCAATACATAATAAAATTTATATAGATAATAAAAGAAAATGGACTAGGCTATATGTCTATCTGTGGCTCCGTCTTTAATCTTTCTTATTAGATAAGCTGTAATCGTGTACCAAGATCCTACATACTCTAGATTTTTTTATTTGAAACTACTTTGCCTAGGTATAATTTAATTGATTACTTGTGTTCATAAGTTAGAATTTTGTGAAATTTTTATTTAATTTTTTGAACTAGTCGACCAACTTTGGAAAGTGGATTGACATCATTTTCATTTAGCTAAAGTGGGTTGATCAATTTTTAAAAGTTGATTGGTTGAAGATGAGTTATCCCTAGGTTCGGATAACTTGGGTTGACGCAAATTGAACTTGGGTCAATCCATATTGGTGGTGAGTATTTAAGTTTTCTTAGGGTTTAAATACTTTCAATAATGAATAACACTCTCTATTTCTTTTAATACTTTAAACCCCTATCTCTTGCACTACTCTCATCATTCCATCTCAATTTCTTTACTACTTTTTTGTTAAAAGTATTATTATTGTTGTGGTGGTTTTATGATAACATTTTCAATAATTATCCTCAATAATTGAATCATGGTATCAATGTTTAAAAATAACACTTTGAATCATCCTCTTAATTAAATTAAAAATAATTTAATAATTAAAAAAATACATTTCATTAAGATGGAAATAAATATTTTAATTAAAATAGGTAAATATATAATGATGAATATGTGTTAATCGAACACTTACATGTTTGACCATGGTGAGTGTGACCCTATTGAGGCATTTGACTCATAGTTACAACTTACATGTGATAGAAAGCCATTAAAGGCTTTATGCTTGGATTTACTCATCGAGCTGAGTTGGGTAAGAAGTTAAGTTCCTTTGGTTAACATCGAAGGGTCTAATGGAAGGTAGCTATATTTAGGGTACTTAAAAGCATATTGCTGAACAAAAAAAATACAGAGTTATTTTTGAAATATCCTATTGATAATTTTTTTTCAAATTTAAGTAGAGGAATACATTGATCAAAACTAACTTTACTCACTTGAAAAAGGGCAAAAAATTGAAAAGGACGTCCTTTTTTTAATCATGGGCACACCACACCATTTTAATTTTTTTATTAAAAGGATATTCCATCCCATTATAATTTTTTTATTAAAAAGTCATTCCACCACATTATTCAGGTATATACAATTACTCAACTATCTTTTAGTACTGTTTAATACTATCCTTTTTCGTCTAAATTCTAAATCAATTGAACACGTTGTAACAGTTATGAAATCGTAACTGTTATATATATTGTGGTTGTGACAACTATGATTTGGTAGCTACAACAATATAAATGTTCGATGAGTAAGTTGAATTTACGTACGATTTCATAGTTATTATAACATAAATGGTAGGTGAATAAGATTGAATCCACATTATAACAGTTACGAAATTGTAACTACTACAAAATGAATATTTTTTAACATATTAAATATTTGTTGTATCAATTATAAAATTATACTTATTACAACACATGTAACAACTACTAAATCATAATTGATACAACATATCCGACCGATTTAGAATTTAGATGGAAGATAATAATACGAATAATACTAAACAAAATTAGAGGGAAATTAAATATCTATACGCAACTAAACACTAAATTTGACTTTTGCCCAAACTTTTTCCTTCTCTCCTTCCTTCAACCTTTACCAAACTTTTTGCCCAAAGTTGCCGTTGAATTCCAACTTTAGCAAGGTGGATATAGTCAAATGATTGGGTTGAATTCCAACTTTAGCAAGGTGGATATAGTCAAATGATTGGGTTGAATTCCAACTTTAGCAAGGTGGATATAGTCCAATGATTGGGGAGGCAAGTTTTAGATAATGCATTCAAAGGTGTTCATAATCTCATAATGGTGTTGGCCATAAACTTGTGGTGGCATTGGCTTAGTGTATCATCAATGATGATGTGGGCCCTATTATAATGATAACATTGTGACTAAAAGGTGAGCATAGATGAATATGCTCGTCCCTAACGTAAACATGAACATTATAATATTAACAAAGTTAGCCTAACATGCACGGTACCATTTAGAATATTTAGTCCAACGTTTCTTGGTGTCATCGTTATACAAACTACTGCGTTGTTTGTTATAAACATATTAATTGCAGGTGAAATAATTCATGGAGGTCATTCACATTAAATTCATTTATTTTACTACTTTATAAGCATTTCGTGATTATTTGCTAATGTTACGTTCTTAATGATATTAGAGAAGAAAGCCACACAAGAATTAAATCATTCAACTGCTGTACACCATTACATGTTCATCAGCAAGTTCGGGCATTTACATGGATAGGGGAAACAACTTAACCATTCTAATTTCACGAAGATTTTGGTCGATTCCCCATATATACATGCACAATACAAATTGAAAGGGTTATGACTTACATCAAACGAACTTCGAAAAATGACAACTTAGAAATCGCTAAATATGCTTCAACTTAAACCTCAATCAAGATAAATGTGGCGCAACTCTAGAACAATGGGCCCATCAAAGAATCAAGCCTATTGCTATAACAATGGCAATCTCTGACATTCAAAATATTGTCTTTAAACGATGAGATATACAGTCCATTATCATGGGGCATTGATCTGAAATTCTGAGGATTTGAAGTTTGTGAGTGTTTAGTCTTAGTTTAACGCCCCCCGCTCCTTTTCGCTTCTAGCAAAGAACCATCTTTGAGCGCTTCTCGAGCTTCATTCTCCATCCCAAGAGCCAAAAGGGTAGCAGCCTGAAGATACAATGCACTTGGCCATGTAGGCGATATAACTAGTGCCTGCATTGCATCGTTAAGAGCTTCCTGTGGCATATCATTCATCAGATATGATAAACAACGGCGTGCAAAAATGGTTGGCGAAACCATTGTCCCAACATCAATAAACTGCATGTCACAGAGTATGTGGTCATTAGAATTTCATGTGCAGTATCAATGTATCTGAATGTAGAAGTTATGGATTTTGAAAGAATGTAAGGAGGCAAACAAGTGCAGGGGCTCATCATATTAGCATTAACAAACAAACACAATTCCTTATTTCTGACAAGAGATCAATTGATTCAACTATCGCTTTAACCTTGCACCAATATTTCCAAAATGACATCGATAAGAAAATTTTTGTTACTATTAAAGTTCACAATATGGAAGTTATATTGTATGATAACATACAATAGGCATTAACTTAATGATTTTTGTCATCTATAAGAGAATTCTGATGATATAACATCTTACTTAGATCTACATCTTTCTGGGGGCAATGTTTACTCTGTTCACTGTTATTCCAGAATGTGGTTGCATTGAACAATTCATTTGGTCGCATGCTCCTGCTTAAACCTTCATAGCAGATAAAGAGATAATCTAAGGCCTTCCCAATGTGAAAAAATGGTATCTTTAAAATGCATAACCTTGTTTCTCTAGAGAAACAATTTGGACTTTAATATCTAACAGGATTGGATTACAAATTTACATATGGAGTCTGGTTATTATCGCACTGCAAAATTAACGCAACTAATAGAAAACATGCTTGTTCATTATTGAACTTTCCTATACAACTTACAAGAGATAATAGAGTTACATCGATACAATCTTTTCAGAGAGTTGGGATATTAGGACATGGCCTTATTTCTAACCCTTAGTTAAATGTGGTGGTGTATTTTTTGATGACCAGCAGAATGGATGAATGTTTCTGCCAGCACAAATATGAACAATAAAGACAGTGAGCACGAGAATAAATTACCTGGGTGTAGCACTCAATTGCCGTAGTAAAATCCTTGTGCTTGAAAGCAGTATCACCCTTCTTTTTTGAGTTAAGTGTTTCTTGCATTTGATTCGTCCACATTTGAAATGACAGCTAAAAGAAAGGAAATGAACGAGATATGTAAAATCAACGAAATGCTTTAGGCATTATATGATTCTATTTCAAATCATTAACAAAATTATCAAAACAATATAAGACCAACTAAAGTCATCTCAATCATCAAGAGCCTTTTTGAGCAAAATTCCATATCGTGTTAAAATACTTCCAGATCCCAATTATAAAGCCATAGTTATATCTGAAGAGTGGCATTTGGATGTATTGAAATAAAATCAGCTAATTTTGCCAAGCAAACATCAATTGGAGAATTAAGAATACAACAACAGTAGTAAATGATTAAGAGGATATACTAAAAGTGGAAGAAAAACTTACACCCTATAGTAGTGAGGTGCAAAATAGAAAAATGCATTACAAACTAAAGGCAAATGGCAAGGTTGATACTTGAGGAAGTCAAAATACGCATCTTCTAAAGCAAAATGAATAAATGTAATTATGTTATATTTATTTGGAATTTCAATCAAAATCTTGCCTGGAAAATCAGTTCATACTATGTTCATGAGATGGTAGTAGAAATATTCAGATGAAACATCTGCACGATATTCATATATTCTTGTATGCATACAAGTCTGCTATTTCAGGTCAAGAAAAAGAAAACTTCTCATATGCAAACCTCATTTGTTGTACCCTCGTCATCTTTGTATCCAAGTGCTTCCAATATTTCATGAATTGCAGTCAAATCCATTCTGGAACAAGCTTCACCCAGGGGTGAAAGTGAAAGTGATTCTATTGAGGATGCACCACCACAAGGGATATCCATCAAAACATAAGAAGGGACCTACAGAACACATCATGTAGATCTTTATAATGGATCTAAAATCCAGATTATAAACTAATTTCTAAAACATATTGATGGCACAGATATACACTGGAGTAAGCATAGTGTAACTTGCAAGATGGGAAAACTCCATAAAACCACAAATATGAGTAGGAGAAATGTGCACCCAGATTATTCTAAAAAAATAAAACTAAACTAAACTAAAAAAACTTTAAAACATCAAGCTTATTTGTTAGTTTGATTAACAGGTAACAACAAAGTACAAGTGCAAGGGTCAATGACAGACAAAACCCCATCATGAAAGCCAAACAAAGATGGAAAGAGAAATGGGGGGAGTTGCTCACTTCAGTCTCCTTCTGGAGTGGAGTTAATGCATGTACTATTGACCTCACGTTAGGGCGTTCACGCTGTTCATATTGTAGGCACCTTGAAGCTAAGCGTACTAATTCAGTCCCATCTTCATCTGAGAATTGCCCTTCCAAACAAGAGTCCGTCAGACTATTGAAATTACGATCTCGTATCAAGTCAAGGGCCTGCAAGAAAATCTCTGGACAAATTTAGATACAACACATACACATAAGCCAACAAAAATCTAGTGCAACAATATAAGAACCTTAAATTCCCATTACTAAAAAGAGATAAGTTGGATTTTCTGCTTGGATTAGCTGTAATCATACCAATGTCATCCTTCTTTGCTCAAATATCAAATGCATAAGAGCTAAAGGCCAAATTAGATTTTAATTTGGAGCTGAATGTCTCAGCCAGGCAATGGCTCAGGCATATAACAAGTTAAGAAGAGACACTTGAAGGCTTAAGTTAGAAAATGTAAATGACCTAAAGTCAATAAACTCTACTAATCTAATTAAGTTGACAATTTAGGGTGGGGAGTTAGTCATGATAAAGATGAAGGTCAGACAGCCCACAGAATGAACAAATGCAAAGTGCTTTCACTTGATTTCAATCATGTAGCACAAAATTCTATAAGTTTTCCTTTCATGAAGGTTGTATTACTTGAAATGTCTCAAGGTTCTATAACTAAATGAGAGTTATCATTCACTCCCATAATGCTAGGTTGAACTGATCCTTGCAAAAATTAAAGTCAAGTGAGCTGATGAGAGGGATAAGGCTGGATGAAATTAAATTGACAGCTTCTTAAGATCTTGTTGTCCAGGTGCATGTAGTCTACATCTTCACAAACATGTTTATTTCCCTGGGCCTCTCTACGAAACAACGAGTTACGCCTTTTCATATGGGTCGGAACTTACCCAACAATAAATCATGCTACATTAGGACCATTATAGTTACAACAACTACAAACTGAGGTTTCAGTCATCGACTCTCTGTGAAAATGTCTCAGGCCTAGTAATTGCCATCCCTTTGTGAGGAAGCCCTCCTCTCCCGAAGTTACAGGTTATTTAATTGAGTTCCTTAAAGAGAGTTATCTTGTGCCCTTAGCATTCGCTACCTAGACATTTTCATTAATTTTAGGTACATGTCCTTTGATCAAAAATTAAACTCTACTACAACCGAAGTCGAAGTAGACACCAAATGAGAAAATAACATGTAACTCAGATCAAGTTGACCTTCCTCTAATTTGTAATTCTTCACCTACAACCACTCAACTTCCTTCAGTAATAATATGCACCCTAGTGTCATTGATTCACTTTTAGATAGTCATCAAAGGAAAAGAATGGCAGTGTTCCTGAGCATTAGGTCCACAATTTGTGATAGATAGCATATACAACTTCTTGATCAGCAAGGGCAGCATCGCAGCATCATGGTAATGTCAGGTGAGTCTTGAACTCTTCTAAAGATTGTCCATGTCGAGCAAGTTCCACCTTACCCATATTACCTTCCCCTCAAGAGGAATCTTTCCATGTTCCGACCAAGGAGTTGGAGGATGTTCAGCAAAGGTCAAGGTTGTCCACACCCCTCCTTGTCCAGGAGCAATCCTAGCTTGCCCAAATAAGACTAGGCTTTTGGCTCAGATACCTCAACTTTAGGTGAAGGGAACCCAACTAAGGTGGGGCTATGGTTATAGCCAAAATGGAGATCGTCTCTTCCCCATTATGCATCTCAAACAATCAAACAACCTTTAAATTTGGTGATAGAGACACTTTATGTGTTAAGAAGGCCCGCCAACATTAAGCTTGCAAAGGGAGCCTATTCAAAAAGGATTCCTTTGATCCCTTGACAAAGTACACCATCAAATTAAAGTCCATGTCTGCAAAGAAGAATAAAGATCAACTAGTACTTTGAAGCGTAAGCAAAGAAATGCAAATCAAACCTTCAGCTCCAAGAGACGTTGGAGCATGATGGAGGTATTAATGCGCTTAGAGGCCTCCTGGATCTCCCTTGGAGCAAGTCCAAGCAAGATGTTGACAACCAAAACAAAGAAGGTCCAACAAGTGGAGATCAGCCAAACTAGACGAGACAAAGAACTTCCTCTTCACCTCTAGATAAAAGAGTGAATTCCAAGGCTCTTCCAAGCAAATGAAGCTAAAATAATGTAACGGCATTCTTAAAGGCATAGTTGTTAGCCCTGACAAAATAGCCTAGCTTTAACTCTAAACCTAGCTTATTCCCCTCAACTAGGACAACTAAATTATATCATGAGATGGGGAAAATGACTTGTGATGAGATCCCAACAGCTTAAAACTTGAACAATAAAATTAGGAGATGAAAACAAAGCTTAGCATCCAAGAATTCCTAGAAAAAGGTGGTGCACCCTAACGAACAATTGTGAACCCTATCATTCTTAGAGGTGGCATCAAGTAGGATGGAATTTGATATTTCTAACGAAGTTTATCTTATTTGGATAAAGTGACCAATGAGAACTTAGAATCCCAAGCTTGCCTCACCTGTGTGGCAGAATTTGCCACAGCAAAGTAGAGGGGACTAGTTTCCACAACAAGCTCCATCTAGAATACTGAGGCAATCCTTAATGATGGGATACAAGGGAGGCATTGCATTAATATTGAAATGCTGCCTCAAGTTACCATCACACACAAATCAAGGCAAGAGGGGGCAATAGCTGAATGTTATTTAAAGTCACTCGACTCAATAGTGTATGCAAGAGCAATATTACAATAACAAACAACTTTTTCAAAGCCTTTTGAGAGCGCTGCAACATTTGGCATAGCCTTTTGTGAGCTTTGGAGAGCATCCTCCACACAAAGAGACAAAAAAAAACCACTAGACTTTAGTGTCTCTCTAAGACAAAGCTAATTAATCGCTAAGACCCCCAATTCACCTCTAAACTTATTAGCCACCTTACCTGGACAACCTTCGAATGCCTCAAGCAAGTTACATCTCAACAAAAAAGACTATTCGCCTCGGGTGAGTTACTTTCACCTCAGGCAACCTAATTGGCCATAGTTTGCCTCAGTTGAACTAAGCTCACCCTGAACAAACTCAGTGCACTCATGGTCCACCTTGCCCACTCATGGTCCACCTCGACCAAAGTACGTCTACCTCTAGCGAATGGAAAGCATTCCAATTAGCCTCGTCCAGACATAAAATAACTTGTGCTTATTTAGGTACAAATCACAAACTCAAGCCCTTCAGTTGAACTATGCACACCTTGAACAAACCCAAGCCACTCATGGTCCACCTCAACCAAAGTGTGTCTACCTCTAATGAATGGAAAGAATTTCAATAAACCTCATAAAACTCAAAATGACTCGTGCTCATCTAGCTACAAGTCTCAAATTCAGGCCCAAGCCAATTTTCTTGATATAATCGGTGTACTTCTAGAATCAGTTGTAAAATGACCGTAACAATATTTATGGAAATTCTTAAACTAAATTCTTAATCTGTTTCAATTTCTATCAATCCTCTTTTTTCATAAACTTATCAAAAAAAAATTCTCTCTATTCACTTATTAGCACTAAGACCTCACATATGAGCATCTTATTAGATAAATTTTAGAAAACTTTATCCAAATGTGGCACCAGGTAATTATCCAAGTGTTTCCATGAACAACCAGACTTAGCAATTGCATGTGCTTTGACATTATCTCTTGATCTTCAACACTAAGCAAGGAAATAGAACAGCAGTATACCAGTTAAATGTGTTGTAAATAGTGAGTGGGCATTCTACCAGTTGGACATTAGAAAGTATTTGAGAAATCAAGTATGTAGTGAATCATGAAAGAACACAACTCACATGGCTAGGAGGTATGTGCTTTCCACTTAGAACATCAAGGAGCAAAGTCCCAAAGCTATATATGACACTTTCTGGTGTAACCCTTCCTGCATATCAACTAGCAGAAATGAGATCACATGTGGCATTATGCAGAAGTGACATGTGAAAAACAGAATTAGCACAATACAAGATATTGCATTGAAATCTCTTGACTAAAAGAAAATTTTTAAATCATTTATCCATATTAGTCATACCTGTAATCTAATATTGACCAAAAAACAAGGGATTTAACCTAAAATTATAAAAAAGGCTACAAGGGCTAAGCGACGTATCGTATGCAAGGCTTTACATGGCCATACAATACTTGCATACGATACGTCGCCTAGCCCTTTCACGCCAATGCCATCCTCAAGTAAAGCCTTACATCATCGATAGGTTTCATAATATTGGTGAGTTTAGTTTGTCCGTTGACAAGCGGACCCCCTGAAAGCCTCGAGGGAAGTTTCACGCCAATGCCATCCTCAAGTAAAGCCTTACATCGTCATTGATAGGTTTCATAATATTGGTGAGTTTAGTTTGTCCGTTGACAAGCGGAACAATATATTTCACGCATGCCAACTAGTAAAGAATGAAATTATAAACCCATGATGAAGGGAGCACTGAATCTTGTAGCATCCTAGACTCCTAGTAAAGTCAACACTATATAATCTTCCGCCGTCTAGATAAAATATTGTTCCCAAAATCATTTAGTAATTGAATTATAAAAGCACATGTCGAACAATATTCCTTAATTGATAAATGAAAATTGGAAAAGCCTAACCAGAACTAGAAACGGTAAGTTTAATATATTGATACAATCACAAAGCTTTGATTTATCTCCAATGATGACAGAACCATAGTCAAAGGAAGTCTATGAATATGATAATTGTGAATCGTTTAAGATGAGTTGCATGTGTCTATTCATTGCTTAATGTACTTATTATATATGTAGTTACATATTATACTATATAATTATACTTTATGTTATATAGTTATTGTCATATCTAATCCTTTAAATAGCCGAAATTGTACCTTTAATTAGTAACTACCTAGAATTGGATCAAAATTAGGTTTAATTTGGGTTTAAGTTCATATATCTAAATATGAATTGAAAACTTGTTAATTGGTTTCAATTTCATGCATGTGTAGAATTGTGCATCCTGTGCTAGCCAACATGAAATGAAATTTTAAATTATGGGTTTACAATCACGATAACTAATCTTTAGGAGGGTAAAAACATCATAAAACCCTCACTATTTGTGACGGACAAACACAAGTTAATAATAAGGTATTTTATATGTTTTGTTCAAACTTTGGTTTCACAATCAAAAGAACTAATCTTTATAAGAGGAGAAAAAATTCATAGACCCTATTATTTGTGAAGGATCAAAACAAGTAATAGCAAGGAATTTGGTGGAGTCCAAATATGCAGATCTCACAACGCATATACATGCCCCATAGGCTTTCTTAATCTAGAATTTTATATGATTTGGTTCAGATTTTGGTTTCACAATCATAAGAACTAATCTTTATATGAGGATAAAAACATCATAAAACCTTATTCTTTGTTAAGTGTCAACACAAGTACAAGGTATTTGGGTGTTTCCAAATATGTAGGTCTCACATAGCATATAAAGCCCCATATGCTTTCTTGAAATTAATCCCATACATTGTATCGGATGTTTTCCCTATTGCATATGTATAGGTGGCTGCATCTCTGATCACCTAGACCACTTTTTAAAACACTGGATAGCATCTTAATAAATTGATTAAGATTTAAAGAATTCAAAAAAATTAAGCTTTACGAGAACACCCAATTTATAAATTTGTGGTTTAAAAATTATACATAATTGGATTAACAATCAATGCTTCTAACCATGATATTACTGAGGGATTCCAGAGGAATATGGTGAGCATCTAAACTGACAACTAGAGAGACAAATTGCAAGGCTGAAGTTTTTCAAGAGTACAAACCAGTTCTCAAATATTCAGGAGGTGTAAATGCCAAATTAGTACTATAACTCTTGCCATCCCGACTGTTCTTCATGAGGCCAAAACATGATAGTCTGGGATTACATTCCTGCAACACAACCGTTATGTTTAGAATTTGAGATAAGAATGCAAAAAATGTCATCATTGAGAACTGATATATTACATTACACATTACCACTCACTTCATCAAATAAAACTCTGTAGGCATTTAGATCATGATAGAGTGCACGGCCCCTACTGGTGCAATACTCTAAGGCCTCCGCCAAGTAGAGGACCACTCTTAGTCGCATAGGCCACTTCATTGGTTGTGATTCCCCTGTAAAGTAAAATAAATTAGACACAATCATGATGCAGACAGAGAAAGCCATTAAAAGCATTGAAGCTTCATCCTTTCCTACCAATTCCAATTTCTAAAGTAAGGAACCAGAAAAACCAATAGGATAAGTAATAAATGAAGACTCTACCTAAATAAGTCAACATTATGATTTCTGAGAAGATATAGAAGGATATAGCTCAAGAATTTTAATAACCTTGATTTTGGTTGTAGATAACAACAGCATACTAGGGTTTTCTCCTGCATTTTTGGATGACTGAGATCATGCAACTAGAGAGATTCTGGGTAAAGTAACTGAGGCAACTGCTTACATGGCTTCAACTAGAAAGACAACCACATACAAGGATAGTATACTTTAAAGATAAGGACGCAGAACAGTTTCACTCACATATGATTCTGTTGTATAATATTAAAAAAATATTTCAATACATTACTCCAATGCATAGGAGCTAAATCATAATATTTTTTTTGTACAAAAATTCATTTTTTCTGTAATACTATGGGCTGTTTCCCAAAACCAAACTATGGGTTATTGGGAGAATTTTGAGTAATAGACAACTATTGAAATAAATAGGAAATGGCAATAACTCTTTTATCTTGTGAACAATAACAGAAAATAACAGTAATTGGCTGTTGAGGAATTTACAGTGGAAAAGGTGCTTTGCAAGTGTTTCGTTGGGCATATATTCTGCCACAAGAAGCCTCTCATCGCCTTCGTAACAGCAGCCAAGCAAATTTGCCAATCTGTGGTTTCGAAGCTGGCCAACAGCTCTTGCTTCTTCCTAAAGGAAAAGATTACATTCTCAGCATAGGCATTTTTTTAAACAATAACAATAGCAAGTAAGAAATCAAAGCTTAGCAGTTATCATTTATCAGAAGTAAAAATTCTGTGAACAGAAACCGAGTTTCAGGAAAAATGTCAATAAATATTTGGTAATATAAAATCGTGCATATTGAGATGAAGCCCACAGTATATCACAGATCCTGTCTAGTACAAAAGTCAAACTTAATGATACTTAATAGCCTTTTTTTCAAATAAAGGTACCTTGACTAAGTATTTTTCACACTAAACATGCCTGAGTAAATTTATTTCTCCTAAGATTGTGATAAGAACATTAAATTACAAAGTTTCAGGCATTTGAAAATTTTCACCTATTCAATAATACATCTCTCATTAACAAACATCCATGATTCTATATTAGCAAACTCTTTGGCAGACCAAACTTGAAACTTCGCCTATAAGTTGAAAAGAGAGTTGAACATCAAGTATACCTTCACTAATTTAGAACTGTCACTAAACTGAAGACTGTGAAATCATCCAAATGTCCCAAGCACATGCACCTTTATAATCATTCAAACAACCTATTGACTGACTAAAAAGAGGAGCACATGAATCAGGACACTGATAATAAATTTACAAAAACAAAGCATGTTAAGATGAACGTCAAGTTCCATGTATCCACCACCCATAACTGATTACATTCAGAACAAATGGGCAGTTCATATTACTTCAAAATGGAGTGAAACAAGTACCAGGAATTGGCGGGTATCAGGCCAAGCTGATCTGTTAAATCTCTTCACTGCAATCCTCCTTTGTGCATCCAGCTTCCCCTTGTAAACAACATTCGGGGCCTTCTCACCATGCTCCGAGACAATGTTTTCAACCGCAAACCCAGACGTAGCCAATCTCAGCTGCTCAAAAGAAAACTCCTGGAAAGGGGGCAGATCATACGCCTCACCTTTCTCCTCACTCTCTGTAACAGAAACAAGTAAACACCCATCATCACTGCTTCCACTACTACCTGCAGCTCACAATCACCAAAACCTCAAACAATCTTAAGTTCATTCTCCTCCAAACACAAACTCACCTACATCCGGAGCTTCAAGAACAGTCCCCTTGAACTGTGAGCGCCAACAACAGGGCCGTAATCTTGAGAAACGAGCTCCCATCGCAAACTATATCAATACTCCTCTCCCCGAGTAGATCAGCAGCTAAACCATCTGGAGCTAGCTACAAACAAATGCAACAAAAGAAGAAAACAAAAGGCCCTATAAATCACTACTTCAATCACTTCGAAGCCAAATAATAATAATAATAATAATAATAATAATAATAAAACCAGGACAATGAATTCGTCAAAACAATCAAACCACAGGCTCCGGATCTAAACTAGAAAAGAGAGTAGTAAAAGAGAGTAATACCTCGCGAAGGTGGAAAAGATCCTAATCGAGAAGCTGGGGCTGGGAATCGAAGTAGGGATCGATAAAGCGAGTAGGGAAAAGTAGAGATCGGATCTCGCCTTCGGTTTGTTCTTCTCGTCTTCTTTCCGTGTGAATCATAATTGTTATTATTATTTCAGGAGCAATTTTTTTATAGCGACATGCGGTCCTTTCAAAACCCTAAACTAAATTTATTTTTATTATTATTATTTATTTATTTACCGTACTTGTCTTAATTTTATATAAAAAATTCCTAATTACTTCTTAATCGTCTTTCTAATTATATTTGCTTTAACTAAATCTCCGTAACGGTTAATAAGTAAACTGCTAAACTGGCAGGAATGGAAGACTAAACTAAGTAAAAGTTCCCCATGAGGTTCCTGTCCATTACTATATTTGTGGTCCATTTGCCACTTAATTTGTCAATCATCTTAAGTTTGCTCGTGTCTTATTTTGTCTTTAGATCTAGACATGTTGCTTCCTCTTTGGAGTTATTAAACTTTCTTTCTGTATCCAAATCCTTTTCTTCCCCATCTTTATCTTTGGAAAACTTTGTGTGCCAATCCAGTTAGAGTCTCATATTTGGTTCAAAATAATGACTTCTATTTTATGTAAGTATAATTATACCTAAATAAATACATTTCTAATATTTTACAGTTGTTTTACCTAAAATAAAGTTGTGTAAAAAAAAAAAAATCGTTTGCTTATACATTCACAAGCGGAAACTTCTATGATCATCTTCCGAATTAATTGGGTCGTAAATCTGAATATCCAGATTACTAAAAAATAATATTATAACCCATGACTATCTCTATCTTATCAATTCAACTATTTTCAATTTTTTTTACATCAAATAATATTATTTATTTATGTATTTATAATTCAGATATTCAACTATTGGTTTCACAAAAAAAAAAATTAAATCATCATAATAAATCAAAAAGTACTCATGATTATTCATCCGAAATGATTAATGTTCTTAGATTTATCTTTTTATCAGAGAAAAATATCCTATAATATATTGTAACTGGGATTTAAACTTTAAATATTTTATTGACACTAAGTGTAAGATCCTAGGGGACAACATAACATATTATAGAATTATACTATGGTCATTTTTAATAAAACATGGTACAAAGAATCCTGTTTTAACATTGGTTCAATTCTCGACCTGTGTACACTTCGGCGGGCCCGTGTGACACTGGTTGGCCCCGGCCAAAGTTGAAGACTAAATCACAATTAGCGGCGGCGATTGATGGCTTCGTCCGGGGTCCACAAAAACGGACGGTTGACACGGGCCCAGAGCAGGCGTGTTATATTTCAAAATTTAATGAAGGGTAATAGAAATAATTTAGAGATGATTAGAATTTAGAGGGATTAAATTGGAGATTATTATGACCGAATTGAGTTATTCAAAAGTTGATATATCTAGCGACTTTTATTTGAGTTTTGAAGGTATTTTATGTTCCATGGATTGGTTTAGTGGCATATCAACTGATGTGATGTTCGAGTTAATTTTTCTTTAACTTAAAACAAGCTCAATTCAAACTAAAATTTGAGAATTTATAGATTAATTGATATTAAACAAAGCAAAACCATGCTACATGCTGCCAAAATGTAGGTTAGATCATGCCTACATAAGCATAGCCGAATCAATACTTAGATAGTAGATTGACATAAAAGAATAGAGATTAAATTCTCGAAGAATAATTCTCTAAGAAATAAAATTTCTTCTACTTAAAGAGATATCATTTAGTTATTGGGATTTACCTCCTTTCTAAATATTTTAGACAGACATGAATCATCTTTAGCCACAAATGTAGGTTTAATTGTGTGTTAATAAAAACATCCATTTTATACCTATCCATCATCCTTAATTGCGTAAGCCCTCTTCTCTAATTTCCTCGGGAGGTACAATGGTTAAGACATGAGGTATTATCATATAAGGTATTGGAATAGAAACTCAATGCGTTCAAGCATGTATTCCCTTATATCTTGGCCATCTACACTAATAGTTAATAGTCATTTATAATTTACCTTTTCTGTGTTAATATAGAAATAGATTAAAACAAATCTTATTTTATCTCATCAGCCTTGTTCTCCTGCCTCCATGAGTATCTCAGATAATAAATAAAAGAAACAGAATTTTAATCTCTACCACAAGTAAACTTGTGCATTCTCAATTCTCACATGCTCCTAATTACAACTTTGCATAAGCTTAAAGATGAGGGGAGATTCACATGGACTTGATTGGTTGAGCCAATTAAGTGAGGTTCGAGCCATCTCGTGTGAGCCACTTTTTATTTCTCTATATATTTTTCTATTGTCCAGTTCTCAACGAAGAAGGGAGGACAGAGCCATAAGGGTAGTCCTCTTCCATGTTCTAACAACAAAAGCGAAGAATCAAACAACAATAAAACTAGTCAACATCTTGATGACCCAGACAAGATTGTGGGTGACTTAATTGGGAAATTTAATTCAAAAAGTTCTCAATGTTGATTCATTTGATGAAAAAGATTTGGCAATTATGATTCAATGACAAGAAACTGAGTTATTTTTAATACAGAAGTATTCTTTTATCCCGTCCTCTTCTATCTCTAAAAATGTGAATAGTATATTGTCAAACGGATCAATTAGTGGCGGGTCAGATTGGTCCGGCAAAAATCTATAATAGGACGATGTGGGACAGAATGGACTGAGAAATCTCCAACTCGATTTAAGATGAAATGTGAGTTAGGTGAGTTAGTTAGTCCAAGAACATGTCAAAAAATTAAATAAATACAGAAAATATTATATTTTTTAAGTTTGAATTGCATATTAGTCGGGTTAAATCCACAAACCCATTGAGTTTTTATTTTCATTTTAAATTTTAAAGATTTTTATTTCTCAACCCTCAAGTCAACCTGATTATGTCACGGATTGACTGCTTGGGCTCACAATCCTTACGGGTCGATCTACGTAGATTCGCTTAAAAATGGATTAATAAAATTTTAACTGAATCCACTTAAAATGATTGATAGAGTCGACCAACTCAATGGATCCAACTTAAATTAACAATTCTAAATTTAGTAATTATGATATGAGAATAGGAACATAAAATAAAATGATCTTTTATCTAATACTCCTCCCTCTATATAATATTCAAATTTAATTTAAAAAAATATTGGAAGTTATTGGTGTAATCATCATTGGATCAAGATTGACCAGTTTAACTAAGCTCGAGCGGAGAGTTTGAGTTTCGATATTTAGATAATATGTTGTAGGACATATGTGAGAGAAGTCAAGTAGATAATGGAGGACCAGTACTTGACTGGTAAAGTCCTAAATAGGGGTTAGGCAATGATAAAGTCTCAACTACAATTAGACAAAGCAAAGTTCAAGTGGATCAAGGAGGATTGCACTTTGGAAAAGAAAAGTCCTAACTGTGGTTAGGCAAAGGAAAGTCCAAGTGAGTCAAGGAGGACACATGTTAGCAAAGGAAAGTCTAAGTGGGTCAAGAAAGACAGTACGTTGGCAAGGAAAGTTCTAACTACAGTTAGACAAGCAAAGTTCAAATGGATCAAGAAGGATCACACGTTGGCAAAAGAAAGCCCTAACTGTGGTCAGACAAAGGGAAGTCCAAGTGGGTTAAGGAGAACTGCACGTTGGCAAAAGAAAACTCTAACTGTGGTTAAACAAGAGGAAAATCTAAGTGGGGTCAAGAAGGACTGCACTTGGTGATCAGAAGTCCAAAAAAATTTGGCAAAGTCTAAGTCGGTCAAAAGGTTGACAAGACACTTAGTGGAGAAGTCTCAACATATTACAGTTAACTGGAGATTTGGCAAGAGAACCCTGTGTAGGATTGAAAAGAATTTAGATATCTCCACAATGGCATGATTATTGCCCACTTTGGACCTAAACCCTTATGATTTTGCTCTTGGGCTCTACCCAAAAGGTCTCATGCCAATGGAGATATCTTTCTCTTATAAACTCATGATCTTTCTCATGTGTTTTCAATGTAGGACTATGTTTGCAACCTTGCAATCCCAACAATCCCTCCCTCAAACAAAGGACCACAGACTTCCTACGTCCGATCCTCAACCCACCAGGTCTTCCTGCCCCTCGGTCCACCCGACCTACTAGGACTTCCTTGCCTAGCCGCAACTAGGACTTCCTGCTTGGTGTCTGGTCCTCTTGATCCGAACATAGGAGCCTCCACTTTCTTTGTTTGAGGTCAATATTGTACCCACATGGCTCAATCAGACCATAGCTCTTGTGCACAGTCGGCTGTTAAACCTTATGGCAGTCCGGACTCTGATACCAATTGTAGGATCGAAAAAAATTTAGATATCTCCATAATGACATGATATTGTCCACTTTGGGCCTAAGCTCTCATGATTTTGCTCTTGGGCTCTACCCAAAATGCCTCATGCCAATGGAGATATCTTTCTCTTATAAACCCATGATCTTTTCCATGTGTTTTTAATGTGGGACTATCTTTGCAACCCCAACACCCTGGACTTCGGTTAACCAAGTTAGGGTTGAGTAATCGATCAGATTATCAATTGAGACATGTGTCAATTGATCTGCTGATCAATTGAACGCATTTCTTCGTGGAGTGCATGGTGAATCGATCAAGCGATTGATTCACCCTGAACCCAATCGATCAAGTGATCGATTGGAAGGTGATTTTTCACAAAACACGGTGTATTGCACTATGCTGAATCGATTAGAAAGAATTCCAATCGATTGAGGATATTGTGAGAGGCTTAATCGATTGGTTAATCGATTAAGTTTGGTCGCGAGTGAACAGAGAGCATCTAAATCGATCAAGTGATCGATTGAAGCTACTTGATCGATTGGGTAATCGATTAGGAGAAGTTCTCGAGCTTACAAAAGGCTTCATAATCGATTGGGTGATTGATTAAGAAGCCCCGTAATTGATTAAGAAGACCTGTAATCGATTGGCTAATCGATTAAGTGACGAAGAAAAGAGTCGTTGCGAAGTGTGGACGGTTGTATGCCCTCGGATCTAACGTGGCAATCGATTGGGGGTAAGGTCAATCGATTGGAAGTCTTGATCCACGGGATATAAAGGTGACAACAAAGATTCAAACACAACACTTCTTCTCTTATTCTTTTCGCCAGTTCTTAAAGGTTCTTGGAGTAAAATATTACTGCATTTCCAAACAGCAAAAGATAATCCACAACAACAAGAGATCAAGAGCAAAGGTTCTCATTATAGTATTCATTTTCTTGTTTTTGTTGTATTTTTTATTGTATTTCTTAGGTATTCTCGTGTTAGATTTTGTACGAGGCTTCTCCGCCTCCTAGAAGAAGGATTTCATAATGTACTATGAGTGAGGAGAGTGGATCATTGGATTAGTCACCTCAAGGGTGTTAACATTTACTTCTAGTTTTCCACTATAACAAATTATCGATGAAACAATTGGAGCTAATCATCCCATTTAGCTCGTCGAAGTGTCCTAACAAAAATATTCTTAATGGATTATTCATTTTATGGAAAAATTTGACAATTACGATTTAAAGGTAAGGGCATAAAAGTCTCTTTCTTGAAAAAAATATAAAAATGTTTTTTTATCTAATCCTGTGAAAATCGAAGCTTCCTCTTATCATTCCATATAAATACTAACATTGATGGCTTTGAAGAGGTATGTGCAAGAAATCTTATTCTTTTTAATATTGTTCATTTTTGCTAAGACGACTCTGACTTAAGTATTAGAGGAGCCTTACAGAATCATATGACACCTCTAATATGTTTTTTATTAATAGTAGGATTTGGCACATCCTCCGCATCACATATAAAACTCTATTCTATCACCTTCTATCCGACATTAAAGAATCATCCAGCAATATTCAGTCGCATTGCTAAAAAAAGATAAAGTATTGCATAATCTTCATCATACTCCATCAAAACCAATTCTCAGAAACCTAGGTATCTTAAATTAGTATCAAATTGTTAACCAAAATGGGAAAAAAAACTAACCTCTTTCTCTAGAGAAGAATTGGAGGAACTGATTGCCTCCCAAAAGTTGGTCTCTCTCATGGTCTCCCTAATAAAAGTCGACATCTTTGACAAACTCCCCCTTTGAAGTTCGCCTCTCACCTCAACTTCCTATTAGATGTCAGCAACTTGAGACGACTCTCTTACAAGTCAACAGATTAGTCTGAATCTTCTAAATGAGTCAGTAACCCTCTATAAATAATTGATAGTATAGATCGCTTCCTTATAGAAATCCACACTTAGGATTCAAACAAGTCAAATCCCTTTTACCAACTCTCTATTGCATCTCTCATGGCCACTCAAATCCAAAGCTCATACTGTCAGTAAACTAACAAACCAACAACTTCCATAAGATTATAACCCACTTATCATGAAAGAAGGGAAATTCATCATAACCAATAAAAGTAATTGGCACAATAAACCCATAGTGATTCTCCCTAGATATAACCTATAAATACCCAACACTAATGGTTCCATAGAGGTATGTATGAGAAACCCTATTCTCTTAAATATTATCCTCTTTCTAACTTAAACATCGAAAGGGATCATCCTTGGCACCTTTTCACATATTTTCTATTGATTGTAGGTTTTGCCGCATTCTTCACATCACATACAAAATTCTATTTGTCGCCTTTCTATATCATCTGACATTGAAGAAGTATTTGTTGGGAGCTTGTTGGTGCAATCGTTTCCCGGGTCAAAGTTGACCAGTTTGATTAAGCTCAAGTGGATTCAAGCTTGAGTTTCAATATTTGGACAATATGTGAGAAAGGTCAAGTAAGTCAAGGAAGATCATCACTTGACTAGTTAAGTCCTAACTCGAGGGTTAGACAAAGAAAAATTCTAAGTAGGTCAAAGAGAATTGTACGTTGGCAAGACAAGTCCTAGCATGATGGTTAGGCAAGGGAAAGTTCAAGTGGGTCAGGGAGGATCTCACATTGTCAAGGAAAGTTAAGTTGGTCAGGAGGACAACCTATTGGCAAGAAAAGTCCTAATTGTGGTTAGGTAAAGGAAAATCCAAGTAAGTCAAGGTAGACCACACGTTGGCAAGAAAATTCCAAGTGAGTCAAGGAGACCCGCACGTTGGCAAGGAAAGTCCTAACTACAGTTAGGCAAGCAAAGTTTAAGTAGATCACGGAGGATCCAATGTTGGCAAAGGAAACCCCCAACTGTGGTTAGGGAAAGGGAAGTTCAAGTGGATCAAGGAGGGTCGCACGTTGGTAACGTAAAGTTCTAACTGTGGTTAAGCAAGAAGAAAATTCAAGTGAGTGAAGGAGGTCCACATTTGGTGATAAAAAAATCCAACGGGAAGTTGGCAAAGTTCAAGTAAGTGAAAAGATCGACTGGACATTTGCTGAAGAAATCCCAACAGATCACGATTGACTAGAGATTGGGTAAGGGAACTCTATACTTGAGTTAAACAAATTAGGATTGTGTAATCGATCAAGTGATCGATTGAGACCTGTGCCAATCGATCAACACATCTCTGCGCAAAGTGCATGGTGAATCAATCATGCGATAGATTCACCCTGAACTCAATCGATCAAGTGATTGATTGGAAGTTGGTTTTTCGCGAAGCATAATGCATTGCACAGTGCTGAATTGATTGAAAATAATTCTAATCAATTGAGGATATCGTGCGAGGCTTAATCAATTAAGCTCAGTCGTGAATGAACATAGAGCTTCTGAATCGATCAGGTGATCGATTGAAGCTGCTTGAGCAATTGGGTAATCGATTGAGAGAAGCTTGCGAGCGAACAGAAGGCGTTTCATAATCAATTGGGTGATCGATTAAGAAGGCTTGTAATCGATTGGCTAATCGATTAAGTGATGAAGAAAAGAGCCATTGCGATGTTTGGACTGTTGAATGCGCTCGATCTGACATAGCAATCAATTGAGGGTAAGGTCAATCGATTATGAGTCCTAATCCGAGAAATATAAAGGTGATGACATATTCAAATGCAACACTTATTCGCTGATTCTTTCCACCAGTTCTTGAAGGTTCTTGGAGCAAAGTGCTACTGCATTTCCAAGCATCAAGAGGCGATCCATAACAATAAGAGATCAAGAGCAAATGTTGCTCATTCTAGTATTCATTTCCTTGTTCTTATTGTATATTTTGTTGTATTTCTCAGGTGTTCTCATGTTGGAGTTTGTATGAAGCTTCTCCACCTCCCAAAAGGAGGATTTCATAGTGTACTATGAGTGAGGAGAGTGAACCCTTGGATTGGCCATCTCAAGGAAGTGGATACCAAGTAAAATCAAGGGTGTTAGTGTTTGCTTCTAGTTTTCCGCTGCAACAAATGATCAATGAAGCGATTGGAGCTAATCAAGAGTGAGGAGAGTGAATCCTTGGATTAGTCATCTCAAGGAGGTGAATACTAAGTAAAATCAAGAGTATTAGCGTTTGCTTCTAATTTTCTGCTGCAACAAATCATCGACTAATAGATTGGAGTTGATCACCCCCTCTAGCTCACTAGAGTGTCCTAACACTTGGCACCCTTTAACATATTTTCTATTGATTGTAGGTTTTGCCGCATTCTTCACATCACATACAAAATTATATTTATCGCCTTTCTATATCATCTAACATTAAAGCATTATTTTCGAAGAAATCGACCTCTAGTCAAGGTTGCCACTTATCTCAAGTTGAATTTCAATGTTTGATCAATATATTTGATATGAGAGTGAAAATTCAAGCAGATCAATATTTACCCATGCTTAAGCTTTGTGCCTGAGCTTAGCTCACATTGCCTAGTTTCTAACTAGGACTTCTCACGTGCCAAGTGTTTAGCTTCTAGTTAATCCACCTTGGACTTTCTCTTTGCTAATTTTTTGTTGGACTTTCGATCACCAAGTGTAGTCCTCCTTGACCCACTTAGATTTTTCTCTTGCCTAACCTCAATTAAGACTTTCTTTTGTCAATGTGTGGTCCTTCTTAACCCACTTAGACTTTCTCTTACCAACGTACGATCCTTCTTAATTCACTTGACTTTCTTTTGCCTAACCTCGAGTTAAAACTTTACCATTGTCTAACCCTCGAGTTAGGATTTTCCTTGCCTAATCTCTAGTTAGGACTTTTCTCTTCCCTAACCCTCGAGTTAGGACTTTGCCCTTGTCTAACCCTCAAGTTAGGACTTTGCCTTGGTTAACCTCCAGTTTGGACTTTTCCCTTGCCTAACCCTCAAGCTAGGACTTTGCCCTTGCATAACTTCTGGTTAGAACTTTCCCAATTAAGTATCTAGTCTTTTATGACATACTTGACTTTTTCACACATTGTCAAGTATTTGGTCAACCTTGACTTACTTGACCTCTTCTCACATATTGTCTAAACATATTGTCTAAACTCAAAACTCAAGCTTGAATCCACTCGAGCTTAGTCAAACTGGTCAACCTTGATCCAGGTACGATTGCATCAACAATCTCCCAACAACGTGAAATCCAAATGAGTTAAGGTTGAATAGATAATTGACAATTAATGGAAGTTCAAACAAGTCATGGAGGATCATATGTCATACACAAGCGGTGAAGACCCAGTAGTTCCAAGTTGACAAGATGTTAGGCAATTGTGAAGTTTTGGTATATTAAGGTTGACTAGATGCTAGACAATGTGAAGTCTATATCAAGCTTGACCAAATGCTAAGTGAAATTCCGGATGGTTAAGCTTGACCCGATGTTAGGTAATGGTGAAGTCCTTATAGGTTAAAGTTGATTGGATGTTAAGTAAAGGAAGTTCTGACATGTCAAGGTTGATAGAATGTTTGGCAAAGAAGGTTTTGATAGATTAAAGTCAATCAAATACTAGACAATGTTAGAATTCAATCTTGGTAAGGCTAAAATAGAGATATCAGTCGACTACTATGGACTAACAATCGATTGATGAACCTCTACACCCTGAGTTTTAAGGTTTGAAGAGGTTTAAAGAGTGATTAATTGACTGATTGTGATTCATCAATCGACTAATATTTCTATTAGAGCAAACAGAATGCTTGCAACTTGGTTGATCAACTTAACTAATCATCATCAATTGACTAATGTAACTTTTGTAATGAACATAAAGTTTATGAGTTGATTCAGAAACTTGATTGTTGATGCAATAGTTGACTGATAGGATATGGTAGTCGACTGTTACGATCAATACCGAGTTAGAAAAATCGTTCTGCAAGTGTAACATTAGAATTCTAGAAGAACAATTAATTGATGGTGATAAGCAGTCAATTGTTTGACGGTTTCTAATTATAACTTGGCGCCTATAAAAGAGGATTTCATAGAGAATTTCTGACGCTGATTCTTGGAAATTGATGGAAAGTGTTGCTGCATTCCATACATTTAAAAGGTAAAGCTAAAGCAACAAAAAAGGGTCAAAACAAAGTTCCATTAGTGTAAACTAGTTATTTCAGTTGTATTCATTTTTATTTGTATATGTCTTTGTTTTGTGTTGCTTTGTAAGAACAAATTTATAAGAGATTTCTCTAGTTCCGAAAGGTATAAAAACAGAGAAAAGATAATAATGATATCACAGAATGTTAGTCCATGGTATCCAAATCAAGATGCTTATTATATTTCTTGATTCCGAATCAACTAAAAATCAAAATGTTGTGCTTATTATATTTTGTATTTTTTTTCACTACGTGTTAATTTCACACAAATGATGAACAAACGAAACGAAGTGAATCAATTCACCCCTCTAGCAACTCATAAGTCCCAACATTATCATCCAATAATTTCCAATCACATCAATCAAGAAAAGAGGAAGTATCCACAATTTCATTGGCTCTGTTGAAATCAATTGTCCCTTATATACGTAGAAAATTAGATGTCTTAAAATAGTATCATATTGTTAACTAAAATAAAAATGAAAAAAAAAGACTAACCTCATACAGAAAATTATATTTGTTTGACATGGGAAAGTTTCAGGCACATGCTTATTATTAAAAATCAATTAATCATCGAACACAAAATGACCGGTGGAAAATAACTTCACTAGGTTACTTTCTATCCTCCACCAGTCAGTACATGAATATGGTTGATGGAAAATTTTTATGGACTAGACTGGTCAATCTTAAAATTAGTGGGTCTGAAAGACTAGATACCTGGTGCTAGAAAAAAAATAATTTAAAAAATATATAAAGATGTAATACTATACTTGTGATGGTAAGACGTAGGACAAACTCTCATGTAACGAGAGTTCAAATTTTTCGCAGGACATATTATACCCTCGCGGTGTTTGAACCACTTGTGATACTGAACTGCCCTCCAGGGTTTATCTATTTTCAGATTTATCTCGATGGTCGGTGGAAAACTTTCGTAGAATCAAGTCATTCACCTCCAAATTAGTTGGTAGTTGAATATCTGAATTAAAAAATATATATATAAAGATGAGGAGTATGACTATCTATGAATCAAACGTTCATAAAACAAAGTTGGTGTTTGGCTTGATAAGAGTTTGTTTATGTTCGTTCAATACAAAAAAAATTAATTAATTAAATAAACAAGTTTGAAAAACTCATTAAATTAAACAAATAAGCTTGAACACATATGTGTTCAACTCGTTCATGTTCGGGAACAACATTTGTGAACAACGTTCAATGTTTGTGAACCATGTTTATTAATAAAACTCTTATCAATGCACTAAATAATAAAAAAAAAAAACAAGTTTGAATGATCAAGCTAAATAATCAATCAAACAATCAAATAATTTTGAATTGAGAACTCAATAATATCTAAATGAACCAAACTCAAACTCATAAAAAATAAATCAAATCAAGCTTGAATAATAATTTAATAATTTGATTCATTTTAGTTTAGGCTTGATTTGACTCGATTATTTAATCAAATAAGTTTGAATAACTTAAAATTTGACTCGGTTGAACTTAGTTACCTTCCTAAATGAGGAATAAGTATAACAAATAATGATGAAAAAAATGGCTTCCTTGCATCTGCCAAGGACATTAGTAGTTGGTGCATTTTAAAAGGAGGTTAAAAAAAATGTAACATTCTAAAATCCCGGAGGCAATAAGATCATAATGTCAAGGTTTACCATCGTTGCTTATGAAATTGAGTTCTTTAGTTCTTTAGTTCTTATCCCTTCTTCTATTTGGACCATTATAAAATATCGATATATTGTAGTTGAAAGGCAATAATAGTGTTTGGAACATAAAAGACTATAATACAAAAATCAAAACTATCAAATTATCACATAAAAATCTCATTAAAGAAGGCACTAGTGTTTGCATAGTCACAAAATCTAAGTGATAAATCCCTCCAAGAAGTTGACCTCTCTAACTAACTATGTATCAAAAGTTCTCTCTAATAGACTCCTTTCAAGTCGGCCTCTCTAGCAAACTATTGAGTCTTAATGACCAAGTAGGATAGTAAGCCAAAACGTACATATATATCCTCCAAGAGTCTTGGAGGAAAGATGACAACTTGTCTTATTTAGAACAATGATGTGCCCCCACGCGAGAGCCATGTGATTTAATAGCGATATCCCCATATCATGGAGCATCATTCTTAACATTACGCTCAAAGTTCTATTGATGGAGTAGAAAAACAAATACTTTCGCTCTAGGCTGGAATTTATATAAATAAAATATTTCTTTTTGAGAGGTAGTCAACTAACAGATAGATTAAATTAAAATTAATTCATTGATAGCATGATCAATCGATTGATGATAAAATAGGAATTATCAAAAAGATCTTAGAGTTTTAAAGGAACTATTGAGTAAACAAATGATTGAAGTGTAGATTTCACCAACTATCTCCTTATATATTTCAAACACAATTTTGTGAAAACATTCTACCTTCAATTTTATCTTCCACTTGTTGACAAGGAATAACTTGTAATTAAATTTTTCTATACAAAATTTCAATTTTAAACTTTAAATCCCCAATGCCTAAATGTTAGAATTTCTTTCCTAATTTTAAGTTTCATCCTAAAAGTAATTTTTCTGTTGACCAAGATAAATACTCTTCCCCTAAGTAGCGTTTCCGATTAAGTCGCAATAACTAATAATATTTATTTTCTAAACATTGTAATTCAAAATATATCAATTTTTTTTTTAAAAAAAATCAGGAAAGTAAAATATTAGAGAGAATAAATAGTACAAACTATTAAATATGTTTTTAAAATGACCGAACCGGTTCCAATTATGATCTGGAATCGGACTCACAATGCACGCGCTAGTGGTCGCCCTAAGCCGCCTCCCCAATCCTCATCTCCGTCTATAAATACAACCCCCCACCCCCCCGTTCTCCCCTTTTTCTCTAGCATCGCGGTCGGGCGAGGCGAGATCTTGCTCCGTTCCTCGTGAAGCTCTTCCCACCGAATCACACCGAATCAAACACACAAAGATCGTATGATCGTATTTGCGGATGAAATTTTGTTTAAGTTTATCTACTTTTTAGCCTGTAAACCCTCGATTTCTTGATCAAACCCTAGTTTTTCGCTCAATATCCAGCCATGGATACTCGGTTCCCTTACTCTCCAGCGGACGTCGCCAAAGTCCGGACAGTGCAGTTTGGCATCCTCAGCCCTGACGAAATCGTAACTACTCTCGATCTCCGTTATTTGGTTGCTAAAATTAGCTTTATTCTGATGCTTGGACTCTGGTTTGCTTTCTGTGTTGCTCTGGCAGCGGCAAATGTCAGTCGTGCAGGTGGAGCACGGTGAGACGATGGAGCGGGGAAAGCCGAAACCTGCCGGACTGAGCGACCCGCGTATGGGTACCATCGATCGCAAGATGAAGTGCGAAACTTGTATGGCGAACATGGCGGAGTGCCCCGGACACTTTGGCCATCTTGAACTCGCGAAGCCTATGTTCCATATTGGCTTCCTTAAGACAGTGCTGGCCATTATGCGATGTGTGTGCTTCAATTGCTCCAAGATCCTAGCTGACGAGGTACTCCTAAGAGCTTAGACGTTTCTCTTGAAGTAGAGTTGAAAGGATTTCAGTTTGTTAAGATAATTTATGTAGCAGCTATATGATTCTGCCAAATTGGTGTAAGTTTCTGTGTCCTAGATCATCTGTTTACTGGAATTCTGCTGAACTCTGTCTTATGCATTAAGATCAAGTTGGAATAACATTTGCTGAATTTGTAACAACGAACCTCAGTTTATTTCAGTTCAAGATATATTAATAGTTGTAGCAAATTACAGCTCTTTAAAGTTGTTTTCTGACCACTCTCTATCTAGAGATTGATTGAAAATTTCCTTGTGTATTTTTATCATTTCCAATTTTACTGTTGATGATGTGGGCTCTATTATTCTCTGTTAAGCACTACGAACTGTTATCATCTTAAGCTCAAAACAATATCTTACTGAAGGATTTCTTGTCTGTGTTAGGATGATGCGAAGTTCAAGCAAGCATTGAAAATTAGGAATCCAAAGAATAGATTGAAAAGAATATACGATGCCTGCAAAAGCAAGAAGAAATGTGCTGGTGGTGATGATATTGATGTTCAGGGTCAACAAGATCTAGATGAACCAATAAAGAAGACTCGTAATGGCTGTGGTGCTCAGCAACCAAATATTACTATAGATGGAATGAAGATGGTCGCAGAGTATAAAGCTCCAAAAAAGAAGTCTGATGAGCAAGAACAACTGCCAGAACCTGCTGAAAGAAAACAAATCCTTTCTGCTGAGAGGGTACTTTTTACAGATACATAGTATATCATTGCTATGATTAGTCAACTAGAAATTGTACATGTAATTGTTTTATTTTTTCAAATTGTTTCCAGGTTCTTAGCGTACTTAAGAGGATAACAGATGATGATTGCTTGCTACTGGGCCTGAACCCTAAGTTTGCTCGTCCGGATTGGATGATACTGCAAGTTCTCCCTATTCCCCCACCTCCTGTAAGACCTTCCGTGATGATGGATACCTCTTCCAGAAGTGAAGTGAGTTTATCAAAGACCTGAGATTTTAGTGCTTTTTTTCTTGTTTATATATATCACTTGTCCTATTCCTTATTGTTCCTATTTTCATGTATAAACAGGATGATTTGACTCATCAGTTGGCAATGATAATTAGACACAATGAGAATTTGAGGCGTCAAGAGAGAAATGGAGCTCCAGCTCACATTATTTCTGAATTTGCTCAACTATTGCAATTTCACATTGCCACATATTTTGATAATGATCTTCCCGGTCAGCCTAGGGTATGCATCATTGGTGATTTTCTTTGGTTCATATTTTTTTGTTTTTGTGAAATAATCATTTTGCACGAACAGGCTACACAAAGGTCAGGAAGACCCATCAAATCTATATGCAGCAGACTGAAGGCTAAGGAAGGCCGAATTAGAGGTAACCTGATGGGAAAGCGTGTTGACTTTTCAGCACGAACAGTCATTACGCCTGATCCAACAATTAACATTGATCAGTTGGGGGTTCCTTGGAGCATTGCTTTGAATCTAACATATCCAGAAACTGTAACACCGTACAACATTGAAAGGTTCTTAATTTGTTTGCAGCCTTATAGTATATGTCAAGAAAATAGAAAGTTTTCTAAGAATTTTTTGCTATTTCAGATTGAAAGAACTTGTGGAATACGGGCCTCATCCGCCTCCAGGGAAAACAGGGGCAAAGTATATTATAAGAGAAGATGGGCAAAGGCTTGATCTTCGATACTTGAAGAAAAGCAGTGATCATCATCTGGAGCTTGGCTACAAGGTCTGGTTTTAAAATTTATTTTTAGTTGATCCAGTTTGGTTATACTAACTTCTTCTGTTGTTATTATAGGTGGAACGCCATCTATGTGATGGTGACTTTGTTCTTTTCAATCGGCAGCCCAGTCTTCACAAAATGTCCATTATGGGACATCGCATCAAGATTATGCCATATTCAACTTTTCGCTTGAATCTGTCTGTAACGTCCCCATATAATGCTGATTTTGATGGAGACGAGATGAACATGCATGTTCCCCAATCTTTTGAAACTAGGGCTGAAGTTATGGAACTAATGATGGTGCCAAAGTGTATCGTCTCACCTCAATCAAATCGTCCTGTTATGGGTATTGTCCAAGATACTCTTTTAGGATGTCGCAAGATCACTAAACGGGATACATTTATTGAAAAGGTGCTAGCTGTAATAATTTTTTCTTCTTGTTAGAACTACTGAATATGAATTATAATGTATACTATACTGTCACAGGATGTCTTCATGAACATTTTGATGTGGTGGGAAGATTTTGATGGAAAGATACCTGCTCCTGCTATATTAAAGCCAAGGCCACTGTGGACCGGAAAACAAGTTTTCAACCTCATTATCCCCAAGCAAATAAATCTTATAAGATTTTCAGCATGGCATGCAGAGTCAGAAGTTGGTTCTATTACTCCAGGAGATACACTTGTTCGGATAGAGAAGGGAGAGCTTCTTTCTGGCACCCTTTGCAAAAAAACTCTTGGAACATCTACTGGAAGCCTTATTCATGTCATCTGGTAAGTCTTAATAAAGCTAATATATATATTTAATGACAGTACTTTCTATTAGTATGATCGACCAAGTTGTTAACCCTGCACTTATTGCAGGGAAGAAGTAGGCCCAGATGCAGCTCGAAAATTTTTGGGTCACACTCAATGGCTTGTGAACTATTGGCTATTACAGAATGCTTTTAGTATTGGAATCGGGGACACAATTGCTGATGCAGCAACTATGGAAAAAATCAATGAAACAATATCAAAAGCTAAAAATGATGTCAAAGAACTGATCAAGCTTGCACAGGAAAAACAACTGGAAGCAGAGCCTGGGCGAACCATGATGGAGTCTTTTGAGAATAAAGTAAACCAGGTACCGCAATCCAAACTTAACCTCAAACCAATTTTTTTTTTGGTCAAGACTCGAATTATTTTTCTCGAACTACCTTGCTTTGCAGGTTTTGAATAAAGCTCGTGATGATGCAGGGAGTAGTGCACAAAAGAGTTTGTCTGAAAGTAATAATCTGAAGGCCATGGTTACTGCAGGATCAAAGGGTAGTTTCATTAACATCTCACAGATGACTGCCTGTGTGGGGCAGCAGAATGTTGAGGGAAAGCGAATTCCCTTTGGTTTCAATGAGCGAACACTACCTCATTTCACCAAAGATGACTTTGGTCCTGAAAGTCGTGGGTTTGTTGAGAATTCTTACCTCCGTGGCCTAACACCTCAAGAATTTTTCTTTCATGCTATGGGTGGTAGGGAAGGTCTTATTGATACTGCTGTTAAGACATCTGAGACAGGCTATATCCAACGTCGTCTTGTAAAGGCTATGGAGGACATTATGGTTAAATATGATGGTACTGTTAGAAATTCACTGGGGGACGTTATTCAGTTCTTATATGGAGAAGATGGTATGGATGCTGTTTGGATTGAATCGCAGAAACTTGATTCATTGAAGATGAAGAAAGCAGAGTTTGTTCATGTTTTCAAATATGAGCTTGATGATGACAACTGGAATCCTAGCTATATGCAACCTGAACATGTGGAGGATCTGAAAACTATTCGTGAGTTTAGAAATGTATTTGATGCAGAGGTTCAGAAATTAGAAGCTGATCGCTACCAACTTGGCACTGAGATTGCTACTACTGGTGATGTCACAATGCCTATGCCTGTGAATCTCAAAAGGCTCATCTGGAATGCACAAAAGACATTCAAGATTGATTTGAGGAGGCCATCTGATATGCATCCAATGGAGATTGTGGAAGCTATTGATAAACTGCAAGAGAGACTGAAAGTTGTTCCTGGAGATGATTTTTTGAGCATGGAGGCCCAGAAAAATGCTACTTTATTATTCAATATCTTACTTCGCAGTACATTTGCCAGCAAACGGGTTCTGAAGGAATATAGACTAACTCGTGAGGCATTTGAATGGGTTATTGGTGAAATAGAATCTCGGTTTCTTCAGTCATTGGTAGCTCCAGGTGAAATGATTGGCTGTGTAGCTGCTCAATCTATTGGAGAACCAGCAACACAGATGACCCTAAACACTTTCCATTATGCTGGTGTGAGTGCTAAGAATGTCACTCTTGGTGTTCCCAGGTTGAGAGAAATTATTAATGTTGCTAAGAAAATTAAAACTCCTTCTCTCTCTGTTTATTTGAAGCCTGAGGTTAATAAAAAGAAAGAACTAGCAAAGAATGTGCAATGTGCATTGGAATACACAACATTGCGCAGTGTAACACATGCAACTGAGATATGGTATGATCCTGATCCTATGAGTACCATTATTGAAGAAGATGTTGATTTTGTCAAGTCATATTATGAAATGCCAGATGAGGATATTGCTCCTGAAAAGATATCTCCTTGGTTGCTTCGCATAGAACTGAACCGAGAGATGATGGTGGATAAGAAGTTGAGCATGGCAGACATTGCAGAGAAGATAAATCGTGAATTTGATGACGATTTAACATGCATCTTTAATGATGATAATGCAGATAAGCTCATCCTCCGTATCCGTATTATGAACGATGATGCACCCAAAGGTGAATTACAAGATGAATCTGCTGAGGATGATGTGTTCTTGAAGAAGATAGAGAGCAATATGTTGACTGAAATGGCTCTTCGGGGCATTCCTGACATCAATAAGGTTTTTATCAAATCAGGAAAGATAAATAGATTCGATGAGAGTGAAGGCTTCAAATCTGATGTAGAGTGGATGCTTGACACAGAAGGTGTTAATCTCTTGGCTGTTATCTGCCACGAAGATGTTGATGCAACGAGGACAACAAGTAATCACTTAATTGAAGTTATTGAGATTCTTGGAATTGAGGCTGTTCGACGTTCGCTCTTGGATGAGTTACGTGTGGTCATATCTTTTGATGGGTCTTATGTGAATTATCGTCATTTGGCTATTCTTTGTGACACAATGACATACAGAGGTCATCTGATGGCCATCACAAGGCATGGTATCAATAGGAATGACACTGGGCCTATGATGAGATGTTCATTTGAGGAGACTGTTGATATCCTTCTTGATGCATCTGTTTTTGCTGAAGCAGACCATCTCAGAGGGGTGACAGAAAATATTATGCTTGGCCAGCTTGCTCCAATCGGTACAGGGAGCTGTGCGCTATACTTGAATGATCAGATGTTGCAGCAGGCCATTGAATTGCAACTTCCTAGTTATATGGATGGAGGACTTGATTTTGGAATGACACCAGCACGTTCACCTATTTCTGGAACACCATATCATGAAGGAATGATGTCGCCAAGTTACTTGCTGAGTCCAAATATTCGTGCTTCACCCATTACAGATGCTCAGTTTTCTCCTTATGTTGGAGGCATGGCTTTCTCCCCCAGTTCTTCGCCTGGCTATAGCCCATCATCCCCAGGTTACAGTCCATCATCTCCTGGATATAGTCCCACTTCTCCAGGTTACAGTCCTACTTCTCCAGGGTATAGTCCTACATCTCCGGGCTACAGTCCAACTTCACCAACTTACAGTCCTAGTTCTCCTGGATATAGCCCTACAAGTCCTGCTTACTCTCCCACAAGCCCATCATATTCTCCAACCTCTCCTAGTTACAGCCCCACCTCTCCTAGTTACAGCCCTACATCTCCAACTTACAGCCCGACATCACCCAGTTACAGCCCCACTTCTCCTAGTTACAGTCCTACTTCCCCAAGTTATAGTCCTACCTCTCCGGCTTATAGCCCAACATCTCCAGCCTACAGTCCTACATCGCCTGCGTATAGCCCAACTTCACCTTCTTATAGTCCAACCTCACCTTCCTATAGCCCAACTTCGCCATCATACAGTCCGACCTCTCCTTCATACAGTCCTACGTCGCCGGCGTATAGCCCAACATCTCCAGGTTACAGCCCTACTTCTCCCAGTTACAGTCCTACATCTCCTTCCTACAGTCCCACATCTCCTAGTTACAATCCTTCAGCAAAATACAGTCCTTCACTTGCATACTCACCTAGCAGCCCAAGGTTGTCTCCCTCTAGCCCATACGGTCAATCGTCTCCAAATTACAGGTAACGAATTTTTTCAGTGTCACTATCATTTTCATTACTTCCACAAGTATTTTTATTAAATCTTTAATGAAATCTTTTTGGGAAATTTTGTGCCATAAAAGTTAACTGTAATTGGATTTTCTTGCTATGCCATGCAGTCCAACCTCACCATCATATTCACCAACATCTCCTTCATACTCACCTGCAAGTCCGACCTACAGTCCCACCAGGTAAATCCTCTAATATACTGGCTAGTATTCCTTTATATTCATGCAAAATGCAACTTTGAAATATTTGTCTTGTTCTTTATTTCCTGTGTTTCATCAACTTTCTCTATTTAATTTATTCTTATTTGTAGTAGCAATAAGATAATTTTAATGGAACAAATGGACATATATGGTAGAGTACTATTTCATTTATTTCTTAAGTCTCCTCATCACTCGTATACCTAAGTTTCCTTGTTAATTTTCTTTTGATTAAATTACATGACTCCCTGTTCGCTGCCGCCTGGTGAAAGTACTGTTATTGGGAATAATACATGATTTTTTGGACTGAGAATTCTTACGGATACCTTCTCTTCTTGCAGTCCTTACAGCTCTCGCACGGGCCCTGACTACAGTCCCAGTTCTCCACAATTCAGGTTACTTCGAACTTACTGCTTCCGATGTTAATTTTTGACCGTGACTCTCTTAAATTTGACACGTGTCTTATTGTCTCCATTGCAGTCCGAGTGCAGGCTACTCACCGACATCGCCAGGTTACTCTCCGTCCTCCACCAGTCAGTACACTCCACAGATGAGCAATGACGAGAACAACGACGAAAGCAACCCCTGACGAGCAATGATGAGAACGACGACGAAAGCAACCCCTGATGGAGTAATATGTGGCGTGCTTCTGCCAGGGACATTACAAATCAGGCATTCAAAAAAATGTTGAAAAATACTACATTGTAAAATTTAGGGGCAATAAGGTCATGATGCCTAGGCCTACCAGCTTTGTTGGTGACCTGAGTTCTTTAGTTCCAGTTAGTTCCCGTCCCGTGTTTGGAACATTAGATATATGGTTGTATTGCCATACTTGCATGCTTTGAATCCAACTGTTAATTTGTACTTGTAACCATGAGAATTCTGTGACTTGTTTATAGCTCTGAATGATCCATCCTATAGTTGGTATTAGAGTAGGACTCAAAATATTGAATTATTGTTTCTCGTGAAGAATTGGATTGTATGTGTGTTCTTCTAGAGCAAGAGAGATCAGAAAGAGATTGATAGTGGTTAATGATCGAATATTTATTCATAATTTATAGTATAATAATCTGAAAATAAGTTACTGTAAATTATATTTCAGTGTTTAATTGACAATTTTTTGTGTTTTTATTATTCAAATGGAAGATGTTACCTGAGATTAATTTGAAACCGACGACAGAATGAAACGCCATTGGTAAGCTTTTAAATTTAAACCCCCGCTAAAGAGACAGAGCGACACCGTCTCCCTTTCGCGTCCCGCTGTCGAGCACATGGCGGCCAGACTCCTCCCGTTCCTCCTCCTCCTTTTCCTCCTTCACCAGCCGGCGTTCGCCGCCAATTTCACCTGCCGCGCACCCGGCGGCGCGGCTCGGTGCCAGTCCCTCGTCGGCTACACCGCCCGTAACGATACCAACCTCGCGAAGATCATGACCCTTTTCCAGATCCGTTCCTTCCGGTCCCTCCTCGCCGCCAACGGCCTCCCCCTCTTCACCCCGCCGTCCCGCCCCGTCCCCGCTGGCTCCACCCTCCGCATTCGCCTCTCCTGCTCCTGCTCCGCCGGCCGCGGCGCCTCCGCCCACCGTCCCCTCTACCGGATCGCCCCCGGCGACGGCCTCGATTCCATCGCCCGAAACGTCTTCAACGGACTCATCTCCTACCAGGAGATCACCGCCGCCAACAACATCTCCGACCCTAATCTGATCCAAATAGGGCAGGAGATCTACATCCCCTTGCCCTGCAGCTGCGACAAGGTGGAGGGCGAGCCGGTGGTGCACTACGCGCACGTGGTGACCTCCGGCAGTACGGTGTCGGCGATCGCGGCGGAGTTCGGGGCCAAGGAGGAAACATTGCTGAATCTGAACGGGATTAGCGATCCCGAATCCCTCGAGGTTGGCCAAGTTCTCGATGTTCCTCTCAGAGGTTTGATCGATCCTCTTTCTTCCCTCGCATTTCTCTATCCAATACCCTGCTAAACCATGTCGATGCATGCCGCAGCGTGTTCTTCATCGATTGGCAGCGCCTCAGTGGACAGTGGCCTGCTCGTCTCCAATGGAACTTACATTCTCACCGCGAACAACTGTGTCCTCTGCAGCTGCAGCTCCTCTTCGTGGGAGTGAGTTCATGCATCAATTCATTGATCGTCTTACAAAAAAAAAAAAAAAAAACAAAACTTTGTGCCGTCCGTAACTGTTTCTTTGATTTGCATTAGGCTGGACTGCCACCCTACCAGAGGGATCAGTTCATCAGTTTGCCCAGTAGCAACCTGCGGAAATCTCTCCCTCGGCAATTCATCATCCAGCACAGCCTGTGAGAGCACAACATGCAACTATGCTGGCTACACCAACAGTACCAACTTCGACATACTCACTAGTCTAACAACTCAATCATTGTGCGATAGTAAGTTTCCAACTTGAGTATTAGTTCGTATTCTTCAGGATGGAGCGTAATTGTTCGCCATTAATCAATCAGGTGCAGGAACACCACTGCCACAGCCCAGTGATGGGTTTTCTCTGCGAGTAGAAGCTCGATCGTCGTCGAGTTTCTTGCGACTCTCTGTGGCTCTTGCAATGGTTTTGTTGGGTTGGAGTTCATGAAATAAAAGAGAAGATCCAGGATGTTGTGGTATCTCACTGAAGTTGGCTGACAAATTTAATGTAGTTCCTTTATGGTTGTTTATCTGTTTTTTTTGTTGTTTTCTTTTCTTTTCAACTTAAAAAAGTAGAATGATCTTTTGTTTGTTGTATATGCTTGTTTGTTTTAGCCCACTAGGTTGAGCCAAGTATGATATGATGGTGAGTTGAACTAGGTTGGACTATCAAATTGGATTGGGTGACTCATTTGATTCAATAATGGTTGATGCAAATTAACTCTGTATGATCAATGCATTTTATTGTTCAAGAGTTAATTGATAAAATACTTCTTTGATGTGCAAGTAATTTACGAAAATGCTTTTTGTAAATGACACATGTTGTTTGATGAGACATGTGTCTAAATATAAATTCAGCTCGGCGGGCTCACCCTATGCTGTCAAGTCGACTTCTCGGCCTTAGACAAGGTCACACTTCCATGGGCATGGTCATGTCATAGGTCTTAGGATTGCTTCTCCATTAACAAGTTTGAGACGACTAAACTTCTTAGACATTTTGATCTCAGTCAAGGTTTAAATTAAAATTTTAGAGAATTAATTTTTTCTTTAAGAGGGATACCCTGTCTACACGTCATGATGCTCCACTTTATATAATATATTCTAGTCTACAATGAAAATTTCTTTGGGGTAAGAACCGCCCTCTTCTTTCTATAACAACAACTCAAACAGTACTTTTTGATTTGAATAGGCACAAGCGAAGGCTCGCTTATAACTCGGTCGGACGATACAAGAGTTTGGGATCGACCATTAATATTAGAGAGATTGCAGACGCAAGGATGACTCTCTTTACCGTAATTTAGGGCATCCATAAGGGGAGAGTGCATGGTATTTCCTAAAGGCATTCACAACTAATACTTGGCTCGAGCGCATGTGAGAGGGAGAGAGAGACTTGTTGTAGATATTGAACTTTCATAGTTTTGAATTTCATATGCTCTGAGTCAAGCAACCCTTCTGCAGAACACATGGCAGATCTGATCTAAGAAAGAACTCACTGATCGACAAGGAAAGGGAGAGAAGGTAAAGAATGCGATCATATATAGATAGGTCAACCGATGATGGAGTTGGGAAGCAAATAATGATCTTCAATAGAGGAGAGAATCTGAATAGATGCTTTGAGAATCCAAATGGATAATTGACTTATATTATAATAGTTGTTGTCGTTCTCACTCAGACCTCGCTTTCCTAGCTTGCTCTAGAAGGAAGGTTTGAGTGCTCGCATGAGGGATACCCCGAAGGAAGGTTTGAGTGCTCGCATGAGGGATACCCCGTCTACATGTCACGATGCTCAACTTTATATAATATACTCTAGTCTACAATGGAAATTTCTTTGGGGTGAGAACCACCCTCTTCTTTCTATAACAACAACCCAAACAGTACTTTTTGATTTGAATACTTAAGGGTCGGTTTGTCCCTTTGATCTAAAGCCAAGTATAAAGAGGTCAGAGTGAGAGCAACCACAACTGTGCAAACTTTTATTTTTACTTTTATTTTTATTTTTTTTAAAGCCAGATAACGTTTTTTTTAGTTTTTAAATTTTTTTAAAACGTAACACTTTTTAAAATCTTTATTTTTACACAACGATTCTTTTAAATAACAAATTTTGTAAATATAAAATTTTAAATTAAAAATTAAATAACGGCTAGTTATTTAACGGTTACTTTTTAACGGCTAGTTTGAAATTTCAATTATACTCTCTAAATTCTCTTCCCATCTATTTTTTTCAAGTTCCTACCATCTTATTTTCTATCCGAAATGGATGAAAATAATAGGACATTTTTTACAAATTTCTTGAATTCTACAAACAACTCGCAAGAATATTCATCTTCCCAAACTCCACAAATTCCACCAAATTATCTATACCCACATCCATTTCCCAATATGTCATTTCCAATAATAAAATTAATATTTAAAAAATTAATATTATTTTTGAAAAATAATAAAATTATATTTTTAAACGTAAAATTATTATTAAAAAAAATAATAATAATTTAAATATTTTAAAACATATTTACAACATATTTATTTAATATGGAACAATGTTAAAATGAGTGAGTGGACGGTGGGACCCATGAATAATGAGTATTAACGTTAAAAGGGATGTGGGTGTTATAACACTAGAGCATTGTGGATGCTCTGACCAAGGGATGAACGATAGTGACGTGGAATTAGGGGGCATTGAAGGAAAGGACTCCAAAACTAGGCAAACTCGAAATCTCATTTTTTTTCAAACTTTACTTTCATTTTCATATACTTAACAGACTAGACTTAACACAAAACTTGAAACTTCATTTTTTTTCTTTTTTGACAAGGATCAATCTTATTCTTATTTTGATCTATATGCCCTAACTTTAAAACGAGCTATTACATGCCCTAATTTTAAAGTGCTCAACCAGCCGACTATAAGGGCCGAGTGATAATGACAAGATCGATTTTTAGGATCGAGTGAGAAAATACTCGATGAGATCGACTATTAATTAGGGGTAGATCTTTCTTAATTTTGAATATCATTCACAACTTGCTGATATGTAAGATCTTTCGTATTGTAGTTTTGAATAGCTATAGTCATTCACGACTATTACTAATAGGTAAATCTTTCGTAGTTTTGAATAATGAATGATCATCGGATAACCATAAATGGAAGGGCTGAATGATAATATAAGGATAGGCTTGATTTCAAGTTAGGGAGACTGTATCTGGAATAGCTCGACAATAAGGTCGGCCATATGGGTAGATCTTTCATAGTTTTGATTGTCTAGTCTAACATGGCCTCGTCAGATAGTCGTAAATTGCTCCAAACATAATTTATACTCCTTACATTCATGACTATGGATCGATTTTAAGTTAGGGCTGAGGAAGGCTCATTTTAAAGTTAGGGCCATTCACTCTACTCTAATAACATTCACTACGGTTGAGGCTCCAGTGAGTCAATTGGTTGAATCTTTATTCAAAATTATGAAAGATCTATGGGGAAAAATGACAAATCATGACTCATTTCTTTATTACTAAGGAGGAAAAGAGGATAGAGATTCTCTATAATGACATTATAGACCAATTGAAAGGGATGTGATGCAGCTTGGTAACGCCTTTGAGGGTCAAAAAGGGCACAAGTTCAAATCATGTCATCCCTACCTATTCTTCTCCTCTGGGTAGTAATGAGGCGAGGGATCCATTGAGATCGATTCAAATTGGATATACATATTTTCATTTTATGAGACTATATACATGTAAGATATGTATTGGGGAAAGAATCCTTTTTCTTTACAATCGTATCTACTGTGAGTTGAAAGCGTTCTTAGTTCAGTTTAGTAGAATGTGGATCTCCAAAACCCTCTGTCATAGGTTCAAATCCTACAGAGCGTGATTTCGTTTTTGTACGGTCTAATTACAATGAAATAACTTCACTAACTTGAAGAGCATGACCTCTTGCAGATTAAAGAAAGGAGAAAGTCAATAAATAAAAAAGAGATATTAATTAATGAAAGGTCCAACTCGATTCTAAGACTAGAGATTCCTATGTTCTTTTCCTTTTAGTTGATAGAGTCTCATCCTTGTTGTAGCTAGGTTAAGAAAAAAACCTTTGGATCTGCTTCACGAAACTTGATTATTCCAATTCTTTTATTGTTTATTCACTTTCTTTCATCAAAACTTGTCTATTCTATTATTATACTTATTAGTGTACGACCAACCAATTCCAACAAATGAAAGGATTCAAACCTTTTCTACAACCATGAAAAGGGGCTTTCTAGATTTCACATCTAATTGAATTGTAAGAATATGATAATATCTTTCATGAACTATTATGACCCAACTGGTCGGACTCACACTTTACAGATCTTCAGTTTCTAGTCTGAAGCTAGTAATGTAAAGAAAGTCTATACTATAGTAATTTTAGGAATTTGATATTGAATGGCACATGGTTCTACATTGATAAGCAAGAAGAAAGGAAGAAAGAAATATTGTTGTCTCACTTCTATACTGATTGAAACTGTGTTGTTGTGTCAGAAGAAGGATAGTTATACCGATTTGGTATAATCTAAGGACACCCTTAGTACAATACACTATTGAAGATCTCACAAAGATGAAATCTTAGTGAATTTTCATTTATTGATCCCATCTTTTACAGAATCGATCCCCCCTTTGACTGTACATAAATATGTGGAGCTCAGCATATCTAGAAGCACTGGTAAACGTTCTCTTGTTGACATTATTCGAGATTGGGTCATTAAAAAAAACCTATACCATCCCTAGTTGGAAAGTCTCATTGAGTTCCTAGCTTGGCCTGCACTACGATTGTTAGAACTCCTTCCAATCAGTTCAAAGTCGTATATCAAGGTTGTTGTGCTTTCTCTTTGTCTAGAAGACTAAGTAGTTGACGAGGTATCATTTCTTGACTACTAAAAGGCGACAAGACTTGTTGCCAAACTCGCATAGCAAAGAAAGGACTTGTCTCATTTAATTTGAGGGCAAAAACCCAGCCTGGTAAAGAGGGTAGGTGGGTGGGGAAGGAAGCGCGATATCCGGTCATTGAGAACAAGATATTGAAAGCTTCAAACTAGTAGTCCTATAAGGTATCAAAATAGAGCTTCCATAGCCTAGCCTAAGCATAGAAGGTTTCTCCCAAAGAGTCTTTCTTGTAGGATCGAAAAGAGCGTTAGAGGGGGGAGGAGTGAATAGCGATCATTGAAAATTTGATTTTAAAAACAGAGACACAGTGGAAAAATAAAGAGCAATGCTAACATGACCAAGTTTTTACTTGGTTCAGAGTCTCTTACTCCAACGCCCGCACTCATTGAGTGCTTTCATTGGGCAATCCACTAATAGTTCAAAATTGGTTACAAATTGCAAGTACAAGAACTATATAAAAGAATTACCGATAATAGAAAAACTAATTAAAGCTGAAGTCCGATCGTCGATGGATCGTAACAGCGTTGTGGGAGCCATTTCAGAGCACCGAGAAGCAGAGAAGATTGTTGTAGTTGTTGTTGTGAAGCTTTGGGTCAAAGGCCTTTAAATAGGTTCATTCCGAGCATCTGGAACTCCTCCGGGCACCTGGACCACGTGACATGCCCAATCGGCGCGCTCCACGTTAGCTTGTGGATGAAGCTTCATGTCCGAGCGCTTGGACCGACTCCTGGCGCCTGAACCGACTTCTGGCGCTTGGACCGACTCCTGGCGTCTGGACAGACTCTGGGCACCTGGACCGACTTCGGGCGCTGAGACCGCCTGGACGCCTATGGCCCACCCGGGTAAACTGGGTCCGGGCGCCCGGACCAGCTTCGGGAGTCCGAACTCCTTTTCTTCAGCAGTTTTCTCTCCTGCAGAAAAGGTTAATCCTGGGCAACCTAAAAATAGATTTTTCCTTACAAAATAGAGTTAGCACATAATAAAACATGGGTAGTAATTAGATTCTGTTTCCCTGAGACCAGGATTTAGTCAAGATCTCAGCTTAGATTTTCCAAATGAACCTAAGCTGAACCGACGCCTACAATTCCCTCAACGAGGAACACGTTCTCACTGGATCTCTCCTCTAGTTGTCTACCTTTACTTACCACTTGCAGTCACTCGACTTGCCTCTTGACCCACTAGGTCTTCCCGCTAGTTGTTAGGTCTGCAGACCCAACTGGACTTCGGCCAGTTGTTAGGTCCCGTGGACCCAACCAAACTTCCCGCCAGATATCGAATCCCGTGGACCTATCTAGACTTCACACCAGCTATCGGGCCCCACAGACCTAACTGGATTTTTCACCAGTTATCGAGCCCCATGGACCTAGCTGGATTTCAGTCTGGTGTCAGATCCTTCAGACCAGTCAACTCTACACACTTGGTAGAAACGTTAGACAACCAATACATCTAACTTTAACCTTTTTGTCATACATCAAAACCAGACTGTTAGTACAACCTACACCAACAATCTCTCTGTTTTTGATGTAGTGGCAACCCAGGTTAAAGTTAGAAAAAAAAATACAATAAGCATAAAGTGTTTTAAAAGTGAGTTCAAATTTTCTATCTTAACCCACTATCCTCCCTCTTTGACATACATTAAAAAAAAATGAAAGACATAATGCATAAAAGGAAGTAAGAAAATATTACAAGCTGAGAGCGTCAAGCAAGTTTTAAAGAATTATGGCCATGTTAAATAAAAGCTTAGGTTCATTTGAGGGAGAAGTAAATATTTTAAGAAATTTACAAGTTTTCAAATATTTCAAAAGTAATAACTTTTCAAGATTTCAAAGATAAATCTGGGTTTCAAAATGATTTTCAAAGTTTTCTAAATAAGACTTTCAAGAGAAATGTCTAAGTAATATTTTTAAAGGAAGTTTAAAGCAAAACTTCTAAGGAATTATGTTTAAAAGCTTTGTTGAAGTAAAGTTTTGTAAAAACTTCTTTAAGTTTGAAAAAATGTCAAACTTAATTTCTCGAAATAATTTTAAATAAAATTTATCAAGTAAGAATTTTAAAAGTGATTTCTAATATTTTAATACTTTTGTAGGAAATTATTTACAAAGTAATTACAAAAAAACTTTCTAATAAAAATTTTTAAGGTAAAAGATAGTCAAAACATTCTTCAAAGTAATTTTCCTAAAAGAGTAATTTTTATATAGAATAACTTCGCAAAATATTCTAAAAATATTTTTCAAAGAGATTTTCAAAATATTTGAAAGGAACCTTTCAAAAAAGTTTCTAAGGAAAATAAAAAAAATAAATTTTGAAATATGGTTTTGAAAATAGATTTTTTTTTCAAATGATGTATTTTCAAAACATTTTTCAAGGTGATTTTTCAAAAAAAAAGCTTTGAGTAATATATTTCCAAAATATCTTAGTAATCTTTTTCAAAACTTTCTAAGTAACTATTTCAAAATTTTCAAAATAAGTTTTAAGAAAACTTTTCTCAGAAAGATTGTTAAAATAATTTTACAAAAATTATTTTTTAATAAAAGGTTGAGATTATTTTTTAAAAAAACTTTTAAAAAATAATGTTTTTAAAAAGTATTAAAAATATGTTTGAATGCATAATTTAATAAAAGGTTTTCAACGGATAAGTTAAAGCAGTTTTTAGAAATACTCTCTAAGTCATTCATTTTTAAAGTAATTTTGTGATTTTTAAAGTTTAATCTCTTCAAATTTTCAAACATATAATTTTGAAACTTTGCAATAAATTTGAAAAACATTTTCAAAGAGTTTAAGCAAATTTGTTTTGAAATTAATTATTTTCAAGATATTTTCAAAATAGTTGAACTCTTTCTCCCCCTTAAGCTAACACTCCCCCTTAATTTGTACTAGGGTTTAGACATGTTAAATTGTGCAATACATTTTCAAGTCCCTTGCTCCTCCTTAATGTAACATCATTTGGTTATCTTTGTTAGCCATAGGAAGTTCTACTTTAGTGTCTAGGGAATTTACTATTCGTAACATAGATATTCATCAAATAGATTGTTTACACCTTATTATGATTGTTCATTTAAGTTTGATTAATCATTAATCAAACATAACCTTAGATTTAGGTGTATTAAGTTAAAATTAAATTTTAGGTTAAATGAAATAATTTGTTATAAATTCAATGATAGTTAATCATTATCAATGATTTATTGATTAACTTTTACTTGACTCAATTCAATAATTTACTACTTATTTGATTAAAACAACTTATATTTCATATTAACTGATTGAGTTAATAAATAAAAGTATTAGTTTTAATTTTAAGTTTTGATTATGTTAAACATAAATAAATTTATTTATTAAAGTTAAGTTAGGATTAACTAAGTTGTAAGTTGAAATCTGTTAAAGTTAGTAAATAAGTTAAGATTCAATTTGAGTCAATCTTTAATTAATATAAATTATGATTTAATTAAAGTAAAGTTAATTTTTTTATTAACATTGAAATTAAATTTGATTAAGTTAAAAAAAGGTTAAGCATTAATTGACTTGTAAATTCAAGTTTGATCTAAAGTGCATTAGAGTAAAGTTAATGTTTTAATTTGATTAGATTATGGTACTAATCAGGTTAAGTTAAATCTTAAATAATTCTAAACTAAACAATTAAATTTTAATTATTTACTTATTAATTACTCAATTGAGTTTAAAGTTTAAGTTAATTAAATTTTGATCGTTTGTTAATAAAGATTTAAGTTTTAAGTTAAGTTTTTCTTTTTAAAGGATTTTTTTTTAAATTAAAGGATTTTTTTAAAAGGGTTTTTAAAAGAATTTTTAAAGGATTTTTAAAAGAATTTTACAATAATAATTTTTAAAAAGATTTTTTTAAATAATTTATATATGAAACATTAATTAAAATATGTTTAATTCAATTTTAATTTTAGTGTGTAATTAAATTAAAATTGCTATTTAATTTAATTTAATTTAAATTAATTTAATCCTTATTTAATTTAATTTAATTTTAATTTAATTTAATTTTAATTTAATTTAATTTAATTTTATTTTAAGTTAAGTTAATTTAATTTTTATTTAAGTTGAGTTAATTTAATTTAATTTAACTTAATTTTAATTTAATTTAATTTTAATTTAATTTATTGTTAATTTAATTTAATTTTTAAATCTTTAATTATATCACTCGATTTATATTTTCAAAGGGAATCTTATAATATCTAGCAAGAATCTAATGAGGGATCAACTTCGAAGCTAGAAAAACCAGATGAGGCTGGTGACAAGTTCAAATTATAATTTTTGTGACCAATATCTGATCAAGAAATGAGTTGATGAACCCTCATGGGTGGTCTTACCAGAGGTAGTTCTCCATTTTTCGATGATCCAATGCACTAAGGGAATTCATGTTGAGTACTCACCACTACTAGTAAATGCTCCTTGATTCTTCCTTAAAAAGAGGATATAGACCTGCCTGTTTCAGAAAATGCCTTGCTGGCGAACAATAGAATAGTACCTTTTCGGAGGCATAAGGCCGCATTAAGTCCAGTGTGCTAAAAGTATGGTCATTGATCAAGGGAATTGATATTGAGACTCCTAAAGAACAGGGCCCCCTCTAATAGTACTTGATGATAGGAGTTAATGAGCATATCATCAACAAGGGGCTTTCGCACACAGACGTTTTTGACAACTTCCAGGATGTGTCCTAAAATAGGCGTACACAACACAAATTCGATGAAACTACCCGAGGAAGGAGCTCTTTAAGCCTATGCTTAATGCATGCTGCGCAGCATGAAATTCTAATTTTCTTTAACAGCCTCGTGACCTGTGCTTCAGCTTTCTCATAGAGAGAGGTGATAGTTTAGCACCTTTATGTTGACTGACTCCTAAAGCCTTTAAGGTTTTCAACACCAAGCCTTTCCTAGCAGTTAATTTGACCTGAGTCCTTAGACTTTTGGCTAATATTCTCCTGATGGGAACGTCGACTAATTCAAACTAACCAGTTATCTAGTACCTCTTACTGGATTTGATTGAGGGGTCCAGAAGATGGGAAAGATAAGGAGCCTAGTTTTGTACCTGGTTTACGTTTGGGAGCTTGGCTCAGGTTACCAAAAAGATCTTGATATTCTTATTTTATTAGTCCTAGTATCAATTATGAGATTATTGTAAAGAGCACATTATTGTATCATATTTCATTCTAAATAAAAAGACAAAGTTGATTATTATATTTATTTCAGTTCAGTGCCGATTAAATAAATATAATAATGTTCTTGGTAGTAGGTTCTTATCTACAGTATATGTTGAATTGATAGTGAGATATTGTAGCGAACACTGCTCTTAATTATTCCTAATCGAGTATTAATATACAAGAACAATATTAATGCGTTGAGACTAGCATGTAGGTCAACGGATGACTTGATATCACAAGTCATGGATATGAGATATCAAATTGACACATGAGTATATATTAGAGAATATATACTGAATGACCCGCTATGAGAATGTTTCATGGATCGTTATATGAGTGTCATAAACATTCTCATGTGATTATTGGTATGAATAGTCCTTAGACCTAAAGTCACTACGGTTCCCTACATAAGGAGTTGTGTACTTTGGTATCGACAAACGTCACCTGTAACAAGGTGGACAATAAAGTCGATCACTGGGTATGCAATGATTTATGCCGAGGGATGTGAGTGATGTAGATGGGATTTATCCCTTCCATATAACGGAAGCGATATCTGTGGACCCCTTGATTAGTAGGACACAAGAAAGCATGGTCATACGCAAATGAGTCAATATAAGATATTGAACTTATTTGATTGAGTGCGTCTACTTAGATATCAAGAAACACAAAGGTTGATAAGAGGATGACACGGTCTATGCATCATTAATGAACCTAGATATCAAGGATAGAGGGACAAAGTTATACAAGATAATAGCCACGGACAGGTTAGGTCAGATCTTGACCTTCTCGTCACTTAGGTAGCAATGATGCCTTGTTAGATGCCACTCATTGCTTATATATCTAAATGTTGATTTGGGTACATTGCTAACGTTACAAGAACCTATTGGGTCACACACAAAGAATAAGTAGATTTAGAGATGGGTTCATATGATGAATCATTGGATTAGGTCTAATCTGAATTGCACTTATTGAGTTGGACTCAAGTGGATCTAATTGTTGGATTAAGTCCAATTCAAACTAGACTCAAGGAGTCAATTCAAATTAATGAAATAGTGATTCATTGAATTTGAATTGCATGAGATCAATTGAGTAAAACTCGATTGAATTAGACTTGAGTTAGACTCGAGTGAATTAGACTTGAGTTAGACTCAAGTGAGGATACTTGAGTTAGACTCAAGTGAAGATTAATGGAAATAATCATTGAATTTCGAAATTCAATAATTATTTATCCCATTCAATTTTCGAAATTGAAATGAGGAGTTACACTCATTCAAAATGAAGAGTTATAAGTTTGGTCCTTAATGGAGTGTAAATGCTCATTAAGGTCATTGATGCTAATTAAGTGTTTCATTGGATGAAAATACTTAAGCTTTTTGCTTTTTGTTCTTCATTTTTGGACTTAATCTTCATTCTTCTTGCTCCTCTTCTCCTTGGCCGAAATCCATCTTCAAGGTTGCTAGCACAACCTTTCTCCTTTTGTGAGTTTGTGAGACAATCGAACACTTGTTCGTGTGGATACTGTAGAGGCGCGAACGCGAGATCGTGCTGTGATCCGAGCTGTCGGGAGTCTATACACACCAAAGGTATACATTATCATGCTTTAGATCTAACTTAGTATAAAATTTTATTTCCCTTCGCATGGATCTTCTGGGGTAATAGGTTTTTCCGCTGCGCGTTTGCGTGTTTAGTAACTTGTAATTACCTTACACTTTTTACTTGACCACCATCCAAAATCTGAACCTCCACTCTGGCATCCAATGGTACAGCATGAAGGTTCAGGAGATCTTCATGGTTTTGAATATAGCTAAGAGCATTCTATATAAATTGTTCCATTATAGCTGGGTAGGAGTTAGTAAGTGTTTGAGCTCCTCCTTTTATGGGCTAGTTTCCTTCTAAAGGAGGAGTCCATCTCCCCTTGCCACTCTGGCGGCCTTTCTGACCCATCTCATCCTCTTTTTTCCATATCTTATATCAATACAATACATTTTTTAATCTTTATCCCTACCACTACTTTGTCCTGGCCTTGATCCCTGTAAATCTTCTCACGTGATGATCATAAGGCTTTTGGGCAATGGAAAATGATCGTTGCATCCTGTTCCTCGCAACATGATTATCAAAATCACATTAGCTTTCCTTCGTGTCGTTGACGTCGACCCTACTTCAATTAAAGCTCGGCCAGTGTCCAGAATCGGGACCCAGGTGGGCCATGGTAACTCGGCGAGTCACTGACTCACTTCGTTCCTTGCCTCCCATACTCACCTCAATATGCTTTCTCTTTTTCTTGTTTTAGACTTGTTCTATTGGCCCCCTTGCTCGAAGAGATGGTCATCTATGCTTCACAGCTACTAGTGTCATCACCCTGCAAAGAGGTAATGGTAAATCAATTCAGATGCCCCGCACAAGAATTGTGTTGTAGGGTGCGTGAATCATCCGCGAGGCATGAAAAACGGACGTATGAATAGACTTTTCGTCGGTAGATCACACCGAGCGCTCTTGGTTAATCCTTCGAATGAATAAATGACTAAGGAAAGTGAAGTGTGTTAGTACTCTGAGGTAGTTTTGATGTGATCAACCGAGTTAAGTTAGATCCTGTGTTTGTTTGATGCCTTGTGTCTAATTGTGCAGGAACTTCGGAGCACAGGAAGTCGAGCGAAAGACGCAGCTAGCGAGAAGGACGACACAGGAGAGAGTCGACATGCTCAATGCGTCTGAAGGACGAGGTGCTATGAAAGAGTATGTTGGCGGATGAGAAGGAAGCGTGCAGCGTTTTCGAGAGATGAGAAGCCGAAGTGGAAGCTTACTCGAGAAAAAGGACGAAAAATGGATTCAAGCGAGCCATATTCTGAGTGGTCAAAATCACCCAAGCAAACAGAGCTAGAACGGGGAGAAACCATACAATCAACAGGTTGTTGACTATCCTGGTGCCTGGACCAAGTCCAGGCGCCCAAACCCCTTGGGCGCCCCCGGGTGTGCCTCACCGAGCACTGTTCGAAGAGGGTTGTGTCAACACGGTCAGGACGCCTAAACCTGGTCCAGGTGCCCAGACTGGAAAAGTCTATCTTCACCGAGCCGTTGTGAATCGTTGCAACGTAGATAAAACTTTATCCACACCCAAGAGTCCAGAGCTGCCACGTCAGCAAACGGTCATATTCGACTAGCAGATTATAAATAGAGCCATGATCTTAGTAGTTCCAAAATTCACTGGTATATGAATTTTTTTAGTGTTCTACTACTCTAATTATGAGCTGTCAGTGTTGTAAGAGACTACTTCGCCCTAAGGAAATCTTCATAGTGAGCTTTTCATAGTCTTGTATTAGTAATCTTCTGATTACAAACCAATACAATTTACCCCCTCTTTCCAGCTGTTCGGGTTCTAACAAGTGGTATTAGGGTCAGGCTCGTTTCAGAAGGACTAACCGCCATCCGAAGCAAAAACAAAAAAAAATGGGCGAATCCAACATCTACTCGTCAAAATTTGAGGGAGATTTCACATCATGAAAAATGCGTATGGAGGTATTCTTCAAGATTAATTTTAAAATATTACTAATTATAAAATATGATTTTGTAGCACTTATGGATCAACACAGAGCCGAGAAAGAAAAATACGTGTAGACGAAGAAGGAACAAGCCGACTTTGTGGCTAATGGGAAGCAGAGTTCCATCTACTTAGCGTTCTTCCACCCCAAGAGGTCAACTAGATCGGAAGCTATGACTCCATTAAAGATCTTTGGGAAGAATTCTTAGAGCTTCACGAAAGTACTTCGAAAGCCAAACTGGCAAAGCGAGACATCCTCCAAAGTCAACTGACGAACCACCGGATGAACAAGGGAAAGAAGGTAGTCCAACTCCGTGCAAGGATCAAAGATCTAATCACCCAGCTCAACAACTTCGAAGAAAAGGTAATGAACCACGACTCCTTAAGATATGCACTAAACGCCTTCCCAAGAACTCAGGAGTGGTCAACCTTAGTAGATGCTTACTACATCTCTAAAGACCTTGAGGTAAGTACTCTTGAAAGTTTATTTTCAACTTTTGAACTTCATGAGATGTGTTGTGTAGATTCTCAAGAATTAGAAAAATCTAACAACATTGCTCTAAAAGCCAAGAAGGATGAATCAAACGCTAACACTTCCCTCGATGATGATGAAACGTCATATATGGTAAGGAAATTTTAAAAAAAAAATTAAAAATAATAAGTCTAATCAAGTATAGGCAAAGAAAAGAAGAGTAAGGAAGATAAGATACTATAAATGCAATGAAGAGGGACACATCAAGGAGGGCTGCCCAAAGATGAAGAAGGACAACAAGAAAGGAGCAAGCATAACAAAGTACAAAACCCTAAAGATGACTTGGGACGAGTCGTCATGAAAATCTGATTTGGAGTACACTAGACTTGCATTGATGGCAAGTCACCAGGAGGAGAGCATAGACAAAGGGGGAGGCTTATCAGAAGAAAGCTACAACGAGGAGAAAGAAACAAGCTTCAGAGCAGATCTGGCAAGTGAGGTATGCTTACTACCTCTCTACCAATTATATTCAGGTATTAAATCCATGAATAGATCATTATATAAACTAAAATAAAAAAATAATAATTTGTAAAGGGAAAATTTTGAATTAAAAACAATTTTATCAAATGCATGTCCCTTAAAAATGTATGATAAATTAAAAGATGAAAATAAAAATTTGAAGGACCAAATTGAAAAATTAAGAAACTCTGCATGTCTTAATCAAAATACCTAGAAAAATTATAGAAGCCTCAATTGGATCTTCAATACCATTAGAGCCAACTTAGAAAAGTATCACAAAAATATGTACCCAAGAAATTTCTTATTAACCAGTAGAGAAAAATTTATTTTGGGTCCCAAAATCTTACTTAGTATAAAATAAATGATTATACATGTTTTATGTTTAGAAATATTAATTTCAATTTCAAAATTAAGTTCGTATGCTTACTGTTAATATTTATCTCTGAAATTTTTTCTTCTACTGCTAGAATGAAACCTCCCATAATATTAAATTTTTTAGAAGTTTTCTTCGATTAAAAATTATTTTATAAATTTTTGATTGAAAAGTCATAATCTAAAATTTAAAATATTTTAGATATGTATTTTGAAAAACTTGATTTTTTTTAAAGAATTAACGTTATATTTTGAATAACGAGAAAAATCAATATGATTTTTAGGTTAATAAAATTATTTTTAAAATATTTGTTTTCAAAAAGAATCATATCTATCTTAAATATTTTTGGTACAATCCTTCTTTTCAAAATTCTTATCCAATTTTTTTAAAGTGATAAGATCCCTTGAAATTCTATTTGAAAATATTTTTTTGGTAAATGTTTGATAAACAATGAATTTTCTATGGATTAATTACCGAAAACTTGATTTTTATAGTTAAAAAATCTTGAAAACTTAGGGTGCGTTTAGTACGCGCGTTTTTCATTTTCATTTTCTGGAAAATGTACGTTTTCTAGAAAATAGAAAATGACTTTTTGCCATTTTCTGTTTTTCTAGAAAGCGCTAGTTAATTTTTTAGAAAACAAGTACGAAAAATGTAAACCAAACATCATTTTTCAGAAAACACACATTTTCCAAAAAATGAAAATGAAAAATACGCGTACCAAACACACCCTTATCTTTCAAAATTTTTATTTTTCGTTTGTTGTACATTCTATTTTCAGTACTTAAAAATATTTTAGAAATTTATTTGTATAAAAATCTAATTTTAAAATTTAACTTACAAAAATTATGGTTCTACATAAAATTATTTATCTATACTAAAATACTTAGAAATTTTTCCTGATTTTTTTTTACATATTTAAATACTTCTATTGTCCTCTAAAAAATTTGTTTTTATTTTTTAATATTAAATTATTTTTAACATTAAATTTGCAAGTATGATTCTTAAATCTTGGAAAACTCAAAATTTTTAAAAAATTATTTTGTAAAAGTTTTTTTTTACTCTGACTTTTATTTCCTTAAACCTTAGAAAAAGTTTCAATTTTTTTTCTAAACTTATTTTTCCCCGACTTTATTTTTGTTGTGATCAAACGGGGAGAATGAGAGATGAGAACTTAAGTTTAGGAGGAGGTTATACTTATAATTTTGTAGTTTGTAAAATTCTAGTTTTAACTATTATTTTGCTCAATGTTTTACCATGTTTTTTCCCTAATTCTAACTTGGGTTGATGCATATAAAAAAGGGGGAGATTGTTAGTACTCCGAGATAGTTTTAATTTTTTCAATTGAGTTAAGTTAGGTCCTATGTTTGTTTGATGCCTTATGTCTAAATGTGTGGGAACTTAGGAGCACAGGAAGCTGAGCAAAAGACGCAGCTAACGAGAAGGACGACACGGGAAAGAGTCGATGAGCTCGACATGTCTGAAGGACGAGGTGTTGGGAAGAGTACGCAGGCGGATGAGAAGGAAGCATGCAGTGTTTCTTAGGGGCGAGAAGCTAGAGCAGAAGCTTACTCGAGGAGAATGGTGAAAAATGGATTCGGATGAGCCCTATTCCGAGTGGCCGAAATCACCCAAGTGAATGGAGTTGGAACGAGGAGAAACTAGATAGTCAACGGGCTGTTGATTGTCTAGGCTCCTAGACTAAGTCCAAGAGCCTGGATCCCCCGGGCGCCCCTAGGTGCGCCTCGTTGAGCGCTGCCTGAAGAGGGCTGTGTCAGCACATTTCGGGCGCCCAGACTTGGTCCAGGTGCCCGGATCAGAAAAGTTTGTCTTCATTGAGCCGTTGCGAACTGTTGCGATGTGGATAAAATTTTATCCACGCCTAGGCACTTGGAGTCCTTCCAGGCGCCCGGAGCTGCCACGTCAGCAAACGATCATATTTGACCAGCAGGCTATAAATAGAGCCTTGGTCTCAGTAGTTCCAAAATTCACTGGTACACGAATTTCTTTAGTGTTTTACTATTCTAATTGTGAGCTGTAAATGTTGTAAGAGGCTACTCTGCGCGAAGGAGAACTTCATAGTGAGCTTTTTATAGTCTTAGATTAAGACTCTTCTGATTACAAACTAAGGCAATTTACCCTCCTCTTTCCAACCGCTCGGGTTCTAACAAAGTGCTCGCTTATAGTTACACCTCTGTCTCTAGCCCTTGCTCAAGCGTCCTAGCCCTTTTATCGCTCCATGGGGGTTTGACTACTCAGAAGAGTTAAACTTGGCTTATATTAGCGGGCATGTTGTATGGAGAAGAGTGTATGAGATTTTCGATAGAGGGTAGGAGTTTAGAGATTCGAAGTCGTGTATCTATCCATACGAAGTCAGGGATGCATCTTGTTGAAATAGTGATATATGTTTAGTCTCACATTGAAAAGAATGAAGATGTTTGATAGACTTATTAAAGGATGTGCATCAAGTGTGTTATATTTAATTGGTGACCTTGATAACCAAGTGGAGCATATTTATATATATGTCAAAGATGGACACTTGGGCACTTGGGGCACGTGGGCTCATAGATATTAAATTCGGAATAAATTTAATTTTGAATTTTTTGGTGAACAGATGTGATAGTTAACGTGTCTGCTCATGAATAGGTGTCTCCACAACCTTTCTCAAAGGTTGCATTGTTCACTATATATACATCATTTTAACATCTTCTCGGTAATCACTTTTTATTCTCTAATTTGTCTTGGGAGAATCTATAGAATTGCTGTCTATAGATTCTACATTATTTTGAGTATCTTGGAGGGAATTTGTCGCTAAAATCTGGCAGCAACACAGTGGGGGCAAAATTTCCTTAAGGAAAGTGATTTACGCTCAAAACAAGGTTCTATCTTCGTACTACTTCCAACACATCTTCCCTTGCAAGTGCATGTGGGTATGAAATGACCCGTAGTTCAAGAGAAAGGTTTCGATGATGTGGGATTAGCACAAGACTTTTTGTGGTGGCCTCTAGTGCAAGAAGGAATGCAGATGGTGCTTCAGAAAGCTCTTCACAGTACGTTTGATTTCTTCTCATATCGATTGAGGGCATTGGGTAAAAGGGGAATGGGTGATTGATGAAAGAAATATACTCCTTAGTCTGATAGCTGTCATGTATTATGGATGTTGGGCAATCACTCCTAGGCCGTTGAGCATGTTGGTAGTCAATTAAGAGTTCAGAACGACACTAAGACATCGGAAAGTTAGCCGTACCGACTCTTCCTAGCTTCCTAGCTTAGTTGGTAGCTGGCCTAACCTATGTTCATCTCACTCCGACCTTTCTTCTTAGTGCTCCCTAGAATACAATAGTCCTGTTTGATAGAACCAGGGACGCAGGAACCTACTTTGATATTCTATGATCTGATGTCGTCTATTTAAAATCGTCAACAATCGGAGTTCTCTCGAATAGCTCCTAGTCTTAGTTAGCTCTCCTAGCTGCACTAAAATAACTATTATAGTTGAGTATGGCATCAATCAATCTTCTTTGCACAAGCATTGGGGGAGAAAATAAATAAGGAGTACGCAAGTAAACTACTGCATGGGTGATATCCTTACTGAGGTTTTTCCTACCTCCCCTAGCAGGGAGAATGCCTTACTTGGAATCTCAAGCATTCTTCCTTCTTCACTTACACAAATCCCTTCTATCGCGAATATAGTGTAAAGATTTTCTTCTATCTCCTTTGTGTCAGTTTAAGAATTAGTAATCAGATGCTATAGAGGAAGATTCAAAAAGTGTTGATATGCCAACTAGCTCAAGTTCCACAGTTGATTCAATAGTTGTGTTCTCTATATTCTATCAACGAGGGATTTCTAGACACCAAATGGATCAAAGAACTCATTCTTTTTGGTCTGATACGCTAGTTCCCATCTTTTGTCCAGAGCTAAAATGAGTTATACAACCATATTTATGTAACAATAACCTCTTTTGTAAACCCTCTGACTATGGGTGCAAATGAGTCAAGCCGCTCGCGAGTCGCTCATAAGTAACTCGATCAAAGTTTGACTCGAGCTCGGAGTTGACTGAGTTCTAGCCGAGCTCAAGCTAGCTCGTTTAATATTCGAGCCGATCTCGAGCCCATTTAATACTGGCTCAATGGCTCGTCGAGCATGTTTGAGCCAGGCTAATTCAATATTCTAATATTTAAAATAATTACTACTTTAAAACTAAATATTAAGTTGAGGAGATGTTTGTAGCTAGAGTATTTCATTAGGTTTGCCAGAGGTTGAAGGTTCAAATGCTAGCCTACGTAGCTTGTTTTTTTTTATTTAAATTCATTGTTTAAATGGCCGAGCCAAGCTCGAGCAGACCCAAGCTCGAGCTCGACTCACTCATTTTACTCCTACATCTAACAATCACTCAAAAAATGGATTTGGTATTTCAGAGGAGACCAAAGGCTCTATCTATGAAATCCTACAATCATATTTTTATCTGAAGGGCTATAGAACTCTCGCAAGCATTAAGTCGTCGAACTAACAACTCTATAATAAACTTCTACGTGCTATATGCTCTTCACCTAACACATTCAACTACCTTTTCTTGCAACAAGTCCGACCGCTGCTCTAATACAATCTGTTTTGGGTCTTTTTTTGCATCTCTCTTTCCAGGAAAGTCATTACCGTTAGCGTACAACACCCTTGTAAGCAACTTGACTACCCCTTTGTTGGTTGCTACTCGGAATACCGTCCTAGTTCCCCTGTATAAAAATTTATACAAGCATAGACTATCCTAGCTACCCATGTGCTCTACTGAAGTTAAATTTGGATTGCAAACGGTGCTTAACATTATTAATCCAAATTGCCCTTCAGAAGTTAAACTTGGATTGGAAACGATATTTAACATTTTTACTCCAAGTTTAACCGATGTGATCTTCCTAAGTTAAACCATATTACAGAAGTTAATCAAATATCTATTTCAATGATCGGCTTCCAGGTTAAACATGGCGAGACACTAGACCTTCTTGGGTATGGAATCATCCACCACTTACTAGACAAAGTCTTTCAAAGAAATTGGATATTTAACTTCTTACAGTAAACTAGGTTTAACTATAGAGACTTCAATAGAAGCACAATATCGAAACATGAAATCGAACAATAAAATCGATAACAAAAATGATAACCTAAAACCGATAACCTCTTGTGTTTGGTTTTTCAAGATCTATACAAAAGATGAACTAGTTATGATGCGGAAACTAATAACTAGTTATACCTTTTGTAGCTTATAGACCTCTTGATCTTCTATTGTATTCCTCTCCTTCTCTTGGACGTCGTGTGAGCGACGATCTTCCAAGATGAAATCCACCCAAGCTTCTTCTTTTGCTTCCAAGTTTCAGCCACCAACTAACCTCCAAGGGATGCTAGACAAGAGAGCTTCCTTCTCTTCTTCTTCTCCTTCAAGCAATCGGCCACCAAGAGAAAGCAATGCTTGATGCCGCCGGCCTCCAAGAGAGAAAACAAAAGGAGAAGAGAAAAGGACAAGGGTCGGCCACCAAAAGATTGGAAGAGAGGAATAGAAGATGTGTTATCTCATGAGGCACTCCTCCATCTCTTTTATAATCCTTAGTCTTGGCAAAAAAAGGAAAGTTTTAAACATAATTAAAACTTCCTTATATTCCTTGCCAATGACTAAAAAAGAAAGTTTTAAATTTTTTTTTAAAACTTCCTTTACTGCTTGTCATGGCCGACCCTATACTTGTGCTCCAAACAAGGAAAGTTTTAAACATAAAATTAAAACTTTCTTATTTGTTTCCGGTAAGAAATTTTAATAAAAATTTCTCTTTTAAATCCCTTGTTGGTTATAAAAGGAAAATTCATAAATTAAAATCTCTCTTTTAAAACATATGTTGGTTATGCACATTAGATCTATTATCTGAGTTGTATAATGGTTGCATGCATGTTTAGATTAATACATGTATTTTAGCATGATTAGATTCATGTATTGATATTAGTTGTGAACATATGCTCGAGTAGTATGTATAGATGAGTTATTTATGTCTTCCGCTGTTACATATTGTATGTTTCACATTTTTGAGAGTTTTTAGTATAGATATTTTCATGCGAACAATTTTAGTTAAAGTATAGTTAGTAGTCAAGTAGCGCTCTGCCCTCACAGTCTAGTAGTGAGGAGGGTGGGGTGTTACAAGTTGGTATCAAAGCAATTCCTATTCTCCAGCATCACACATCAGCACCAACCTTGTCATCTTCAAGTAAGAAAGTATTTAAATTCTTTTATTAGTATGTTTTTCCTTATTAATTGTAGCATAGAGAAACCTTTAGAAATATTTGTTTATAAGTGCTAAAGTGAGATAAAAGTTTTTGAGTGCTGAGCAAAGTAACAGTTAAGGACAAGTACCCTCTTCTCAGAATAGATGATCTATTTGATCAGCTAAAGAGGGTAATAGTGTTCTCTAAAATAGACCTGCGCTCTGGGTACCATCAGTTGAAAGTGAAAGGAAGTAATACGCCCAGGACAGCTTCCAGGACCAGATATGTACACTACAAATTTGTAGTCATGCCATTTGGTGTGACTAATGCACCTGCAGTCTCCAGGGACTTTATAACAGGTCTTCCAAGGACCACTAATAGGTATGATGCGATATGAGTGATAGTGGACCGAGAAATTAAGAAGACTAAGGGACAAAGAAGTACCACTAGTAAGGTCATCTGGCAGAACCAGAAGTACGAGGAAATTACTTGGGAGCGTGAGGACAGCATGAGGCAGAAATATCCAGAATTATTTTAAGTTTGAGGACGAACTTTTTATAAGGTATAGGGAGTTGTAACGACCCAAATTTCCTCATTACGAGTCCTAATAGTGCTCAAAAATATTTAGAAATGCTTTAGAAATATTCTAGAAATTTTTAGAGTATTTTATGTAATTTTTGGAGTTCGTTTGGTATTTTTACCAAAAGAAACAAGTTACAAAAAAAAAAATAAAGAAATTAAGCCGAGGTTCGAACCGGAGACCTCCGGTTAAGCAAAGCCTTTAGTTGTCTCGGCTGACCAAGTGCCCAAGCGGGCGATGCTAATCAAATAAGGGATGGAATTTATTTAAGCAGTAGTTAGAAAACAAAGAATAAATTGGAATAAAAAGGGATGCAGTCGAGATTCGAACCCGCGACCTCCGACCCGATCCGAACCTTAAGCGAATCCGGCTAACCAAGTGCCCAAGCGGGCTGTGCTGTTTAGAAAGGACAACGAAATTTATTTAAGAAGTTAACAGAATATGTGAGTTATAAAGAGAGAAACTTAGGGCTTGATTTCTGCCGTGACCTAAATCCTTTCTCCTTCTTCCTCTCGCGTCCACGACGTTTTCCTCTCGGGCGGAATTGAAGAACGAAGCTAGGGCTTCGTCTCGGTGGCCGGCCAAGGGTTCAATCCGAGAAGTTCTTCCCGTCTTCACGATTCCCTCGTCGAGGAGAGCACGGAGGTGCAAGGAGGCGCCGGAATTTGATCTGTCCGAAACCCTAGAGGCTGATTTTGGGTGTAGGTCCAAGAACACCAAGGTAAGTGCTCTCACCTACAGTAAGAGTAGTTCCGAGATTTCCTTTACTTGCTGCCATGAATTGAGGTTTCGGATTCTTGCTTCCTTCTTGATTTCGTAGCATGTTGTAAGGCAGTGCTCTTGATGTCTGCTGCCGAGAATCTCAAAGAAAGAAATGAATTGTTTAGTTAGGCATATGGTTTAGATTTCTACAGATTTCGGATTATGCTGTAAAGATTTGTTGATTGAGGTTTTGCTGCCGTGAGTTTTATAAAGAAGATGAGAAGGGGTTTTAATGGATTTGGCATGTAGGTTAGACTTCTCAGTTCTTATAATTAGCATCTCATAATTGGATTTTTGTTAATTGTGGTTACCTCAATGAACACAGTCGGCTCATATGGAGCCTTGCAAGTTCGGTTTGTTCTAAGGAAAGGGCATGAATAATTTTAGTTCAGAGGTGTTCAATGGATTACTGTGGCACAGTGTATGAGGAATGATTGTTCAGTATTACAGATTTTGATTTGTTTAGCATTGCAGATTTTGAATTGTTTAGCATTGCAGTTTTGATGGTTTAGCATTAGAAGATCCAATTTGATCTCTAGTAGCTTAATTAGATTTGCAGATTTTTGATTGTTTAGCATGAAGTTTGATTGGAGCAATGAAAAGGGCACAAGTAGTTTCCTTGGGGTTTGTTGTGCAATCCGGTCATTCTTGGCTATTAGGCAATAAACATGAGATAGTATAGATTAGTTGTTGAGCATGTAAGTTTCGGTTATGATCACTGTCATGGATGGCTATATGAAGTAATTTGTTTCGTTTTGGTTGCCTTGTAGTAGTGCTGAACAGGAGGAATTGTAGAGGGTTCGGCTTGTTCTTTTGATACTTGCTTCCATGAAACTTAATTCAGAATTTGTTAGATTTAGATATGAACAAATAGTTTTAGTTTTAGTTCTTAAAGCATGTAATTTAACATAGTGCAGATTTTGTAAGTTTATAGTGCAGATTTCGTAAGCATATAATGCAGATTTTGAGAGCTTATAGTGCAGTTTTCTTTAGAGTTTCAAGTGCAGATTTTAGTTAACATTTCAAGTGCATAATTTAGTTAACATTCAAGTGCAGTTTCGTTAAGCTCATAGTGCAGTTTTGTTTAGCACAGTATGTAGATTTCTGTTAGCTTAATATGCAGAATTTTATTTAGCACAGTATGCAGAATTTTGTTAGCAAAGTATGCAGAATTTTGATTAGCATAGTATGCAGTTTTATTGAGCATTTCAGTACACTTTTATTAAGTATTTCCATGCAATTCTGTTAAGCATTTCAGTGCAATGTTAATAAGCATTTTAATGCAGTTTTGTATGAGACATTCTTTTATTAGAGGTATTAACAAGTATAAGAGAGATAAAGAAAAGAAAGAAAAAGGCCAAGGCCTTAAGTAGATCCCAAAGTCAAGACTTTAGGGATTTTGGCACACAAGGTGCTTGTTAAAATGCCAAGGCATTTAAAGAAGAAATAATTAAGATAATAAGATATTTTACTTTGAAGAGGCTAGTACCCGACTTCCAAGGTTGTCGTTAAACAAATCTAGGTGTCCAATTCCAAGGTCTTGGCCCTGGTAGACCAAGGTCTGCTCTTTTAGGATTGGTGGCTCGCTACCCCAACCTATTAGGGAACATGCATAAGATGGTACTACGCCTGGGCCCAAGAGAAGTTGATTATTATTTTGAAGTATTAAAGTATAAGTTTTAAACAAGTGAAATAAAAGAATAAGTTTTAAACAAGTGAAATAAAAGAATAAGTTTAGAACAAATGAAATAAGTTTCACTTTGTTTTAAAATCAGCAAGTTTAGTTTTCTTTTATGCTAGCATGTTATTTAGATTAGCTTACTGTTAATTGCTAGTAGGTGAGCATGAGCAGCTTTACATGTTTAGCATTTCAGTTTGTTATGATTCCTTTACTATTAGATGAGCATGAGTAGTTTTCAGTAAGCATTCAGTTAGTTTATGTTATAGATATATGTACATGCATATCGAGATTTTGTGAGTTAGATAGCGCTTACTAAGCAATTTTGCTTATAGATTGCATTTCCTCTTACTGCAGATAAAGGAAAGGAAAAGCTATAGTCAAGGAAGACGACAAGGAGGTGCGAATGGATGTGTGATGCCTGGACTATAGAAGCCTTGGGATTTAGCATAAGAATTTATTAAGATTGCCA